>NW_017100218.1:1409859-1413379 GCF_001263275.1 Habropoda laboriosa
GTTATTTATATTTGTTATAATTACATTATTTTATTATTATTTAGAATGCAAAATTAAAAATTTTATTTTCACTTCAAAATAACTTAAATATAAATTTTATTCCTGTTTGCATAGCATAATATTTTACCTAGTATATTTTCTAACGTGTCAACGGCTTCAACATCTCTCTCAAAAGTAGAAGTAGTACCTAAACTAAATTGCTGTCTTCCTCTTGCTCGCAATGTATACCTACCAAATGTGTTTGGGAGTATATTTTCTGCACTACTTTCCATAGTATAGAAGAACAAAGTTCTGTTTAAAAATTTTAAATTCACTTCACTGTAAAAGCGTTTGAAAGCTAGTTCAATTTTAGACTAAACATGACAAACCTTTATAATACGAATGCACAAATGCTTGTACTAGGGAAATTTCGTATTATATATGACAGTTAAAATAACACGTAATAACATACCGAAGAAATTTAAGAATTTTTTGTGGTACATTGCTGTTAAATAATGTTAAAATTCATGAATTCGTGACAAACTTTCTTCGATATGTATAATTGTTTGCATAATAACATATAGTATGTTTTTTAAATTAATAATAAATGTATTTACTTAATATCTTTAGTTAAAAGTTACGTATTATTTACTTTTCTGTACTGAATTTTATGTAATATTAATAATACTTTCAAATAAATAATACTTTTCAATGATGCGATTAAAAAATACTATTCTACTAGCAAAGTAAAGAATCTTCTATCTTTGTACACTTTAACGAAAAACATATATGTACATATATATTCATGCGTGTATGTTCATTGGTGTCAAGAAATTGAACATCAATGTGTGTTTATGTCATCTCCCGCGCAAAAACGTTAAGAGTTTAACGACATTGACTATTTAATTTTTTTCAATAATAGATAACATTTTAGCGTCTGAATGTTTGCTATTAAAAAGGTATGGGGACAATAGAGATCATATTTCCATTTGGTGGACAACCAGGAAAAATATTGAAATGGAGAGTTCGAATGGATACGATGGTTGCAGCGGGTAGAGTGTTGTTTTTATACCAAAATGTTACTTCAGGAACAGAAGAGAGCAAAGGTCCAGAGAAAAAATATCGAGCTACACGATTTGGCCGTGTTATAAAGTTTTTGGCAAAAGAAGGAGATGTTGTTCAACCTGGGTACATAATTTTTCTTAACCTTACGTTTTCAAGATTTCCTAATAATCAATAAATTGTATAAATAAGATTCAATGCATAATGCTTTCTATCAAACTAGGAAGTTCATTAAGGAAATGATTTTTTCTTAATAAGATTATTTTTATACACTTTTATTATTAAATTTATGTAAATGACCAAGTGATTTATGTTACAGGCAAGTAATAATGACATTAGAGGGATGTAAACATCCTACTGTAATGAAAGATTTATGTGCTGAATGTGGTGTAGATTTAAGAGTTGAAGGAATAGGTAAAGAAAATGAAAGTACAAAAATTTCACAAGCTAGTGTACCAATGGTACATAGTGTACCAGAATTAAAAGTGTGCCCAGAATTGGCTGAAAAAATTGGAAAAGAAGATGAACAACGTCTTTTAAGTGATCGCAAGTTAGCATTACTTGTGGATCTTGATCAAACAATTGTTCATACAACAAATGATAATGTTCCTCCTAATATGAAGGTATATATATTACATGTACATATATATACATATAATGATAATGATGTGATTAATATTCTAAGCACACCTTTTGTAGGATGTTTATCATTATCAACTTTATGGACCAAATTCTCCATGGTATCATACCCGTTTAAGGCCTAATACAAGACACTTTCTTTTTGAAATGAGTCGTTTATATGAACTGCATATATGTACATTTGGAGCAAGAAACTATGCACACACTGTAGCAGCATTATTGGATAAAGATGGAATTTTATTTTCTCATAGAATACTTTCAAGAGACGAATGTTTTGATCCTGCATCAAAAACAGCTAATCTCAAGTATGATTATCCAAAAATTTTATTTTATTTAATTTCTATACTTGTCTAAGGTATATTTAAAAAGAAATAAATTCTTCAAATGTACAAGTTTTTCATTTGAATTATTTAACAATTAAGCAACTTGCTGTAGGGCTTTGTTTCCTTGTGGAGATGATCTAGTATGCATTATAGACGACAGAGAAGACGTATGGCAAGGATGCGGGAATTTAGTTCAAGTTAAACCTTATCACTTTTTTCGTCATACCGGTGATATACATGCACCACCAGGACTAGAGAAAAGTGATGTATCAGTTTTACCTGAATTACAAAATACAAATGAGCTTTGTAATGATAATAATCCAAATGAATCAGATAAAAATGGTGCATCTGAATTACCAAATGAAGAAAGTATAATTGATAATAATTCTAAAAATGAAATTCAAAAAGCAATTGAAAATAAAGAAAATGAATGTGAATCTGCTGAAACAAATGATGAAAATAGCAAAGATGACACCAAGAATAACATTGATATAAATCCTAATCTTAATAGTGAAAATAATAAAATATTGGAGGAAACAAAAGAAAATTTAACTCCAAGTGAATCAGTACAAGATATAAAAAGTGGAGATAAAAGTTCTGATGAGAATAATGTTATAGATGAAGATGATGACGATTATTTATTATATTTAGAGGATATTCTTCGGAGAATTCATACAGAATTTTATGCTACTATAGAAAAAGAAACAGGACGCAAGTCGTTAAGAGACATTATTCCACGAGTACGAGCTCAAGTGTTGAAAGGAGTACATTTAACTTTTAGTGGACTAATACCTACTCATCAAAAACTTCATCAAAGTCGAGCATATAAAGTTGCTAGAGCATTTGGAGCAGAAGTAGCACAAGTAATATGTTAGTTTATTGTTTCTACTGCTACCTACCGTTTTTATTTTAATAAATCATTATGTTTTAGGATTTGTCAGATAAAACTACTCACTTAGTTGCTATTAGACCTGGCACAGCTAAAGCTAATGCAGCAAAGAAAAACTTAAATATACAAATTGTAAATCCAGATTGGCTTTGGACTTGTGCAGAACGTTGGGAACATGTTGATGAACGTTTATTTCCACTTACTGCAAAGGTATAGGTATTATAAAAGTAATTTTTTAATAAAGAAATTATCATTATTAGTTAACAAAATTTGATTTGATGATTTATCCCATGTGTAATAAGTGATACACATTTTCAGGCTCGTGCTTCTAGAATACCACCTCCACATTGTAGTAGTCCAGAACGTATAGAAGAGCAAGAGAAAAGTATGCAAGACAATTTTGCTGATAGTATTAATCCGTTAATGTCATTTACGCCAGAAGAAATAGAAATTATGGATAAAGAAGTTGAAGAAGATATGGATGACCAAGAATTCGATGCACCTATCTTTGATACAGAAGGCATAGATGATAGAGAAGAATGTGATAAAAAATCTCATTATAGAGATTCCGATTCTGATGATTCCACACAATATGGCCGTATGTGTAATTGATATATTTTAATATATA
>NW_017100218.1:1413510-1413903 GCF_001263275.1 Habropoda laboriosa
AATATAGATGAAAGTGTAAATTCAATTAAAATTTTTTTAAATGCTTAATAGTAAGTAATATAAATGAACCAAGAAGAAAGAAGAAGAAGTTTGCTAACGACAGTTCGGAAGATGATAGTTCGTCAAGTGGAAAGGATGACACTATAGATGATGACGACGATGATGATCCTATAACACGTTTTAGAAGAGGAGAAAATTTACCTGATGATTTAGATTTAGGTGATAATTCACAAGATTCAATTGAAGATCTTGAAATAATGGATAATGAAGATGATCGAGAATGGAATGAAATGGGAGCTGCGCTCGAAAGAGAATTTCTTTCTGAATGATTCATTACAAAATTGCGCTGTTTGTTTCTGTGAATTAATCAAATTAATTTGTACATTTGAAATT
>NW_017100218.1:1417506-1424685 GCF_001263275.1 Habropoda laboriosa
TTTTAGTAATATTCATTTTATTATTTTCAAACAAAGTGCTGATTGTACATTAATGTGTGTAAATATTGAATGTATAAAGAAAGTACTTTATTTATATTTAAAAATGTTTGTCTGAAGAATGATTTTGTAAATTAAGTAAACACATTTCTTTTCCTTAAATCTATATTTTAATGTAAAATACATAACATTCTTTCAACTATCCTCAATACATCTTCACTTATTAGTTTTTAAATCTGAAACTCTGTAAATTACAGTGGATCCACAGCATATGGATCAGAATCCTGTGCATCTTTATTGTGCTTGACATAAACCTTTTTGCTTGTGAAATCTCTTTTGTTTTCCATACTTCCCCTTTTTGGTAGTTCATCATGTTGATACATAGATTTTAATTCTCCAAAAAGTTTGGCATCTTCATGTACAGTGTCCCTAATTTTACATAAATATAAAATTGTTTTTTTAATAAGTTTCAAATATATTATTTCAAAAGATAGGTTAAATACTTATAAGAAAAGAATATGTACCTATACTTTCCTACAACAACCTTTTTACCAGTTACAGGATCTATAATATCACCTAGTGGATAAATGACATCAACAACCTATAGATTTAAGTAAAAAATAATATTAAACTTTTGTGAAAATGCTAGTAAAATACAAATCCATTTTTTCCGAATATACGTACTTTGTGAGTAATGACGCGTGTTAATTTGTCCGGTAAATTTTGTATTAAAACAGTATCACCTGTTTTACAACACTTTTTAGTATCGGCAGCATAAACAAATTCGTATTTAGTGAAATACTGCAATGTGATAAATGAACACATAACCTCAATTAGATGTTTACGAAGATATTTACAAATTACGTACCGTTAAAAGGTGATCATCGAAGTCCATTCGACGTATTCGTATTTTAGCAGCATTTTGTTTACTAGAAGGTACACATACCCCCAATAAATAAGTCAGTGTTTGTTTCCTTAGGGTATTCTTTGCCATTTTTACTACATATACTTGTGGTGTTTATAACCATATAGTATAGAGTAACCTTGATCGTGATACTAGGAAGATAATTTGTCGTGTAATATATTTCGTTATAATATAGTGACATACTTGCTTAATTATTTTGTTAGTTTCTATATCTTAACACGTTTGTAATTGTATTTGTGAAATATTGTTTGAAATTATACGTATTTTTATAAGTTGTAAATTTTATAGCTTACAATTAGAGAAAAGTTGCAGCTATAAATATAGGATACGTTTTATTTTTCTAATGTACTTCTTTAACAATTATAAGCTTATAAAATTGTGCTAGTTACTTTCAAAAGTTGTATTTGAAAATGTTACATTTGTATAATTTTTCAAAGAGAAAGAAGTAACAAGTACTTATATATCCTGAGTAGTAGACGAATTCACTATCGTCAACTTCAGTACGCGAGAATACTCCAGGGACCAAGGAGCTTTAATAATAATTAATCTCCAACTACTAACAGCGCAACTCTAGTTTTCGATAATGGGGCACTTAATTACGCGCTTCCTTAATTAATAACATCGCAGATACTGAATATAGTTTGAACAAGGGAGGAGTTAATAAGAAGGTAAACGTGTTACATTTCATTTCGTCGTCCTATTTGTCCGGTTACTCTTTTATATTCTTTTCTAATAAATTCCAATCGATGCATCTGTCATTTTTTTATAAACACGAAAATGTATGTAGCTCGTTGCTGTGCACACTTGGGCGCGTTTCTTTCTCCCTTTTTAATTACGATCTTGTGTTACTTTTTTGTCGCGTTATAGCGAGAAAAGAAAGGATCTATTTGTCAAGAGCGTGGCAAAGAAAATCACGCGAACGAAGAGAAAAAAAAGTTGGCGAGACAGAAAACACGGCTGAGTCGATAAGAGACAACGTCCTTTGTACAAACATTTGCAGTCAGATTGTGGCTGCGGGCTATGGACAATTGGTTAGAAGAAATATCAGTAGATATCGCGGAAAGATTCATAGGAGATGAACGAGCGAAAGACAAGCGTGGTGGAAAGAGATCGTCTGGAAAAGGGCCTTGAATCAAAGAGCAGGTTATGTATTTCGAAATGTATTACTTTCATCTTTTATTCGTTCTTTCTCTTCCATGTATTACGTATGTAAGTATGTACATGCCTTGGCATCTGCGAGTCGCGTTGTTATTGCGGGATGTAAAGAAGCAAGAGAATTCATGGGTGATCGCTTCGTGAATCGACGTCGACCGAGCCGTCATTCAACCAGGAAATTCCATTGTCGGCAAAAAAATCGGAACAACTGCAGGTCGGTTGTAGCTGTTGCCTCTGTTACAATGCATCTTGCTCCTATAACTTCGTTTCTTTTTTTTTTTTTTTTTTTTTCTAGCCAACTGTTTGTCGAACGTGTAGGACGATGAAAAAGAATTTAATTCTTTTCGCACGAACGAAAGTATTGCGTGAAATTAGTGAAAAATACAACACGATTGTCACGGACAGATGCAATCAGGCCGGACGGTTGAAAAATTAACGCGCGATTTATCGATGGTGAATATTTATAATAAAATTAACAATGTCATCGGTCCGCGTGTACACTTAGCGAAACTGTATGTAATCACGATGCAAGTTTTGATTAGACCCCCTGCTCCCATCAATTCTCGTTTTTCCGATGTGTACGTATCTGCATTTACATATAAATATGATCGCGTACCTCCCGTGATCCCATCGGTCGCAACATTGCGCGCTACATGTACGAACAAAATGCATAAATTAAACTCGTTGTACTATGTACCGCTATCTGTGTAGACGGCTCGCATTAAGTGTGTACGTGTTAGAGAAAATATGCGCGTTTCGACTGGATAAATCGGTTCTTTCGTTTTACGAATGTTAAGGAAAATTTAACAATCATAACATTAATAAGAAGAATTTCAATGAATTACGTTGTGGAACAAAAATTTCTCTTTCTTTCTCACAAACAGGCTACACGCTAAATTAATATTCTTTTCAGGTGGCACACACCCCATACGTTTACTTTGTGATTTTTCACGCGTACAGATTCACGCGTAAACATATCGGTAAGGGGCATTTTCCGGAATGCGCAGCTGCGAAGAAGGGTGTGGAGCAGTATGTTTACACATGTAATCGTTCCTTGATTTATAGGCGTTGAAAAGGGAAGCAGGGGTCTTTGTTGTCTCACTTTCAAACACCGTCCTCACGGTACAACGTTAGAAATTAATACGACAATAATCATTGTAAACAATAAAGATCTGTTTTTTTAACACCCTTTTACATGTGTCTTTAATTACATCATCGTCTTGTAAACGTTTACGTAAGGCAAAAAGATCAAAGTTTCCAACAGGAAGTTTTTTGCCTGTCGGAAGACACCATCGTTAGTGAAAAATAAAAAAAAAGAATTCTCTGAACACTTCTGCTTTTGACGCGACCGCTTTTGCCCCTGTTCCACGTAGTACGATGACTGGGAACGGTTTTCTTCCAGGAAGAGCGCTAACAGAACATAAAGAGATTTTATAGAATGTTCGCGATCTCCATGGGATTTAATGGTGTTGACGCACGTGAAACAAAATGTCACGGGACATTACACTCTCTTCCGGTTCATCTGGCCGATAGCTTTGTCCATGCGTGAACCACTGTCTCTTTTCACCTTTCTCCCCTTCCTTTTACCCTCTGCCCCCCTCTTTTTCCCGGCGTGTCTGTCTCCTGAACATGGTTGCTGGGCCTTTGAAATCTATTTTCATTGTATGTAATAGCTTTTTGATGCTGGAGCTCAATGCGACGAAGCACACGCCGAGTGCATCGTTCGGTTATTGCGGTGCATTGATTTCTGAAAGGCCGACTACGTTAGCCTGATGCATCGCTCGTATAGCGCCGACCGGAAACTCGTCTTCGATGTTATCCATTTTCCAGATTGCGGGACAAAATAAAGCGAACGCGTGCCGGGCAAAATACTCCGTTTCCCTCTGCTCCTTTAGCCGATAATGCGCGCCAAGCATTTACCGCGGAAAATTCTCTACGCGGCCTTCGACCTTTGCGAATCGTATGAGAGCGGGTGGAGAGATACCAGAGAAACTACTGAAATGTTCTCTT
Organism: Habropoda laboriosa; assembly: GCF_001263275.1. Classification (NCBI taxonomy): domain Eukaryota; kingdom Metazoa; phylum Arthropoda; class Insecta; order Hymenoptera; family Apidae; genus Habropoda; species Habropoda laboriosa. The sequence continues at coordinate 1,421,594 of NW_017100218.1, forward strand.
TTTTCCTTTCTTTTTTTCTCTATTTTTCCCTTTTTCATGGAATCGTGTTTGATACACGGAGGTGGAACCAAAAGAAACGCTTCCTTTTGCCAACGGTACGATCTCACATAGTCATCGAGTGAATTAGCGTAAAGTAACTTCTACGTTTATTAATTCGGAAAAAATTTGTTGAAAGAAAGGGATGTTTTTTGTTTAAAAGGAGCAGGTGTGCTTGATTAGTTCGTTGTGGTGTATTTGAAAATGAAGATACTCGTAGAATGTGGAATAGTATGTATAAATTGTACGTATAAATATTTAGATGTTTTATACAATTGTCTCATTAATAATACTAGCGAATATGTATTTGTACGCCTTTTTATTACGGCCTATTACGGCCGGTATGCACGCTTTTACACTTTGCTGTGTATGCTCGCACATTGTTGCTAATAATTTCCCGCTTTTCATTAAAATGCATACATATGTCTTTTGTAGCGGTATTATTCATAAAGAATTAACAAGTCATTCGAGCTATTTCTTCGTAAAATTTAGATTGCAACAGAAATTAATAAAAAAAAGCATTTACTACTTTCAAATCTACTTACGCGTATTCAAATTCGAACAAAATTCCCGCCCGAATAATCGATCGAAGTGAAGGTAGCGCTGCGGTATTGCACGCGCAGATTCTCGATCGATATATCGAATGGTCGCGATCAAGTGGAATCCTTAAGACGTTTCAGTTCGTTCTTCGCGCGTAAAAAGTTCGAAGTGCATTCGCGTTCGCGTAGAAAAAGTGTCGATAATATCGCAGTGAGTGAGTGAATTTCCAATATGAGGAACAAAAAGAAATCCCGGAGCAATTGTCGATAGAATGTGCACCTACAGATGTTTCATCGATACGACGTATCGGCGTAAAGTGTCTTACGGTTAATGAAGCATCTTTGGTGAGTTATTACACATTTTACGTGGAACAGTCTTAAAGGGCGGAAAGGAGCCTTATACTAGGGGAAAAAGCAGGGGTAAAGTGGGGAGAGTAGTCGTAAGCAGGCCTGTTTCGGGCGAACGAGATTATCGTTGTAAAGTTGCTATCTAACGAATTTATGAAAGGCTACACCGTCGAGTCCCGATTTAATAACTGCACGCTCCTCTGTTCCTCTCCGGTTCGCCATAGTAAATTTTCGCTCTGCGTGTATTGCTGGTTCTTGGTTCGTGAAGCGTTGTGGCTAGGCGGCGGGAGGGGGAGGGTGGGGGATGGTATGAGTAGTAGTAGTGGGGAGAGAAAGATGGAGGTTAGAAGGAAAGACAGAGTGAGAAAGAGAGAGAGAGAGTTGGAAAGACGGCAAAAGGTCGAAACGTGGGCAGAACAGAGGAAGAGAGCCCTTCCACGAAACCAACGGAATTCCTTTCCTCCACTTTTCCTTGCTAACTCTCTCTCGAACCTTTCTGCTGATCCTTGAAAGGAGATATCGTCGCTTAGCCTTTTCCTGCCGGTGTCCTCCCTGAGACCCTCCCGGGCTTACTTCCGACCTACAAAGGTTTGTCTATGCCGCGGCGAGTAAAGCCGTGGGTATCGTCGAAGGATACAAATGCCGGCAGATGTTACTTGGTGAAAAATTCCTAGCTCGACCGACGCGGGCGAGCGCAATTTATTCTTATAGGGTGACTCGTTGAACTCGCGGGGCGGTCGAGTATTTCAAACGTCCGCTTTTCATTTTGCCGGTGTTACTAGATGGATGCATTTTAACGACGTGATCATTTTACGAAAATACGTCGTCGTAGCTACCCTTTGCTCTCTCTATCTATCTGTCTGTCTGTCTGTTTATGTGCACCTCATTTTTCCTTCGCGGGAAAAATCATTCTTTTTTATTCGGGGAGGGGGGATATTCGCGCGGAAGACGTAAAGGGATATTTCCATCGAAAACGGTGGATAGAGGTTCGACTCGACGGAGAGTTTTGGACGCGAGTAAGAAGGGGGGGGGGCTAGGAGAGATGGAAGTCACGGCGGAGTGGTACGGAAATCTTGACGTTAATCGCAGGGGCATGTGTACACACTCCGAGTGATATTCTCTCGGTGGCGGACATTTATTGCTCTCGGGGTAATGCTTTTACCTAGGCCGTAAACAGGCCATCATTTACGGATCCGCTTCGACTCTAGATTCTGGAAGAATAATTGCTGGAACATGATATTATTACGGCGCGCAGCTTCGCTCGTCTCTCGAGCAATTTCACGCAGGCTTTGACGCATAACGTGACTCGTCGGCGGCGCGCAGTGGTTTTGTACGGCTTTGAGGCTTTTCATTACATGTTTCAGATTTTTAAAGCTCGCGCTTTTGTGAACAAAATTGTTGCTACTGTCAGCTGTGTTCTTTATCCATCCGCGGTTCGTTTATAGTGTAGAAATTTATATTAAATGTACACAGAATATAATATCCCAATTATATATCTTGAATTTTCTTTAAAAATTATCCAATGCAAAAGGGAGCACAAGCTGTCGCATAAATGTCTAGAAAAACTTGTGACGTGATATCACTTTGAATCATTTCTAACCTCAAACAAAGAACAGAAACATTTCTAACATCCGAAATACTACTTGATAATTCTCAATTTTTCTCGTTCAAAGAATATCCAACGTAATAACACATCTTAACGAAAGAAGAAAAATCCTTAAACATGTATCGTAACGAAAGATCGACAGTATCTTCTGAAACAGTCTTCCATACACGCGATGGTAGTTAACGTTCAAGAATACGTTCCGTTACGACTCCGCCGTAGTTCCATTTTTATGAACTCCAGCCAGCCAGTCAGCCAGTTATACCCGCGCTTATAATTCCGAAACAGCCTGTACACGCATTTATACACGCGCGTCCCGGTAACGAGCGCACAAAGTGCTTAACACGTTTTACCGGCGCACAAAGGTTGCCAGCATCGGACAGCTTAAGATGTACGTATCTCGAGGACGTGTCTTCGTTGATTCCACTTTTCGTTCCTTCTTTCCGCGTTTTGTTTCACCTTCGTCGTCCCTGCTACTCCGTAACTCGTGTTCTCAACCACGCGCAAATGTCATTTGCGGACGTGCCTTTGCGCGGCCGCACGTACCGCACGCTGCTACATACGCA
>NW_017100218.1:1424695-1433668 GCF_001263275.1 Habropoda laboriosa
AAACGCGTGTCCTCTATGTATGTGTACGAGTTTAACGGTGTGTATACATATACGAGGTGTAACCGAGATCGTGTACGTTATGTGTACGCGAGGACGACGAGCACACGACGACGTCGACGTCGACTACGCGTCTGTTTCCATGGTTACCGTAGACGTGGGACCAGGGCCGTACGCCTTCAACCCCACCTCGATGATGATGTGCGGCAGATCGGGAGGGGTTGCCGAGGAAGGGGCTGGCCGCAGGCGAATTAAGAGTTCGAAAAGCTTCTATCTTTCTTCTTTATTTATTCTCCGCCCTAATCACGAGCCTCCGAGTGGCTTTCTCGCGTAGCTTGTCGTCTCTTGACAAAAAATCCTGATTACATAATTCCCCCGGCATCAATTTTATTCTAGTCAACGGTATTCTCCTGGGAATCGCATTCAACTGCGAGGACGGGGTTGCGGCTACTGCTACCCACCGTCGAGGGGGGGGAGTGGATACTACTATGGTTGCGCTCGGTTTTCTTAATGATCGGTCGATACATTATTTATTCGGTTCCTTTAATTTCAGGATTTACGAGCGTAACGTATGCGTTATGCGATACGGTGATTCACTGTTTGTAGGTTTTTTATTCTTCTTATCGACGAAGATACGCCTTGAATTGGTTGACTTTTTTTTTTTTGTTACAATTCTGTATTCGCGTATCTAACTCTTAGCTTTATGGAGATATCGTCGTTTTTCCATGATTTCCTTTTAGAGTAGATTAGGGATAAAGTGTTATCTGTTTTAGCATTGGATTGTGCAGAGGTGGAGTTGGTAAAGTTTCGTAGTTAAAATCGAAGCAACGAATCGACAAAAGGGAGAGGAGAGTATTGTCGAGGGTGGACGAGGTATTCTACTTTTCTTTCCTTTCCCTTTCATCTTTGCTCGTAAGGAAAACGAACATTTCGTGCGTTATAATCCGATATATTATCGAACCGTAACGAAACGGGATACGTGTTGCTCTATGATTGCATTGTAATTACATTTTCTCAGCTGCGAGGCGAGTTTCGCAGAATACGTGTAATCAAACGAAAATTGCGATTAATGCGACTGAGACTGATTATCCTCAGAAGCCGGGCTGGCTTTCGGCGGGGATCGAACCGAGGGGGAGGGATGCTGCAGCATGAAACGGGGTGCAAATATGTGAGATTGGATATTACGTGGGAAGCGTGTTGATTAGCACGCGGAACGCTTTTATTCAACGCCGGTTGATGATATTATTGTTGGTAAAGTAGCAATTTCGACAGCTCGATGACTCTTAAATCACTTAGAACCGCGTCGAACCAGCTGAAACGCGCTACGATAACGAATCGTCATTACATCGCTTTTTACGCCTCTTGTCTACCCGTCGTCGTTTTTGCAATCATCGCTCCATTGTTCTCCGAACACGCAGAAATACCGCTTTGTGCCGTCGCGGACCGCGTCGCGATTCATCGAATTTATCGAGACAGAATCCGTTCTACTGTATTCTCTCCCTTTCTATCGTCGTTGTTTCGAGCAAACGGCAGATTACGCTGTACTCGGGAAGTGGCGTTTTAAACAATTATATCCGGAACCAGGAATGTTTAGCCGCGATTTAAAGGGTCGGCCACGGTTCTATGTCGGGGGACAACAGGAGAACTCGACGGGGCGGTGGAACGAGGGGTGAAAGGAAAAGGGCCGAAGGGGGACAGACAGAGAGAGAGAGAGAGAGACGGTTTGGGGAAGAGAGAAAGCACGCGGCAGTAAGTGTCAGTTCTTTTGTGAGCATATAATACATCATCGATGCGGCGAGGGCTTTTAAGCTGTCCTGAAAATACCAGCCGGCTGTACGAGTTATTAATGTCCCAGCTCCTTATAAAGTACTCAATTTTCGTTCTGTACGGGAAGAGAAATATTAGCCGTAATACGGGTACCGCCGCAACGAAACGCTGCAGTATATCAGACCGGGGGCGAAAATTACAGCACCGACGAAGATGTTAATATCGGTGAACTTTATCGTCCGCACGCCGGAAGTAGGAACACGCGACACACAGAGGGGCACACATTGTTTTGACAAAAGGGCGGACCATCGAACTTTATCGCACGCTTTTGCAAAACTACACGCTCGCCTCTCTACCCGTTTGGACAACCCCCCGCTTGTACGTTTTACCCTTCGCCGGATATCGTAAATCACAGGGTTCCCTCTCTCTCTCTCTCTCTCGCTCTTTCCCCCGGCTACCTGTGTAAAGATTAACTCGATCGATTTCAGACGTATCTTCTTCCATCGAGCGTTTATTGAATTCGAGGTAGATCGGTTTCGGACATCGTCCCTTTATATTAGGTTGTCGCGAAAAGTTTCGTCCCTCTGAGTTACATATTTGTCGGAATTTCAGTTTTCCTCTTCTTTCGTAATCGTTTCCGTTTCCTTGTTTTAAAGTTTATCGAAGGGAGGCTAAGCTGAAGTATCGGATAAGATTAGAATACGCCAGACGAATAGCTTTATAACTTTTGCACGTAATTGTTTCGTAAATGTTGCAACACAGGTTGCCAGACTTTTCTCAAACTTTGCCAATGTAATCCTGTAGCAGTGGTCTTGTTGCAGCAATATATTTCTTTTCTCAATTACGTACACTTCGATTTGTAAGTATCCGAATTCTTTACGTGCACGGTGAACCAGCGCGTCTGAGATTTAGTTCATCATCCACGTTGCCCTGGATCGCGTTTTCTTAACTTCGTTTTCAACGGCGCGCATCCTTGCCAACTGGCTTTCTTAATCCACCGTAGACAATAATTCCACTTCGCGATAAACAGCCGGGAAGTGGAGAGAACGACGGAGTATTTATACGACGAGCCAGGAATTTATCCGATATTATAAAAATACTATTATAAAGACAGCGGAACAGGCAGTTTCATTTTCTACAACGAGCGGCACGTATCAATGGGCCGCGCGATTTCTACGAATGATTCAGAGGGATAGCAGGAGGCGCGCACACAATCCCCAAGTTTATGCCGCATCTTTGAAGGCCTCGTCTGCGGTTTTGTATCGTTACGTATCGCCCTTTTCAGAACGATCGTGAATGTTGGGAATCACGGGAGAATGGCCGGAGACATACACTTTAAGCAAAAAGTTTTTTTTTATCGCGGGGACTTCTTCTGGCTTCGCATTCGGTTCCCTTTTCATACCTTTCATTCTTGGGCGAAGGCTTGTTTATAGCACCCCGTGGATACCGTAAAATAGGAAATAGTTCTCCAGAGGCACGCCGCGGAGTTTTTCCACAGACGTGATTGGAGTTAAGTCCTTTCCGGTGGTTCGTTTCCCGATCGCGTAACAAAAAGGTTGCCCCTGTCTCGAACTTATTTTGCGATCTGTCCGTTCGCAAAAGAAAATCCCGTGTAATTTTTTAACGGAGCATTCGTCTCTGTCCTCCGTCTCTTCCCTTCGATCCATCGTTGAAGCTTAATTTCAAATGATCCCCCTCCCGGGCTGCTCCATTCTTCGCTTCGAATAACTAGTTGAGAAGTTTATGAAGATTTAATTACTCCGCTGTTATAACGCGGCGTGCATCCCTACGCGTACGCGCTTTATGTTTTTCGAAATAATTACAAGGGTGCGTCTCTTCTCCCCTTACACCGCCTCTCGCTGTCTTCCTGTTCACATTCTCCTCAGGTACTTACCTCGTTCTCAAAACGTTCTACAGGGCACGGCTTATCATAAACGGAGCACCTAATTATCCTCTTTGTCGTTGAAAATTATTCAACGTAATCGTTGAAAGAACGAAGATGCCCCTTTTCATAAATCTACCTTACGTGGAACACGTGTTCTCTTCTTTTTCTTCTGTTTTTCAAACCGACGTGCATTTTTAACGAGAAAAGAATCTCTCGAAAACCCCTAAGTGGTCAGGTGTACCACACAGGCTACGGCAAATACTTTCCACCCTAACACTTCGTCCCCGGCGCCACTTTAAACATTCCCTAGGTATTACCATGACAATATTACGTCGGGAGAGCATTGTCAACGTAATTATACACGGCTGTAGTAACCTCCCTCTGTGCACCACCTATGAAACACAGCGACAACAGTTGTCATTGTCAAAGTGTTCCCCGAGAAAAGTGTTCCCAGATCCTCCGGTAATCTCGCGCACGTTCGATCAGTGCGGGAGGGAATGTGTTTCTCGAGGAACGTTGCATCGAGCACCACCACCACCACCACCACCACCCTCTCCCCGTCCGAGCTTTACCCGTGATGCATAGCGTAACGCGACGGAGAAGGAAAAGCGGGAGGGAAGAAAAAAAGAAAAGGGGAGGGAAAGAGAACGAGGTGTATTTTCGAGGTCGCATGTGGTCCGATGGAGATCCGGAGAGTTGGTGGTGACGCGCGTGCCTGAATTCGACTGGATTCGACTGCGCGCGTAGAGGCGCGAGCGCGCAGCCGACCAGCGGCTGGGGTGGCGATGCTTTCGATAGTGGGGGACATCTTTGTGGCTTGGGTGGGGATACCGGCTCAGGGGAAAACTACGAGTGCTGGAGCACGCGGGTTGCCGAGAGACAGGGGTCGGTACGGTGGTAGGGGGTAGGGGTAGCACAGCTCTGAATCCCTCGAAACTCCACAACGATGCTCTCTCTCTCGACTCAGTTCCGAAAGCAGAGCCAGAGCCGAGAGTACACTCGAGGCGTGTTCGTATCGCGTACCGCGTCGAGCTTTTCCATCTGCTCCAGTCGTCGTCGCGAACCAAGCTCGTGCACGCGAAAACCACCATCGCACCCTGCACACTCACACGTTAATCCTCGATCGACGGTCCAGTGGATCGGTTTAACGTTCTCGCGGATATCAACGACAAAAGTTCCTCTTCCTCCCTTTTTGCGGATTCCACCTTCTGTCTGTCGAGGGTTGCAAGCACAAGGGGGAATAGATAAGCGAAAACAGTCTCGTTCCGGTACGTCGTTCGACGCTGGACGTTTTGATTTTTCTTCTTTCTTCTCTTTTTTTCTGTTATTTTTATATGTCAAAGCGGGGAGTAGAACGTTTAGGGACAACGCATTCCGCGAGTAGCGGGGGCTCGTGACCAGCGGGAACGGAGCGAGTGCAACGATGTTTCTGAAAGAAGTTAGAAGGGAGAAAAGGGTCACGAATGTGTCTGGAAAGCGGACGGCTGTAAAAGAGTGAACGTGCAGCTGAAACCGCTGGCGTGCTAGTCTTTTTCGAGCAACAAAGCACTGCCCTCTTTCTTCCTCTCTCGCTCTCTCTCTCTCTCTCTCTCTCTGCCGCTCTTCTTTTTTTTCTCTCCATCCGCCGTTTTCAGGAATTCCGCTTTTGCCGGTGACAACGAAAGAGCTCGTCGATCGACTTTGCCGGGCACGTGTGTGCGTGGGCGTGATGATATTTGAACTCTCGAAGCCATCAAAAGTCGGGGCCCTTTAGCGGCCTGCGCTTTTGTTCCGAGTACCTGTACTCGCGACAGGCATCTGGCATTTAATGGAAATGATCATCGTTTTCCTTTGTCACCGAGTGGACGTTTATTTAATATCTAACACCGTGGCACGGTGTACCACGTGCCTCGACTACCTTAGTCCATTTTATATTTATCGCCGCTTCCTTTCGTCGTTTCATCCTCGCGTGCGCTCTCGTACGTTTGCTTATTTTCACCTTTTTATAAATTCCTCCACGCGAGACATGATTTTTTCAAAGCTCACGACACGTGCTATCGATCCGCGTTCCTGTATATATACACGTACGCGCTCGTTTCTTCTCCTCTTTCTCTTTTCTTTCATCGATGTTAATGGTTTTACCAAGGAATAATCGAGGCAAAGCATCTCGGGAAAATCGTGACGGGAACTGGCACCAGGGGAACGACTATTTTTCGTGCACCAACTATTTCCCCAAACGAAAAGTTAATGGACTCTTTCTTCGGCGAAAATCGAACAATCCGTGCGGCAGAAGCGGTTCACGGATGTGTGTGTGTGTGTGTGTGTGTGTAAAGCATTCAGGACAAAGCGAATGCTCGATGCATATGCACAAGGGATTTTGTGTTGCCAGCTTGCGGACCGATGATTAGAGGTGGGAATAAACCGATAGCAAGATATACGGCTTCCGCAAATGCGTTCCGCGATCTACTTTCTTTAGTTTCATCGTGGCTCTCCTAGCATTGTTCCCATTCGACGATACAAATCTTGCAACACTCCGCACCGATGTTTCTCTTTTTATTTTCTCACACGTATCCGTGTACCAACGAACCTGGTGTGTCGACCAAGTGAGAATAACGAGTAAACCGCGTCGATTTATCGACTCGCGAACTTTAAATTGGCCTCCGCGCCGACGAAAAACGCTCGAGGACGCGCTCCGGCGTCGAGAAATTTTTCATTAACAACCGAGACTCTTGGAACGTGGCGTACTCTCGAACAGTTGGCGAAAGAGGAGGGGGGATACGAACGATCCACAGTTGCGATCAATTTAAAAGGCCATACGTTTTCATGAAACGCGCGCGGATGATTTGTGTCACGGCCTAAATACGTGATTTGTACGAATCGTTCGCGACGAAACGGCTGATTCCGCTTCGAAACGACGACGTTATTTCACCGTCTCGAATCCTACGTAAATCATCGATCCCGTGAGCAAACGTTAAGTGACTACCACTCCATTAGATTCTCTACGGTTCGATATTATTTTCCAGCGCGTGCATCGCGACAATATTGTCGCGAATCTCTATCGCTGCTCGCGGTGAGAATTATTTGGAATCGAGCGGGATCCAGCGAGAGTAGAGACGTTTGATAGTACTCGGGATGTTCCGTTGGCTGGGGTAACTTTCCTCGAACAGAGATCGCAAAGTCCCATAAAGTTGGCAGGAACGGCAGGAACGAATCGTTAGACGTGTGAGCTTTCGCGAATAAACTCAGCATCGGATGATCGAGCCCCTCTCTATCGTATCCAGAACCTCCTCCCCCTTGGCCGCCGTCTTGAGTTAGCCGTTAAGTTACATCACCTACAACGGGCGCTTTAGTGTCGAAGTTTAACAAGTCCGCTTCGCCGACGTTCCGCCCGAGGAGATTCAACCGGTCGGTCCCCTAAACTCCGATAATTGGCCGGGCACTATGCATTCAGTGAAATTGCATCAGCTGCTTTGGAGCTCGTAAAGAACTCGCGTACAAAGAAACCTGAACGATTCGCGCTTTCATCGGGCTGAATAGGAATTCATATTGAATTCTAATTGCGAACGGAAAGATAGGGAAGTGGATTTTTGGTGGAGTTCACCGGGGAATCGGGAAGAAAGAACGGGGGGAGAGAATGAGGAGAGGGAGTCGTGATTCTTTTTAACGAGCGACCAGGTTACCTGTGAATCGATATCGAATCTGTAAAGTATCTTTTCCACGGATTTACAGAATTCGCGTAAAACGATGATCGTGAATGTGACGAGTGGAGATCGTCAGTATTCGGGGATTAATACGACGACGAGACTCCGATGAAGCACGATCGAGTGACAAAGTGACGAATCGGTTAAACGTCCGAGTTAAAGTTCGGTGGTACAAGGAGGGAGAAACAAGCGAAAACATAGCTGAGATACGATGCACGTGAAAAGTTGACGACGCCATGTGACGCGTAGTAAATTCTGGGATTCTCGTGAGAGAAGAACAGCGTTGCTCCGCCGATGCTGGACTGTACGTCGACGTGGTCGCAACTCGAGTGGATCCACCGCCACGGGTGACAGCCGGGTGTTTACCAAGTGACAGTGTCATACTCGAGAGTTAAACTGGAAAAAGGACCAGTCGTTCGTGATCAAATCACGGTGCTTCGGTGAGGATTACTGCGAAGGTTAGAACATCAGTAGTGATGCCGTGATGGGCTACAGCTCGGGATCTCTCTTCCTGGCTACGCTCCTCGTGGGTGGATTACTCGTCGTCGTCCTTCTCTGCGAGACGTCTCACGCAACGAGTGAGTAAATCCTTCCATCTTCTTCCATTATTACCATCTTTCCTCTTGTCAGTCCCTGGAAAGTTCAATTAAATGAAAAGAGAATAAGTAAAAACGATATCTAGTTCATTTGTTTGTAACAACTTATTTTCTAACACAAAAGTAGATTACTGGAGGCTTGTACCAGTTACTTTGTGAAAAAGAATTAGGACATTTTTTTTTATTCTTCGTTGAGCTTTCAAGGGTTGAACAAATTGATTTTTCCTCGCGTAAAATCATTCGGTTCATTGGGTTCGATGATCCGCCAAAGGAACGCGAGATTTTACCTGGTAGCGTTAACATCTCGACTGGTACGCGGAATGGTTTTACAGGTGCTAAGTTGATGTAGGTCAATATTTTCGTAACGCGAAAGTACGTTCGCAATAGGTGAAACGATCGGAGAACGAGCCTGATAACAGAGTGTGGAACCGACTTACTTTATCTCGCTTCGTATTTTCAATGATAATACCGCTTATTGTTATAAAAACCGTACGTAACGTTTTCTTCGTTTTCAGATTAAACATCGTACCGCGATGCTGCGACCATTCAAAGAAACGCTATTTTCTATGTAAGCTTTCTTCGTCCTAACTTTGAATCTCTTTTCAATCGGAGCATCGATTCGAACGCTATCCAGGTTCCCCTCTTATCGTCACCTTCGACTTCGCGACAAAACGTACGCGCATGATAATTGCCAAGATTTAACTTAGCATCCAATTCGACGATTTTCACTTCTCGAGTATTCTCGGTTGAACGTGTTTAATTGCTTCTCGAATACCGAGCGAAACTTTTCCCACGTCGATCTCGAACGTCCTGAAACGAGCTTCCAAAGCGACCTACGGATAAAAACACGCGTCCTGAGTAAAGTACTTACGCGGTGTGTTGGAGAATGTAGGCCCGTAGGAAAACAGTAAGAGGAGTATACGGTGGAAAGTTAGAGAGAGGATAAGGATACAAACGGGCGTGAAAGAATAAGATAGTAAGAGAAAAGGGAGGACGTAACGAGGCACAAGGAAACGAAACGTGATGAAATGGCCTGTTTAGCCGGGAT
>NW_017100218.1:1433681-1442276 GCF_001263275.1 Habropoda laboriosa
TCGTGAAAAGGCAGGAACGATACAACGGAATATAACCCCCTTCCCTCTGGCTGGCTTGTCGTATCCAGCCGGTCTGGTGGACCGACGAGGGTGGCAAAGAGGGCGTGAACGGTGCGGTGGTTTGGCTCAAAGGACGTTGAAGCCAGAATGGGACGCGGACGTTGTCACGATGGGTGTGAGATGGCTGATATTCTCTTGTTTTCCTTTTCCTTTTCTGCTTCTTCTCCTTCTTCTTTCTTTTTTCTTTTTTATTAAGAAGAACTTCCTTTCTATCTTTCCTCTGTCTTCCTTTCCGTTTTTTTCTTCTGGTTCCTTCTTGTAGGCGAGTAATGTTCCCTCAGAGCGCTTGTTCCTCGTTCATTTCGTCGGCGGATGGTAAACGCAGAGACGGTATACTGGAACGTGTCGCCTGTACCTTTTATTACAAGTCTGTGTAATTTCAATATCAACGCAGTTAAATCGCGTAATGTTTGTAATTTATTCGATAGGTGGTTTCGTTGTAAATTGTGAAATTTCTTACTCGTAGAAGATATCTTTTCCCTGTTATTAAGTTTGCCTTTTCGCTCTTGCTCCTTTTTATTCCTCGTCGTTCGAGCTTTGTAACGAGAGTGCGCGGTTTTCATCTATGATTTTGTATGTTTTCTTTCTTTTTTTTTTTTTTTTTTTCTTTGAGGAAATGTACTTTCACAAGTAGCAGCAAAAGTAATAAGAGATGATTAAGTATCCGTTCCATCATAAATGGAAGTTCTTGTGGGACCGTTACGGGTGCGTCAAGTTTCTAATTTGGTGAACGCGTTCCTCGTGGAACAGGGATTCTCTTTCGTTTCATCCTCGTCCATTCCACTTCCGGCGGCGCGATGCTTTTAAGGAGGCGCAAGCGGTAAATGGTGTCACAGTTATTTTCATAAAAAGAAATGACCACATTTATTCTGTATTATTATTTCCAATGTCGGCTGCTTTTCGTTCTTCTGCATTCTTGAAAAATGCTTGTGGACAGTTTCTTTTCACATCAGCCCTTTGCATTCTCTCTGAGAGCAACGCATTTCTCTCCCGCCCGTTCTTTTCTTATTTCACAACTTCCCCTCTAGAATTTTCTCTATCCACCTCCAGAAGCGTAATAACTATTCTTATTTGCCAGGCGAATCTTGTTTCTTCCCTCTTTACGTCTTTCTTCTTCTACTTCTCATGCTCTTCCGCGCATATTCCAACGGGATGTTGGATGGCTTTCTGAAGGACCCTCGAGACCACGTTCGTCTAACTTTTTGGGTCAGTTTCGGCTATCGCCGTCTGCTACGACAGATGCTTCAATAAAACTTTGCGAGCCCCTTTTCCTGGCGTCGTTACCTCAACGCACCTGTGATTCCTACCTCTCTCCCTACTGTTTTCCTTCCTCCCCGTTCGATCCGTTCACTTTTCCCCGAGATTAATGACGCTTTACGGGCTACAGTCGGTCTTTTAGAGATCGCGTTTCTTTTTATTCGGGAGAAAACTCAGAGACGAAACAGCAGAGTGGTGACAAAACGTAAAGTAGCTCTCGACAGGCGCCATCGTGGGGAAAAATGAATCCGTTGAAAAACAATAACGATAACAGGGGTAGACCGTGGGGGTAGCCAGTGTACCGATAATACATCAAATCGGTCGCCGGTGAAAAATGGCTTCACGTAGAAACAATTTCCTGTAAAATATTATGGATCTAATAAACTCGAAGCTTTGTCCTCTCAATTTATCGGGGCTCGATCCGTGATCGGACTGGCCAGTGGCGCGCGCGAGCAAACATTTTACACCGTCGTCTCGCATGCGATGGGATACAACGGGGGGATTAATCAAATTGCGAATTTTTTTTCTTCCTCTCCTTTTTTTCCCCCCTATTTTTTTTTCATTCGGTTCACTCTCCTCCACCCGGCGACCATCGTTTCGTTCCTTTAGCTGTGACGGTCGTGTGTGCGGTCGCCAACCCGTCGAATTACGAAATTATCGACCGGCACACTTTGCCTTGCCGCATGTCGAGCCGGGGGATGTCTGCCTTGTTTCGTTTTATTGGCGTTTGCTCGTTTCAGCGTGAACAGCGATATTACGCATTAGAGATTACGTGCTGGCTGCCTGCGAACGGACCGTCGATGCGTTCGTTTCACGGAATCATCGGGCTGCGTTCAATCGATACGGCTGCGCTCCCATGGAATTATGAACATTGCCCCGGCAGTGGGAGTTTTATTTGTTTTGAAGATTTATTTGGAAAATCCCGTCGCGTCGAGTGCATTATACGTATAGCGAGGCGGGCATTATGTTTCATCAGCCGTATCTTTTCTCTTTCGCGCATGTTTCCGCTCATTGTGAGCGAATCCCTCTTTTACCTCGGCCGATGTATACACATTCGGGTTTAATGAGATTTAAATAATGCAAAGAAATGTTGTATGAATCGTTCGAATGGACGAAACGTGGGAAGCACGTTCGAAGTTTTCGCGGAAAATTGCTCCATATTCGTTATCATCGCTTTTTGTCTCGCTTCTCCCCTTTCTCTCTCTCTCTCTCTCTCTCTCTCGTCGGGTTATTACGTATTGTAGGTCGTAGTGACCTAATGACCCAAACGTGTGTAATATTTATGAGAATCTGTTGCGGAAAATTTTGTTGACGACACGGAATCGCGATGTAGATTGGAAGTAAAAGAAAGAAAAGAAAAGGGTCACGCGTGTCATCGCGTCGAGATAATTAATATCCATTTGAGTCGATAATCTGCAAGTCAGTGCTATACAGATATCGACGTTCGATTCATCTTTCGCTACCGTCCTAGCAGGATTTCGTAAATATTCATCTAGGCGACTATTATGCAGACGTAACAAAGTACGTCGGATGCGTTTCACGGAATTAATTACGATAGCTACTTTAACGATGAAACTCGTAATACCGTGAAACGTATTGTTGCGATACGATCCACGATGAAGCTAAGCGTGCTTAATTAGCATCAAGATTACGTACGAGGGAGTAAAACATTTTATTTCGAAATTATAACGACGGGGCCTGTCTAATTATCGTCAGCATGTTTGCGTTATTCATTTATCGAAGGGACGAAAACCACCCCTTTTTCCTCTCTTTTTCTTTCCTTCTTCCGTATACGGGAATAAAATAAAGTTAACGCCGGTGCAAGAGAAATATTATTTACCAGCCGGCATTAAAATTCGAGTTAAGGGGTAGTAATAAAAGCGTTATGCCCGTAACGATTCTTCTGTTTCTCTCAAAGATTCGACGTTAAATTTCGCTTTACAATTGGGTCGTAATTACGAACTCTTCGAGCTGTGAAAGTTCATCCACTTTACGGGCAAGCATTTGTACGAACTTACTCTGAACTGGTTCCATTAAAATGCAGCACTTAGAACGATATGGAAACTAAATTATTCGGACGTATTTGCCACCGTTAATGGATAACAACTGAACTGGTTGTGTACGTGTATGTATATGGTGGCGAGATATGCGAATGTCACACGCGTCGAATTTGTCCCATGGTCCCCCTTACTCTTGCCCTTCTCCTTTTTTTCAACGTTTTCGTGTCAGCGTTGGCAAACAGTGGCATTCCCAGACTGCTTGCCGTGCCGATAAAAGCAGTGTATCTTGCGAATGCCAGGGAAAAGTGCCTTTAGACAGCCAAGGGAATTTACCTCGGGGGTAAGGGAGTGTGCGATAGGCATTCCAAACGGACGGAGTCGGTAAAACGCGTATTACCGAAGATTTATCAATTTACGTACACGTATTTGGTGAATAAAACCGACGGAATTGAGGATTGCTGACCCGTGTCGGATCGTTATAACGTTCTTACGTCAGAAAACGTTTCGATTCTAAGGGAAAGAAGATCGACGGCTGTATCTATGTGTACGTACACCCGCGTATTTCCACCGTAATCGTCGAGAAATTAGGGCAAACATGGAGAAATATATTCCCCTTCGATAGAATCAGGTTTCGAAACATTCGACCGGCAATGCTAAAAAAGAACGTCGAAGATAGAAATTTCTAATTTTTCCCCTTAGTTATCGGATCGGTTCTGTACGTATTATTAACGACGTTTCCCTCTAGCTCTATCCTCGTATCGAGCCCTAGTTCGAAGCTTGCAGTTACAGGCCAGCGTCTTCATTGGAAACGACGGCTGATCCGATCATTTATTTTACGCGAGGAGGACTCATTTCTCGTACATTACGCCCAGCCAAGATTTATGTATTTTCGAGGATAGAACTATACTATCTGCTTTATGACTCGGCAGATGAGCGGAATGGCTTCCCACCCTAGCACGCTTTACCCACTATCGTCATCCTCGTCCTATGTACTCCCAAAGGAGTCCTTTCTGGCAACGACCACCGTTGCCCGCTAAAGCATCGACAACTTTTAATGCTCCCTTTTGATTTCCTGTCCTCTCTCTTCAACCCTCCCCCATCGCGTACGTTCAAACTTGATGTCTTCTTTCTCTCTTCTTCCTCTCTTCTTTTCCCTTCTTCTTTAGGTCTATTTTAATTGGTTTACGTTAGCAGTTGTTCGCATCTGTCGCGTCTCGAGTGGGAGGAGAACAGCGCTGAAACGATAGGAACGGACAAAGCAGTGTTCAATTTGCAGAGAACCGTCAGGAATATCGAGGGAATAATGATGTTTCCGCGTTTAATAGAGCGTGTTCATGGAGTATCGGAGTTTTTCACTTCGAATAAGATAGAATTTCAGCGTAACGATCGGGGAGTTTCGTACCTTTTGAACGAAGGGAATTGATGGAATACGGTTGTGTCGTCCTAGTTAGTTGGGACGAGCCCTGGTGTTCGACTCGTCATTTTTGCTGACACTCAAAACCTCCGAGCGCGGTTCAATTCGAGATGCGGTGATTGATGTAACGATCGTTTTATCTTCGTCTTTTTGTTGACGCATACGCGCGAGAGGGTTTTTGAGCCTTCGACGGCACGGGAAACGTACACAGGGATGGCAAATCCCGCGGGAACAGTAAACAACCGGGTAGAAGTATACAGAAACGGTAAATTATATGGCAAGCCGTAGTAACGTGGATATTTACCTCTTTGTACACGGTTTCAGGTAATCCAGGGGAACGATTAGCCTCGTTTCAAGACACGAATTTCTCTACGTAGTTTTACGTAGTAAAATCGTGATAGCTTTATTGGAAAAATAATTTACCGTATTCCGTAATTTTAAAGAAGCTTCTCTTTAGTTCCTTTTTCGTTGAAAGAAACAAAACTTGAAAACGTTCTCGCTTTTACGAGTTCTCGACTTATTTGCTTTCGCAACGAACAAGTTCATTAAATCTCTGTCTAAAATAGCTTCGCTGCTGGAACACGTTATACTATTGGATTACCAGATTGAACACGGCGATTGAAACACAGCAACCGAATAAATATTCCATCGGTGATGATCTAAAGCGTCCGTGGAAATCCTGGAATCTTTCGGGGAACGCGTACAAAGGCGGCTGTTGGCGGTAATTTTCGCGGAATACTCGATAAGATCCGACGCGAGCGCGCAAAGCTATGCCCCGCTAATAAAATAGCCACTTTTGATCCTTTGATCCGCCATTTCCATGGTGGGCACGGGTGCAAATTCCGATTGGTGGTTCCTCGACGAAATTCTTGCGACCGTTCTCCCCTGCCACCCTCTCACTCTCTCTCTCTCTTCGTCCCTCTTTCTCTCACCCCTCGTTTTATCTTACATCTTTCATGAGGATGCACCGGTCCGCGAATGGCCTAGCGGATACGCCGATGCACATCCGTTCCGCGATAAGCAAGTTCCTCTGTCATCCATATCGTGTCGTGGTTGTACGTTCCGGTGCATCAAGATAGAAGTAAATATTGGATCGACGAACGATCGTTTCCTTCGATCTTTTCTTCTCCAAGAAGGTAGAAGGAAACCTTTGCGGTTGCACACACACACACACACACACACACACACGTTTTATGTACGATGAAAACCGCGCCATCATCGATCCGCGCGCCAGTTTGCTACCCATTCGAACATGGGGGCATTATCTGTGCTGGTAATGATGGCACGTGCATGAATCGATGAAGAGACAAAAGAGGGTGGTAACAGGAGACGAAGAACAGCCGGGGAGTACGTAACCGGACAGAAACGAACCATCGTATTATCGTTGCATTCACGCTCGGACGAATCCGTTGAATCGTTATGGATAAGCTATTGATACAGTAGAAAATGGTTAGTAACGTGTCCAACCCCGCCATTCATCTCTTCTCCTCTCTATCTCTCGTTTCTTCTGTCTCTGTCTCCTCTTTCCGAGGTACGGAAATTCCGTATATTTTGACGGCATCACCGCGAACGTTGCCGACCAACCAGTCCATTTATAAAATGTTCCAACCGGGTAGAATATTTCGACCGGGGAATGTTTCGGACGAAATCGAATCGGTAACAGCGTTGCGCCATTCCGTCCAAACGATTTAGCTGTAGCCGGTGTTGAAAAGCTTCAGCCTCGATTTGTTTCGCCGAAGTCAAACACTCTGTTTTCCATTGGAAGGTTTAAAAACCAGCGTATAAAATACACCCTGTGTTTTCCTTTCCTCCATTTTTTTTCCCACCCTCCCCCCTCCCCGTCGCGTCGGTTTTCTGTCGCATCCTACCTTCTTTTTTTCTCTTCTGTTTGCCCCTTTCCTTTCGGACATGCAGTCACCATTGTGATAATATTCGCGTTATCGCGCGTCATATCGCGTCCACGGTTTTCCCATCGAGGGCGTTACACGGGGAATATTCAAAGCCGATTCGACACAACTCACTCCGCAGATTTCGGCTGTGTTACTATACGCGGGGTTATTGCACGACACGGACAAAAATACGTGTAGACGTAGAAGCTAATTTACGTGCCATATTTAGCGCAAGAACGCGTCGCGAACATGTCGCGAGCAGAAGGGGAGAAGTGTGGTAAGTGAGGTATTCGAAGAAGAAACGTTCCCTCGCACACACACACACACACACGCGTGTCTCCTACCTCGTTCTACGCGATATCTTCGCGTTCGCGCCGAGAAGAAGAAGAATATGACGAAGATGAGAACGCTTAGTGTACATAGCGTATTGGGTGTGTCACGGTGTGCACCGATTGACTGGCTTTCGGGGCCAAGAGTACGCCTAATGGACTGTTTCCGGTAATACGATTGACTTTAATTATGGCCCTCGAATGAAAAAAAGGAAAACAAGAAGAAGAGGAACGACGCGCCTTGAGCAGTGCGGGCTATTAAGCTTAATGGCCGCGCTAGGGAGAGTACAATGAGACATTAAAAATAATTGGTTACAAAGGCTCGACTGTCTTCGCCCTAGCTCGATTGTTCAATTCCTGCTCCCGTTTTCCAACCGAAACAGGTGGGAACTCTATCGATCTACACGCCGGGAATCGTAAACCAGCAGCCAGAAGATTGATTAAAACTGGGGGTACACACTTACCGCGATATTTCAATTTCGCGTTTCGCTTTGCAACCGCGATCATTTGCGCGTGCTCATTTGCAAACGGAAAGATCGTTTTTAATCTGACGCTCTCTCTACTCTCGGTGTTATTCATCGGACACTCTGTGTACTCGTTATCGCGTTAACTCGTTATTGCGTACCGCTCGTTGTGTTCCATTTGATCGTGGATTTTAACGAGGCAGAAAGGAGAGGGAGGAGGTTGTTGCGGAGGAGGCAGGGGAGAATCAATTTTGCACGAAAGTGCGTGACCGTACGAAACGCCGCGCCGCGGCTCTATGCCTCCACTCGACAACGGACCAAAGGTTTAACTTTCACTCGATGTTTTGCGGCCGGTATTTTCCTTGAGAGGAAAACAAACGCCGGTGGGCACGCGTGTAGAACGCGTGCAACGCGAAACTGTAACAAATTTCCGGCGGTACGCGGCGCATAATGCACCACCGATACGATGACGTTTGCACAATCGTTTAAATAACACCGTGGCGCGCGCGTTGCGCGACATACTTGACGATAAATAACATTTGTACCGTGCTACCGATTCTCACAGGTCCCGGCCGTTGACACCGTTTATTTTTGATTAATTGGAAAGCTCGTGTCACCGTCACGTGTTGCCGAACGGGCCCGAGCTGCAACGCAATTTGCTCTGACACAGTTCCCCGCTTTTTTTCTCTCTCTCTCTCTCTCTCTCCCTCCTTCTCGTTATGACAGTCTCCTCGTTGGCTCCGATGGTACCCTCGATTTTTCTCTCGATACACGTGACTCGAACAAGTCCCCCGAGCTAACGGAGGTTCCTCCCGTTGCACCTACGATTACTCTTTATCATCCGACGTCACTTTTGTTTTAAGAGAAATTGTAAGCTGCTCCGGCGCTCCTCCTCCTGGTGCATAATATAACGAACGCTGATGCGATAAATTTGATGCAATTTAACGCATCACGACAATGAATTGGCTGTCGTTGTTTATTGGCTTGATTACCATTTAGCTGTGACTCTGTATGATTGAATTTATCTTATCGCGAGTGTACTCTTTCCTACAATGCAGCCGTACAGCTGAAGACAATAGAGGTGAACAGATTATTACCGTTACGTGGTGATTGTTCAATTTAGGGATGCTGCTTGACAGCTGCCGGTGTTAATTTACGACATAACCTGACAGGATGGTCAGA
>NW_017100218.1:1442293-1465631 GCF_001263275.1 Habropoda laboriosa
CTAATTAACTGCGCTGGGAAGCGACATACGACGAACTCTATTTGCATTATCCTTGATCAATAGACCTTACCTTGTACGTAGCAAAAGGAGAATATTCATGAAAGGATTCTGTCTACAACCGCTCTATGCAGTTCTAGGTAACACAGATTTTCGAGGGTTCCGGTTGGTTTCAGGGGTTCGGGTAATCCAGGGGTCCCCGTATCCCAGATGTCCTGAACGTCCACAGGTCCCATGGGATCTTAGGGGTTCTGAGAATCTCGGAGGTCCCACTGAGTTACGCGATCTCTGATACCGGCCGATTTGCGAGATCGTCCGGGGAACCCCTAGGAGTCCTAGATTCACCGGGGCACTCGAGGACTCGTGACATTTATGAAACTGTTCCTGATTCCTCCGCGTCCCTGTGGGACTTTAGAAAATTTGAAACTTCCTGTAGATCCTTGAAACAGGTCTTCCGTAAAGCCGTGGAAACTTTCTTTTCACGGTTCACTGCAATTTAAATAAGTCCTCCTTTTATTTCGAATACTTGGAGAAGTTGTTTGTTGTACTCTTTTGCGGTAAAATGAACGCTGGAACGTTCGTAGCTTGCTATGATGTAAACGAACATTTCCACTCGTCAGGCTTTTCTTTCAGCGTGTGCAAATACATCGGTCTACGAGTTTAATGCTTTTCTTTCGTTATCGATATTTTACGTTACCTAAATAGAGGGGTACCCCTAGTAAAACGGGGGAGAATAAAATTTTCTCAACAAGGAACAGTTTTATCGCGGCGATAAAAGCTTTCACTAACGGTTTAGGTCGGTAGTGCGTTCTTTAATTAGAATACGAACTGCCCATAAATTCGGCATCGTCGTCGAAAAGGGGAATAGGGAACAATTTCACCCCAAATTACTCGTACGCGCGAGTGGATAGTCACATTGGGAAAGGAATTTATTGGATTGCGGAAAACGGTCGATTCGTTCGTTTCGTCGCGAGAACGTCTACAAAAGGGATAGCTACTGGGGCCGATAGGGTTAGCGTTGCCAGTTAAAGGTATTTATCCTAATTGTAATTGCAGACTTACGGATCGGTCGATTCCCTTTTCCTCTTCGTCTCACCCCCTCCTCCTCCTCCTTCTCGGTCCGCCCCTACTCCTTTCGCTCTTGTAATCGCAGAATCGTTCTGTCGTTTCTACCCGGTAACCACCGGCTGGGAAATAATGAAAGTTTAAGCGTCGAGGAAGTTTCAGATCCGGATGGATCGTTTGTTCAAGATCTTCTCGCGGGTATAGCTTCTTGAACGAGGGATTCGATTGTGCTCGAAATAATTGCATTATCATCGGTGAAAAGTTTATGGAAATTCGTCGAAATGGAAAAGGGGATGTTCGCGTCACCGGCAAATAAGGCTATTAACGAGGCGTACGCTGATGTTGCACGACAAATTGTCGCCCTTCGTCGTCTTCGTTCTTGTCGCCTGTGGGTGGATGGGTTGGTCGAGGTTGTTGGTGTTGTTCACCGCTGGCCACGTTACACCCTCTCGTCAACCCGAGTAATTTGCATTTATAAAATATCTTACCACCGCCGCCACCCCCATCCTTTAACTACTAACGCTAATCTGATTTCACCCTGTAAGCAGCAGTTTTTAACTGACGCTCGTCACGCCGTTCTCGTGTCCAGAGGGAGTGAGTTGCCTTCCGTTTCATCCGATTTCACGTCACGGGGACACGTTTGCAATTACACGGTTCGTTTATACGGCGATCGTATCGCGTTGAACGCGAACGCCTTAAATTTACCGCAAGCTCCGGCGCGACGCTTTCAATGTCACCCCCTGTGCGTATCCCATTCCGTTCCTTTCGAGCGCGAACGAATTTGTAGCCCCGCGTAAATCCACCACCTATACTCTCTCCCTTCCGCCCCCATTTTCCACCCACCCACTCCCCCGCTTGACTCGAGTGGCTGGTAATTGCAACGGATTGAACGTTTCGTAATGGAGATAAATTGGCGCGAGTGTATCGTTGCGTGTCATTAATATGAATTGAATCGTAATCCGTTCGGCGTGAAAATTAATATTATCTTTGAAGATAGATCGCGCGATTCCATCGTAAATTCAAATTACCGACACATTATACTTGCCAGAGACTTTAAACGCCGTCCAAACGGAAACCTGTTAATGCCGTCATTTTCATAATCACCAAACGATAGTCGTAAACTCCGATATTCATTCGTTTTCTTCTCTTCTTCCACTACCTCTCTCTTTCTCGTTTCGGCGAAACAGGAGCTGTGGAGGCGACGTCGTCGTTGCGGTGTAGGGTGAACGATCGTAATATTCCGTTTGTAGTCGTTCGCCAAGATAGAGGTTTGAATCAAGAAATTAATCAGCACGCCGGCCGTCGAGAGGAAGAGGTTCTCGTGCAGAACACCGCACGAACGAAGACATTTTGCATGTTCTTGTTATGCGCGTGCTGTATGAATTATGGGAAACTCTGTAGCGCCGTTTCTCCTGCTAATGCAATTTTAATGTATGTTTCCCGAATTAATGTTGGGACAAGTAATGAAACTTTTCGACGTGCTTGTGAATTTTTCTTTCAACACGCTCTCCACGCTGTTTGACTTACCACGCTGTCACGTGAAACGTGAACGTGACTATCCACTCACCTACACTTTCCTTCCAGCGATATTTCTTTTTTTTTTCACTTCACAAATGTGTGTGTCGCGTACGTCGAAGTTCGCGGTTACCGTTGAGCAATAATTATTATTCGGTTAATTGTCGGTAAAATTCGAGCTCCTCCGAGGAGTACACGCGAAATAGTTGGGCTGTTTTAATTGATTCACCATTTTAATTATTTTTCCTCCTCGTCGAAGTGAACGGGGCACACAGTGCGGGGGATTCGAGTTCCGTCTCGCAGGTGTATGTTTATTCGTTGAACCGAAAGTTCGGAATTAATTCGTTGCGGACGCGTAAACGCGCGTACGTATCCGCGAACATAAATACATAGGCGCTATAAACTACGCAGAAGTCGTACAAATGCTGGATTTGTATTTATACGGGGGAAATATTAATTATAAAGCGGTTATAAAGTTTGCCCGAGATAGCTTATAGTTTTCATTTCTGTTGTACTTTTCCACCTGTTTTTGTTTCATCCTGTATTAGAGATTGTCCCAGTAATTTGCAGGAGCGCGGAACAAACAAGTGCGAACTTCTCCGCTGCGGATGCGATGGCGGGAAATATTGTCCCACGGAAATAGAGAATTCTCTCGTCGGCCAAGTGATTTGTCGTAATTACGGATTTTCGCTTTCCCCCTTTTCTCTCTCTCTCTCTCTCTCCTCTCCGCCTTTTGTTATTCCTTTTCCCCCGTTACCTTCCGTTTTTTCCTCCACCCCTTTCCCTCCTTCAATACGATCTCAACGCTTGGATGTAACTCGAAGGGGTTAAAGAAAAGCAATAAAAGTGGTCTGATAACAGACTTATCGAAAAATGGTAAGAAATTTTCTATAGGTTCACTGCCGTTTGTTGGCTGGACGTGCCTCGCGAGCTACAGGGGTGGTTTCACCCTCCCTACTCCCGCTATATAATCATCGCGTTTAGTCTTTCGTATTACATTGTAGAACGCGTAATTACCAGCGTGTGTGCATACAGTGGATATCGTGAATTCGATATCAGTGATATTGATTAAACAGTAATGTTACTTTAATATCAATTTGATATTATCCAGGCTTTCAATATTAATTTATTTTCACGTTACTTTGGATAATGCAGTTGATTTGACCTCTTGTACCGATGGAAATTAAAATGCACTCGCGTCCGATATTTCTGTTTACTGTTTTTACACGAACAACGAGTGGAAACGCTTGTGAAATTTGTTAACGATCCCCGTGAACCGTAAGATTGTTTTTACGCCGGACAGAGGCGATTCTCTTGATTCGAGGAGTACGAGGTTTTCATTAATTTTTATCGTTCGCCGTTTCGATGCATCGAGCGATTTAACGCATCGCTAAGATGCAACGTTGAATTTTTTTTTTAACGAATTGTAATCCAGCGTTACGTCTCTCTCTCTTTTTTTTTCCTCATCGAAAAATCAACGCTGATTACGTTACGGGAAAATTCGATTCCTCAGCGTTGCTGAAGCATTTTCAGTATTGTATTCGTAAAAGAATTACTGGACACGGTAATAAGGACCGGCAGTCTTCTCTAGGACATAGTAATAACGTGCAAGAATTCTGTCTCGTGTCTTTCGCCCTCTTGCTAGTGGTAGTTAATTGGACTCGTTTCCGTCTTCTCAGAAATTAATTTAAATTTCTCGTAATACTTTCCCCCCCGTCGTCGTCGTGCTCTCGCCCAAGGAAATACAAAAATTTCGATGAAAAATCCAACGCGGAGGAGGGGCAAACACGGAATAATTCAAGAATTACGTCTCTCCCACCTTTATCTTTCCGCCAAATAACTCTGTTTGCTCTTCAAGCGGACGTGAATAATATTCGATTTCCAGTCGAACACCACCTGACTCAGGCAACGGTGCTTTTTATTTTCTCATGAAAACGCGCTTAACCCTCGTGGAAATTTTCTCTCTCTCTCATTCGCGAAATTCAATTTCGATCGTGTTGTATTATCACGATGCAATCAATAATCCTTGGGCTCCCGGTTAGGCGAGTTTGCCGCGATCAAATAAATCGACTGGGGGCAAGTTAAACGCACATACATGGAATTTTCAAGCTAGTTACATAACACTTGGGTGACTTTTGAAATAGTGTTTGTTCAGAATAAGCTGCCGGGAAGATTTGATTTGTACCCGTTGGAAGGTGGGGGAGGGAGTTGGGAGCGAGAATCTACGATAGTTTAGCAGGGTTGATTAGTTCATCAATCAACGACGGAGTGTTTACTCCTTCGGCGTCCGATCAATTACTGGCTGATCCACAGTGTCGGGTCGTAGGGGACGAACGTCGCTCAGCGTTGTTTCGTACATCCACGGTGCTTCGTAATTTTGAAGCGTCATGAGGTCATTGATGGATCGTCTTCTCTAACTTTCTTTGTACGCTCCGCTACTCTCTTTCGCCGCCCTCCACTCCCTCCCCATCCACGTTTCCTATCTATCTATATCCAGAGTTAATCGTCCAAGTGCATCGCCTTAAGAAATTAGTTTGTCGCGAGCATCGGTTGGACGACGATGTCCTGTTTCTTCTCCAAGTAAGAAGATACTTTCATCGTCGTTCTGTCATTTTTTTCTTCATCGAAGGTAATCTTGTATCTAGCAACGAGTTCTTTCGCTAAACTAAATTGGTCGTTTGTCATTTGTTCTTCGATCGTGAGAACGCTTATAGGATGACGAGTAACAAAGACCAAAAAACAAAAAAGGAGGAGAAAGAAAGGGAAACGTGCTCGTTGAAGAGCATCGAAGCTTTTTAATTCGCAATTATTGCGACTCTCGATAGAGTCAACGCAATTCACGTTGTTCCGATGGCGCTTTGGTTGTCGTTCGTTTAACGGGCAAACAGACGAGAAATTTCGCCGGCGGATTAAAACTCTCGCAGAAATCGAGCACCGGTGATATCTTCTAGACTTAGTTGTCTGGGTGTGTCTCGCCTTCTTCTCAGTTCTCTCACGTTTCCATTATTCTAAGACCAACGGGAAAGTTTGAACCTTGCGTGGCTGGATGGGTTCTTGCCCGGGAAAACAAGGAGAGAGAGAGAGAGAGAGAGTGGAAGAACAGAATTCTGGGTTAAATTCATTTCCTTTGAGAAAGACAAGAAAAAAGAAAAGTATCTCTACTCCTGTTATAATCATTCGTGAAATATTTCCTTCTCTTTTCCGTATCTCTCCGCGTAATTTATAAACATATTCTAAAACGAAATTCATTTCATCCAGATGAATTTCATCACGGATACCGCTCGCGCACAATTAGTCATCGCGAGAGACATTTATGTATGCAAACGCGTTCGAGTCTCCGTGTCGCGCCGCCAGTTCTAATTTGCAGTAATTAATTCTTCCGTTTCAAAAATTGTTTCACTCGAACCGCGAACGTATACACACACACACACACACGTATATACACGAGAGTGTTATTCAGAGTGGCTATTTCCCTCTGTGCTTTATCTACGTTCGAGGTTTTCGAGTAACGCATCCCTGTATTCTTGCGATGCTATTTTAACCCCCCCCCCCCCTCCCCGCGCCGGAAACTCGGTATTTTCTCCTTCGTGTATATACGATAGAGCCCCGTTTCGGTTACCACGGAAAGGAGGAATCACGATTTGTATCTGGAGGAGAAAAGCGTTCGGCATAGCGATTGGTCGGTCACGGAGAATCTCCATGACCGCCGAATAAATCTGTCTCGCGGCACGAGTAATGGTGCCCGTAGAATTTCATCTCGAGGGGTCGAACGTGTGTCGTCGTTGAGCCACCGTATCGAGTCAAGTTTCTATATTATTCTCGCGTCTAACTCGTATCGTCTTTTTTCATCGTACCCTTTTATCGACACTCCCCTCCGTCCTTATTTTCTTCACGCCGTTCTTCACGTTCTAAAGTCCGTGTTATACCAGCGTCGCGTTGCTCCCGCGGAAACGCTTTATTCTCCGCGCGGTAATTGCATTTGTCGCGGAACTTCTTCCCCCCTGAGATTATATTTTTATGCGGCTTGGTTAAAATTTTGACACGTCCCCGAGCATTTGTTTCCTCCGTCGTTGAAATGAAGCCGCCCAGGAACGTGCGCCGTGAAACGTGTGTCGACCAGCTGAACACGCGCCACTGTTACTTTAAATAACATGCTAAAGCGTGACGAAGAGTAGGCGAAGATTTCGAGGGAGTTATTGGTCGGAGAAAATACTGCTCCGTGGTTCTTTTTTCTTTTTCAGTACGTACATTGGTGGTTGAAAGTTTTCGGGATAGATTCACTTGGGAATGAAGAAATTTGTGAAATAAGATCGTTTTCTATTTTTTAACGTAACTGTGAATGGCAGGGTGTAGCTCGAAATGTATCAACTGTTGGAAAATTAATAAAAATTGTTAATCAAATATTTTCAGACGTACGGTCACGTAGAGTGAATTTTCAAAATTTTTTAAATTGCACGAAAGTCAATCTGCGCAATTTTAAAATTGGAAAAAATAAGCTGCAAGTACTAGCTTCCTTCTAATTTCCACGTTTCTTGCACCGATCTATCTTCTTTTCACATTCAAACGCTATCTGTAATTCAATTTTAGCAAATTACGGAGTTATTTCCGTTTCGCAGCAGCCTTCAATTGCCATCGATTTCCGCGGCATTAATTCCATACGAACGAAGAAATTATCAGAAAATTTCGTACCGATGTGATGAAAGAAATGGCACGAAACTTTTAGCAGATAGTGTATATCGTGGACTGCACGTGGTGTCCTCGTTCGTGAATGTATTAAGGGCAGCGGAAATTAGGCGCGAGCAAATTACCTCGCCTTCAAAATTGATAAGTACGTCGTCTGGTCTTAGGGTTGAAGGGGGAATGTATTCCGAGGAGTGTGCCGGCTGTGGTAATGCAATTTGGATGGCGGCGCACACCCGACTTCTCGTGTTCGCGGTAAAACTTACCGCGGTTCGATGCAAATCGAGGGGCCCCCGTGTCTTCCAAACATCGCGCCTCCCTTACATAATAATCGCGCTCTTCGATTGCGAATGCCGGCCGGCAGATTGTACGAACAAACATTCCCCTTGAAATAACCACCGGTCTGGCGGGATAGAATTACTAAATTGTGCCGGAAGGAGGCGTGGCCTCGGCGAATCTACATAAATGAAACTGTTAATTCAGTTTATCGAGTGTTGCTGAAAATTCGTCAACCATGATCCCAAGCGCGTTTTTATGCAGGATATTCGCGATCGGTATCGCCGGGGAATAATGAGTTCGTCAATATCTGTTTGGGTTGCTTCTCGAAGGATGCACGTTTTTGCAATTTTTTTTTTTTCGTGGCTTGTTCTTAGGAAATTGAAATTGTTCGCTGAAATTTCCGATCTTTCGATTCCGATTGTTAACTAGATTGCGTTGCAGTTAGATTAATTCTGCCGAGGTGTCAAACTTGGAATATTTGCGCAATTTATCCTTCGAAAAGTAACAGTAATGAATTGATTCATTTTTTTTTTAAGGATAACTTTAGGAAGTCTCTGTTATGTTTACAGTAATTCGAAGGATCTGCAAAAATATAAGATTCATCACGGTGGATTATAATTCCACGTCTACTACGTATCAGGATTTTATCCGGGCGAGTGCATGATTTCGCTCGCAGTAGCACAGATAAATAACTATCGAACGGAAGTCACTGTACCGTGATAATATTTTGAATAAATTTCGGTGCCGGAATAATTTTAGACCGTGATACGTTCTTTTACCGAGTGCAGCGCTCAGTATTAATCGCGCGATTGTTTGAATTATCCGAGCAATTTATTTCCCGCGTGTACGCCGGCCATTACGTGCGTGTGTCTAATTTCACCGTATTTTACCCTGTCGCGAAGCTTCTCACGGCTGTGAATTTTAATGCGTGTGCGCCTGAAATTTCCGATACGGTTCGATCGTTTCGATTCCGATTATTTAATTAGATTGCGTTACAGCCCGATTAATTCTGTCAAGGTGTCATACTTGCGGTATTTGCGCAATTTATCCCTCCTCCCGAAAAACAGAAAAAAAAGCGACAGATTCATTCGTATTCATGCGCGAGAAATATTCCAATCTTCGCAACAGCGAATGGATGTCGCGAGATCGCGATATGAGACCACGGAACAATCTCCAAAACGGCGAACTACCTCAAAATCTTATCAGACGTAGACGTATCGCATCCGAAATAGCATCACGTGAATATTTGACGTGCACGTGGAAATATCCGCAGGAATGGACGGCGTTCACTTAGACGCACGTCCGTCGCTGAACAAATGGCCGACGATATCTCGTTGGGGGGCTCTATCGTCTCGTCCTCCTTCTTATTTTCAAAATACTTTATTTTGCGCAGCAGATTGTACCTATAGAAATAAATCCGCCCAGTTGAGCAGATAGTTGCTGCGATAACTCACGGACGTCCTCCTCCTCCTCCTCCCTACCTACCTCCGCAGTCGATCCCGCGCGAATCCACACCGACCCGCACCCTCTGTTGTCGACCCCTCGCCGTCGATTTTCCCGCTCGAATATCACCTCCCTCTCGTAACCCCTTCTACGGCGAGTGTGCCGCCACCGAAGCTTCTTCTCTCCAGTTCAAACTCTTCTCTTCTCTATCTTTCCTCCCCACGAGCAACCCTGGATCCTCGACCTTTCCAAACGTCGAACCAACCAACTTATCCTCCCCCCAAACGCTCGCCTAACCCCACCGAACGATTCTTCGCTTCGCCTTCACTTTTCTTCTTCTTCTTCTTCTTCTTTCCTCCTCCTATTTGCCAATATTTCTCCCCCCTCTCCTCTTTAACCGCCCCTTGCCACGATAGTAAAGACAGATTTGTAAAATTGCCGATATTTCTCTTCTCGCGTTGCGTCCAACATCGTACGCCCTTTGTTCCGTGTATCCCCCGCATTTATCCCCGCGACTTCACTCAGGGAGAAATATCAAACCGCGATGTGTCAATCGTTTATTGTCTCTCCATCCCTTCCGCAAGGCTTATTCTCCGGTTGCTTTACGACCCGTGGTAAGGCGTACAACAATCATCCCGCTCATCCACGTCATCATGAACGTCTACGTGTCCTGTGTTCAGCAGTTTGCCGGTGATACGGTCGTAATACAACGGCAAACACACACACACACACACACACACGTGTGTATAACTATATAGAACAAGGCTGGTTTGGTCGAGCGACAGCGACACGACGCCGCGGCTTCTGGTGCTTCTGGTTTTCGATATCCAATTCACTTTGACCGAGAGAGCAACGTTGTCCCGCGAGGATACTTTGAAGTATCCAAGGAAGCACGCGAATTTAAGACCTCCTCGTTTCGAGGGACCTTACGTTACCTCTTGAACTGTCTCTCGAAGCTTCGTGTGGAGTGGGAGGAAACGTTCGAGATACAAGGAGGGTGGAAAACGTTCGCCTAAGGTGCGGAATGCCTCGGCCACGCGCGTTGTTTCCATTCTAAATGATTCTCGACGGAATCAACTGGAATCGAGTTAACATTCTAATGATATGGCGCGCCGTGGCGCGCGTTCATTTGCCGAGCAAATTGAAGCGCAACGGAGGACGCCTCGAATCGTCGTCAACCACGTATTTCTCAAATTCCCTGGATTATAGTAGGAGGGGAGAGGGTGCGTTCGGTCTCTTCTTAGATGGAAAGCGCTTCAGGGAACGTATAGAAACTTGGGGGAAGGTCCTCTTCTCTCGGTGCTCGTAGACGCGTAGAGTGTCGAAGACTGGCTCCGGTGCTATCGCTACGAGTAGAAGAGGAAAGTTCGAACAGTGGGATAGAGATAGAGCGAGTGTTGGAAGTAGCAAAAGCGGGGGGAATGCTTGTGTGCAAGTGGGAAAGTAGACAGTGAAGTGAGATAGAGGGAGAGAAGAGAGGGATGAATCTAAATTCAAATGAGAAGCGACGTACCAACACGCCAAAGCCAATCTCAGCCGATGTTATAGCCTTCCTTACCACCCTTCCGGGGGTTGGGTGGTTCAAGCGAGCTGCAGCTCTCCCGTTCCTACGTTCGACTCGGTATCAAGGTAACGGTACGTCAATGTCAGAACATCCGGACACGACTAACGGTCCTGATCCTCTTCCCAGGGATCATAAGAGCCACCATACCGGGGTGTCTAATACCCGGAAGAGGATATTTGAATTTCTTCATGTCGCATACGATCGGACTAGGTGTTACATATACACCTACTGTGGTGATATTGTATCGGCGACTGTGGAATAGGATTGGGTTAACGTTTTCATTTCTCCCCTGTGTGTGGTGCCGTAGATCGTAGTCGGTCCGAAGAAACGGAATTTCTGTAAATATTGAATTGTGCGAGAGGAGTAGGTCAGCGGTGTTCGCCAAACGTTCGTGTTCTTTGGTGGTGCGAGCTTGTTAATTTCAGCGTCGTTCGCGTTGGGTTCTCGAGGTGAGAACGGCGGTCTTACTTTCGGTTGGCGAAAAGGTCGTTTAAAAATGTACACGAAAATGTAAATGTGATTAACGAGTTCGAAGGTAACGTTTCTTTTGGTTTTCTTTTTTTTCTTTTTCAAACCGTTTCCGAGGAATACGGCGAAGAAATACATACACACGTCTTATTTATTTTGATATTTGCTGCCTCGTTTCGCGACGTTTGCCACCCGCCCGCCCCCCGCTGCTCTCGTGTTTGCAAAATATTATACATATTTGAACGCAATATTTGGACACGTAGAAGGCGACGATTTATTTCGCGAAGATAAAAATGCACGTTCTATAGACTAGATCGACAGTTACTTCGTCCACGTTTTGTATTTCACGGTGGTACGCTCAGAGTTGAAGGGTTAACTGAAAAAATCTGTCAAGGGTATAATTCGCTGCACGCGTCGTGGGAGAATTCTTTTTTCCCCGCTCGCTCGAAGGAAAACGTGGAAGCTCTTTCGAAGGAATAACAGTGGTAACAGATAGCGGAACGACTGCAGTTTTATGCCGACACGAAACGGCTGTTACTCCCCGAGTTGTCCTCTTTGACGAAATCTGAAACCTAAGTTTCCACCCGGGTTGTGCATTTCCTTTTCTAAATTCAAGGCGAAGTTCAATGGAATATCGCGTAGCAAAGCAACCGAATTTCTTATAACATTATTAAAAGATACGATTTAAAATGTTTAAAAAAGGAAATTATACAAATAATTTTTCTGTAAATGTACGGTTAGGTTGACAAAGTTACACCGGATTATTGCAATACGATTAGCGAGGGATTTTAATCATCCGAGTTAGCGGAATAGGATCAAAATCACTCGTACAGGCTTGAAACTGTCGTCTTTAATGGGCTGCAGCAATTATCTGCCCGATAACTTGTGTACTCTGTCTTCAGTCTACTGTTGAACTTCAATTGAACCGGCAGTAAGTTAGAGTAGACTGTTGCAATATGGAACTATGCTAGACAGTTTCATAGACGGTGAATTAAACATTAACATAGACGGAATCATATTTAATCAAGTAAAGTGTGTTTTTCGTTCATCCTCCTGCCGGAACTGTCAGTTGTTTAGCGCAGAATCAAGACATGACACATACTACCGAGAACGTTCTCAATTTAATTAAAAGTATTCCCGATAACAGCGCTCGTTCCGAACGTTCCCATCTCGTCGAATGATTTTGCCCTGATTCCGCCGTCAGACAAATAAGACGCGTTCCCCCGGTTTGATGTAATTTAAATATGGAGCAACGCAACGGCGGCGCGAACGTTAACGAAGAGGCCCCTCTCTCACGTGAACCGATTCCACCGATCAGACAAAACAGAAAAAAAACAGGAAAAAAGAAGAAAGATTTTCGGTTTCTTTTCCGCCTGGCCGATCGCGTTGTACGCCGCATGCAAGCTCGAAACGCGCATGGAACTGGAAACGGTAATTTCCTCTTTCGTTTTACGCTTGAACATTTCCCGGCTATGACAGCGCTTTAAATCGATCGACGATTCATGCGTGCTCTCTCGCGCCGGAGTGCCACCCAATCGCTTCGTTCGTGATTTCGTATCTTTTGACGAGAGAGAGAGAGAGAGAGAGAGAGAGAGACTGAAAAAAAATAAAAAAGGATAAAATAAAATGTAGGCGTCCATTAAGCTCGATGCAAGTGAAAATAATTCACTCTGTCCGTTCCTTTTTTTTCCCCCTATCTTTTTCCCCTCTTTTTTTCCCGCTCGCATCGCTGTCCAGATATTTGTCAATGACACACTTTCTGTCGTCCCTTATTGATAAACTTTCGCTGGCCCCGGTGCAATTTATTACAGCGAAATTCTGCCGCGTTTCCTCCCACTGACAAAACCTGCCTTAATCAGATGCTCAAAACTTTAGATTAAATTCGCCTCGTGCCCGTTCCGTGCCACGGTATAAATATCGAATAATTCGCTCCAATTTATTGTTCGGTTAATTATTCACCCTGGAGGAAGCAGTAGGAGGAGGAGGAGAGGGAAAATTCTTCGAGCAAGACAGAGCGTATTTCGATACGTTCCCTCGATCAACCGATGAAACTGAACGTCCGGTGGGTAGAAAAAAGAAAAAAAAAGAACTTCCATCCGGACTCGATGAATAATTTAGCAGTAATGATGAAAAAAATAGAAGAAAGAAACCGTATTACTTAAGCCATTCATTTCCACGATTATAAAATATTCATCTTACTCCCCCTCGAGACTGCGCGATTCCTTTCGAGATTTAAGATCGCTCGGATCTTACAGAGTCGGTCGCGTGAAACTAACGTCACCTAGGACGATAATGGCTGATCTCTCGCGATGTTTGCTTTATCCAGCGACATACGTCACCTAATTCCGCGACGTACGTTAATGTCCCGGAACGAAGCTCCACCACATTAGAGGCTTGCAGTCTCCCCCAACAAATCTCCGGTTAATTCCTCGAAAGATACACGGGAACGTCGAGGTTGTCTGGCGTTCGAAAAACAGCAACTGAAAAAAAAAAGAAAAAACCGAGCTAGGTATATAAGCTTTATCCAAAGGACGGTCGATTTTCTGCGTCAGATCCGCGTGTAGCAGAGGTCCCCATTGTGCGTGCGATACGCCGCGCGCGCAGTTCGTTTGTCGAAATGGACGTAGCCGGAACTCAGTCAGCTCCGCGGGGCTGAATTTTTCTATCTTCCGTCCGGCTTTTGTCCACGATCTTCGCATCGCAACGCTATTATAAACTGGCGGCGGCGACGGACGGGGGCCAGGGGAGGCTGGCTGAACCGGGTTCGCCGCAAACGGATAAAATACGGCTGCACCGACATGGCACAGGAAGTGGCCTTTCCCTCGGAAAATGGGCTTGCGCGTGGATTTCTAAATTCAACGAGAACGACCGCTCAAAACGTCTCCCTTCCACTCCCTTTCTGCGTTCTCCCTCTGTACACACACACACACACATAGATCTACGTTTCGTGCGTTGCCTTTTTTCACCCCTTTCTCACCCCTTCTCATATTCTATCTTTCTCTGTCGCGCTCTATGTGTGATCCGCACGAGGCGACCGCAAAAGGGAAAAAATATTATGCCGTGGCTCATCCGGTACCGCGTTTATTCGTCGCGACTAAGCCAGATCCATGGAAAAAGATATACTTATTCTCGCTGACTGGAAACATAAAGTCTGATAGTCGATTTTTTCTCTCTTTCCTGTATTCTCGACGGATTTCCCTGTCTGCGCGCGTATGTTACGGTCAGACAGGTATCTCGTTTTCTTCACGAGAGTCTCCTTTATTGTCTCGGTTCGAGTTGTGCGCAGTGTATCAACAATACGAAACGGTGTTCTTTTTGTATTCGCTGAATTACTTTTGAACAGTTGCTTTTTAATTTCCGTCGATTGTGTCTCAGGTTTGATTGTTACGTAGAAAGAATAATTTCTGGTTTTACGAAATCACAGGTGATTGTTTCCACGGACGTTCGAATTTTTCACGTTCCCGCCTGCATTTAAATCGCTGATTTCCACCGCGCGACGTATGTAAATGTTTAACGAAGGCTGAATAAACACGGACAGATCGCGGGAGAATATGTTGCGTCGGTGGACAAAAAAAAAAAGAGTCTAAAATAAGGCCGGTAAGGCTTGATCGACGGGGATCGATGAAATTGATCGAACGTTAAATCGTGCTCGATAAACCGATACTCCCATGCTCGATTTTAAAACGCCACGTTTAGGCACCGCCGATGTATACGTATATTTTAACACTATACACCGACGGTGCGCCAGCGGCGAAAAGTTATTCGCAGCTCGCTGCTAAATTGATTTTGTTATAATTGACGCGACAAACGTACCATACACTGCGTCGTGATTGCGAATAATCGAATTACCTTACCCTGAATTTTCTTCATTAACTTCGCTGCGCCCGTCCAGCAGCGT
Source organism: Habropoda laboriosa (assembly GCF_001263275.1). Classification (NCBI taxonomy): domain Eukaryota; kingdom Metazoa; phylum Arthropoda; class Insecta; order Hymenoptera; family Apidae; genus Habropoda; species Habropoda laboriosa. Next base: position 1,457,203 of record NW_017100218.1, read on the forward strand.
GGTTAAGTGTTTACTCGTTAGCATTTTATTTAGCGAAAACTATTCCGGCAAACAAAGTCCCGGGCAGTATAAAACTCGACACCCCTTTCAAGACGCTTTAATTGCCGCCTCGCGCGACACCTTTTTCATAATTTCAACGGCTGGTAGGGGAGATTCTTCCGTTACGGAAAATACGCACATCCTTCGCGTGGAAATTAACGAAATTTCCCAAATTCTCTCTCTCTCTCCCCCTTTTTTATCTGTACCATTATTTTTTTTTACTCCATCCTTAACGCGACATTTTTACGCGGCCACTAAAACTCCCGCGGCCACCAGGCAGGGCAAGCTTGGGGAAAATTCGTGTCACTAGCGTGTTTCATCATTTGCTTCAAATAATTTTCAGGCTTTATGAAAATCTACGCTGTCCTATGTATGCATGAATATGTAACACCGGCAATTTATTATTACGTTGAACGTAAAAGCTTGCCGTTCCGCGAATCGCACAGCTGATCATAATAAATTGAAATTAACATTGCGCGCGGTAGAAATTCCACGTCGGTATAGTCCACATCTTACGGGATAAAAATTCGTGGGAATTTTTTACCCATTAGCGTATGCCTTCGAGCCAGCTCATCCAGACGAAATCAGAATAACGTGTCACCTATGTATGTATGCATGTACATGTATGCGTACGTCTCAAAAAGGGGACGAGCGTGGTTTTCTGTTCGCGCTGGAAGCGAGAAAAATATGCCTGAGCATGCGAAAACAAATCTGCTTTTAAGTCTGGGCCACGCTGCCGGCGGTACGGTGGATATTAAGTTTTTTAGATTCGTCGCGCGATGCCCGCGAGGCATATATTCGAAACGCGAAAGAGGAAACTGTTTCTTGCATACACACGCGTACACATAGGAGTATCAAGTATGAAACGTATAAACTACATAGGTAGGACAATGCAAACTCTTCTCCTTGCCCGTTGTTCCCTGTGTCTCTGGCGATTGCAGTGGCCACTTGCAACACGAATAACCCGCACTTCGCTGCACGACATTGCCGATGTAATGGCCAAAGTTAGCGCTGCAACGATGCAGAAACATAGACAGAGAGAGAGAAAGAGAGAGAGAGAGAGAGAGAGAGAGAGAGAAGAGGGTGCATTGGCCAGGACTATCGTAATACGGTTAGCTTTGACCATTTTTACTGGTAGCCGCTGTGTGCAGTCATTGTTCCGTCGTGGACACACGCGAAGCAACATTTCCACGTCGATTTCGAGCTTCTACGAGTTCATCGTGGCCATTAAACGAGCGACATCGTCTATAGATAAAGGCATATCCGTATGATATAAGTCGAGTTCCTCGTTACCGGATAGTTGACTAAGAGCTCGTAACTTAGAGAAAGGGGGTAGTTTTACGAGAGGAAAGTATCTTAGGAAGATCGTCCTATATCTCTTTAACCCGTTCGTGGTCAGTGGAACGCGTACGTTCCACTTTGTTATTCCAACTAGAATTCATCTGAATTCAATACCTATCGATAGATAAATAATTCAGTCACGAAAGGGTTAACTGTTTTATTCAATAGATTCGACGGTTTCTACCAGTTACGTGTAACCCTGTATTCCTATCCACTATCTATCACGAACACTGTGCGTTGCAAATATTTGTTTACCACGAAACCGATGAAAAACTCGTCGGTCAAAGCGAAAAAATCTCTCCCCCACCTATGACAAGTCTCGTTTCCATTCGTGGCATTATCTCTTCGTGGATCGTTTGATTTGCATACATCCAACAACTCCGGGTATCTAGCATCGTCCCCAATTTGTCCCACCCGGGGTTTCGACTTTTGATCATCGGAATCGAGTGGAGAGCGTGATCGTGCTAAAGGTACACCACCGACCCGTTGCCATCGTTTTGGGGTAGGTTATGGGGCAGCGCGCTTGGAACGCGGAGAGGCGTAATATCGAGATGCCGGTTAGAGATAGCAATACTGGTTACGTCTACCCGCCCGGAGCCATATTCCGACATCCGCCTCGTATTACCTGTGTTTACCCATATGTTAATTCCGGCTGGCGCTCGCTCTTGGACGTCGGGATGTTTCGTTAAGCGTTGATCTACGTTCATGCAGTATTACGCCTATACGCGCGTGACAACCGGTTTCTAGCAGATATTGCCCACTGACGGCGTGCATAACAGATGTACTGCAACGACGATAACGTCAGCGATATTAATAGTACCGACACTTCGGCCGGGCGAATCAATTTCATCAGTTGTCGCGTCTCGCTGCGGAGAATCAGCGCCTAGCTTTTTCATCGTGCGATTTCACCGCTACGCAGTTCAGCAGCGAAACGCGAGAATTGTTAGTTAGAGTTTTACGGTAGCTTTGATCGTTGAATTGGATTGGATCACGAGTCTAACGTCTCGACGCGTCGCGTTAACTTGCTCGACGAGTTAACACGAACGCAGATGTGTATTTTTCCGTACTTCTCGGTGGCTCGTTACCGTGTCTCGGCTGTATTAAGACGCCGAAAGAAACTTAAGGCCAGAGCTAATAACAAGCACGAGAGCGAAAGGTAGATCCCGAAGTTTCTCGGCAACTTCTTATCCCTTCTTAACGTCGGCTGTATTTAAATTTTCCGCCCACGTTGTTATTCCGATGAAGATAAATTGTTCAAAGTGATATTAGCCGAGGCATCTCACCTCCGCCGTTCTTAACCGTTCATTTCACCCGCGACGCGTTTGGTTACCCGGAGGGAAGTTGAAAATCGAGACGCGTTTTCTCGCCAAGTGCCTCTCGACGCATCGACTACGTCTGATGAGAGGCGTGAACTCTTAGAAGCACTCGTGAAAAGCACAGTGAAAAGTTAATTCGAACCGCTGTGCGCTCCTTTAAATCGTGGATCAGACTCGGTGAAAAAAAAAAATTGAAAGGAGAAATAAGAATCTTGAAGATCGTTCGTTGTGGAGAAAGGAGGAACGTATTGTCGCGCGCATCAATTGCTCGACTTGTGAACTTGGAATGAATCGCCACCGGGGTCGGAGATTACTGTCAGTCCTCGCGAGCGCAATATGTATCGACAAATAAATCTAGCGAAGTGGAATGTAAAGTGGGGAGAAAGGTCGATTGGTTGGCGGTGAAGGGAAGCAAGCAAGCAAGCAAGCAAGCAAGCAAGGGGCGAATGGTGCGGGTGGTGAACGCAGAGAGGCTGTGTGAAGGTGGCGGTGGTGGAGGAGGAAGAGGAGGAAGGAGAGAGTTGGAGGGAAAAGGGTGTTCAGGAAATCGACGTCGGTGGTGTTACTGCGAGCGAGGATAAGTCGTGCCAGGGATAAGGAGTTTTAATGTTGGAAAAGCTGCGACACCGGGAAATACCTTTCAGAGACATTTTCAGTTGGAGGGAACGTCGATTCCAAGATTTATGGATACTATATCGTAACGTCGGCAAGATGTGATTAAATTTCATCGGATCAGGTCGCGCAGCTGGCACGGCCCCGGCCTTTCTGCGTTACTTTTACAATAACGTTTCCAGCCGAGTGGGGATCTAATATCGACTCTGGGAAATGCTACATCTTTCCTGTTACGTGTAATTTCATTACCACCCAGCAGCCACCGTCTGGGCGATCTGGTATTCGACGCGAAACAGACGCCTCGATTGAATTAGCGAGCGGTATCGTGTTCGATAAACGTCTGATTATAATCGAGAACGAGCTGGGGTTCGTGCAAGAGTATCGCTTCGTGTATTAAGCAATTTGGTAATTTTCAAATCTAAGGAGCATTGTTACGGATTTCGATATAAGCAGAGGCAGAAGGAGAGAGAGAGAGAGGGAAAGGTAGAAAGGGTCTCGAACATAATTAGAAGTTGTAAAAACGAATACTCGAAGTAAATCGAGCGAAGTCTGTACGATTCCAGGCGAAACGTTCACCCCCTCGAAGACAGATTTCGGGCTAGATAAACGGAAGAGAATGGGCCGGGGAGCGATACGTAGGAAAATGAATCGGTCTTTAAACGTTTCGTAAGTGTGCCGCGTGCATTGGGGAGACACCGATACTGTTTTCCGTTATGGCTAGAGAACCTTTTCCTCGGGAATCCTTCTGCTCCTATTCTTTGAATGTTTCATGAAACGACCTTAAAAGGAATATCCAAAATGCGCGATATTACTCCAAGTGGTAGGAGAACAGACGATCGGATATTCCTTTACTTTCATTTGCAAGAGAAGAAAACGCGAACCGTTTCCAATTCGCCGAATCTCGAGGGTAAAAGAAAATTTGTCCTCAACCTTTAAAATACCGAATCATCCATCCGGGTGTTGTCAGAAAGCCTAACATCCTCTAAGTACACAATTGTAGACGCTTAATTGCGGCTTGGTTTAACTCTCTCTCGCGCTTGAATACACGTTTCTCAAGTCGCAGCTTCGAAGACGGTTCTGTAACGACTCTCCTCCAGCAACTTGTCGCTTCTGGTCGGCTATATTTAGCGCAAGAAATTCGTGGTGTTCACGGTATCCCTGTGACAAACGAGATATCTTGGTGTGGAAATGCCCCGCGAGTTGGCGAGTCCGCGGGAGGAAAGGCGGCACCCTAAATGGAATATAATCAAGATACAGCGTTAGCGGGTTGGGAATCGGATATGGTGGTAACGGGTGTGCATATATCTATCTGTCGGCAGTCCAAAGGTGGTCGCGGAATACTAGGGAGGATGAGGGTCGTTCAAACGTTTTCCTCCACTGTTACTTACGGACCATTTACCCGCGATTATATCCACTCCTCTGATCTAACGTTCTCTAGCGAATCTAGGACCTTTATGCTCCAGTCTAGTTTAGCGCCCCGGGAGAATTCACGACCTGTACATATACACACCTTCTTCTCCTCAACCCCGTCATCCTCCCCCACCCTATCTCCCTATTCCCAAAGCTACTTTTAACCGTGCCGGAGATCCTTAAGGAAGTTTTTGATTGGTACAAAGTGGATATACACACGGTGTTGGTGCATGGATCCCGGTAGGGAGGTGTGTGCTAACATTTTAAGCCGCGCAACTCTTGTTAATGCTCGTTTAGAAGTTGCTCACGTTGTCGTGTCGAGTAGTCGACGTGCTGGATTTATCAATCGAAGAATTTAAACTTCTATCCCCTCTCGGAGGGAACGTTCCTATGGAAAGCTTCCCCTTCTTCGCGGGAAATATCGCGCGCGGAAAAGGTCTAACGCGAGGCAAGGTGGTTCGTTTCGATAAGTTCGACGAATGCAGATCGATACGGGAAGCACACTACGGGGCTATCTTTGCCGGTCTGGCCACCGTTTTCTCCTCGGTAACCGAACTTGCTTTCCATCCAGCAGCTGAGTTGGTTTCTGATTAAACGGCGAATGCTGGGAATACGTAGCCCACCCCATAGCTCAGTCCGAGGGCTGCGTGGAGAACTTCTCTGAAATGTGCTTCGCATAGAATCACAAGTACCCCCGCGCGCGTATCCCTCGGGATAGTTTGATTCTCTCCGCGAAAGAAGTCCAAAGAGGGAAAGTACGCACACCGCGGCGGAGTCGTATGTGAATGGACGCGCCTAGAGTTGTGCAACTTTCCAGAAAAATTAACTTCTTTCCCGGTTTTATCGTATGCCTGGTTAACCCCCAGGCGAGTGTTCTTGACTTTAACTAGACGCTTCTTGCTGTAGGTGTTTGGACAAGGTTATCTCGCGAAAAAGAGGAAATTACGGGAAAATATATAGACGCATCTACTCTTTTCGTAGAAAAAAGCGCTATTATTAGTTGAACATAGCAGTTTTAATATAGTACTCTTAACGATCTGCAGATTGCCCTTCTTTTCTTGATAAACGTATGCAATAAAAAGTGAGTGAAATGAACCTAGCAAGTGTTCAGCGTGGTTGGCAATTGAATTTTTCCTTTACGCTCCAAGTGTCGATGGTGTGTACATTTTTTAATACGATTAACACTTTCTCTCGTTGCACGTGTTAGAGATGGAGCGTTAGTAAAAATGTCAGCGGACGTACGTAACACGTTAAAAGATTCCAGTATTTAGCGTACAGGGTAAAAGTCCGTTGCATGGTTCGCAATCGTGTCCCGGTTAACGTATAACCTGGTACACGAGGCGGAACCAAAGCCTGATCTACACATAGTCCGGATATATTTCGTATTCACCCGAAGGTATTGCCCGAGACAAGCTTAATCCCGAACCGGTTACGACTTCCTAACTTGTGATCCTTACGCGCGCTCGTGGAGTCGATGCTCGTGCGCGCCTCAGTCCAATCCGTAATCCTAGCGCGGCTTGTAGTTTCCGAGACACATTTGCAAAGGTTCTTCTCCTTCGATTCACCTCAATTTCCCTCCTTTATTGTCTTACTCCTGTGTTTCCTTATTCCTCTTCCCTTTCCTTCCCCCGTTTAAACCGGGAACGATGCAGAAGGAAGAGAGGAAGGTATACAGGCGCGAATTAATACTGCAAACGAGGTAATTGGAGCATAAACTCGCCTTAAACCTCGGAGGACCGAAACCAAAGTGGTCCCTCTTAATTTCTTGGGCCATCCCTCTGCGGCCGGAGTAGCGTTAGCGGATGCGGCTTGCAACAGGGCAACTCGTTAGCAAATACTATTTATGCTGGAATTCGTCCGTGTAATTCTGTTTTCCGTGGAAGCTCCCGGCGGCGACGGCGGCGGTAGTCGCGTTGGGAAAAGAAACACACCGAGTAAAAGGTGAATAGAAGAGGAGAATGGTAGAGAATGAGCCTTTAAGAAGGAACGAAATATAGCGATGCTCGTTAAAAGGTTCGTTCTTTTTCTTTCAGCCTTATCGATTACGTCTGTGCGTCTTTCATTTCGATAAATCGGTTGTTTCTTTTACGGTTCGTAACACTGTGGAGTTTCAACTTTTCTCTCTCTCTCTCTCTCTCTCTCTCTCTCTTTCTCTTTCTTTCTTTCCCTCGTTTCGCTGGTACGATACTAATTAAACGACCGAGATTTTACCTTTCCGCCATTCGTTTCACGATGGAAAAGCGCGTGCATGTGTACGCGCGCGTAACTTTGATAATCAAAATCGAGCAGAGTCTCGAGAGTAGGGATAAAAGGTGGTAGGATATTGAAGCCGCTGTGCGACTGGGTGAACTTTTAGTCAGAGCTGCTCGCGTGCACGCACAAATGCATTTCTCGTGGAAATTACAGTGAACGACGATTGTTCGGCAAGTCGGTGGATGAAAAATTAGTTTAGCGTTCCGGAACTGTGTCAATTCGTCGCCGGCTTTACCATTCAACGGGCGAAAGCTGCCATTTCATACGGAACAGAATGTCGCACGACGCGGACCGCCTCTATACCGAAATGATAACATTGGCGGCGCTAGGTCACGAGCGTTTTCTCTCCTCTCTTCTCAATTTTTCGTCTTTTTTTTTCTTGTTTGTTTCCTCCTGTTTTGTTTTTTTCGCTTTTTCTCTTTTTAAAGAGACGCGTTCGTAAACAAAGTGTACGAGTGGAATATCTCGCGCCAAAGGGTGACCCAGTATACGCCTAGCTCTCTTTTTGCGCCTCTATAGTGCCTCCATTGAGTCGTTGCTTTGTAGTTGAATTGAGACACGCGAGAACCTGTATTAGTATAGAGAGGCGCCACCGAAAAGGAAAGAATGGTAATACAGTGCTACTCTTACACGGCTAGATAACATTCTCAACTTCTCGCCAATTAATTTGCATTTTACGCGTTAACCTTTATACACGGTTATCACTCGGACTCTTTTACCCTTCGTTCTCGTTGAATCGTGCTTTTCGAAGCGGTAAATTTCTAAATTTCGCGTTCAAGGTGATTCTTCTTTGAGTAGAAATTATAAAAATTCCGCAACATTGAATTAAGGTTTCTTTTCTCTTCTTCGCTTTGTACTTCGAATTTTTATTCAATTAAAGAAAAGAACCCTTTGCAAATTTTAAACATTTAAATTTCAAATTAGTTTCGCTGAAAGTTTACAGAATTTTTGCGATATACCGAGCCTCAAGTTTAATTTCACGAGACCGGTGCTATTCTAATTAACGCGCAATGGTTCACAAAGGTATAGTTGATAGCGAGGACGTTTAAATCAGCTGTTACATCGGTCGCGCAAGCGCTGATAATACATGCAGCGATTTTATTTTCACGTTTCGCCGCGTTGTCGGACTTTTTATTCGGCTGCGTATAAAGTGTACCAGTTTTTGTACACACACCGGCCATCACGTGCAAACTGCTGACTGTTGGCTAGAAGAATTTACAACATCCATAAAACTGACACGTGCAAGTTTATAAAATTAATACAGATCTCTGTAGAAGTGTACACCATTACGCGTCCGCTGTTCTATTCAACTGCAGCCCCAGCGTTTTGCGCTACAGAGAGTGTTCGTTGAAGTTCGTCGTCACGCCCATTTGAAAATTCCCTAATTGTCCCCTATCGATCTTCTCGAAAGATGGTTGTGCTATTCCAGTTGTTTTGTCTCTCCCCCCCACCCCCCCA
>NW_017100218.1:1466038-1481487 GCF_001263275.1 Habropoda laboriosa
CCCCCCTACTTAAGTGGAGCACTCAAACGTAATCTTTTGCAAGCATTTTATCCAAGCGCCTCGGTAGCAATTTCTTCGCGATATATTTCCCGGAGATCCTTTTAAATGTTAAGAAGTTTCACGACAGTGTCTATAACGAAATCCCTCGTTTCCTTGTCCATGACCAGTGGAAAGTTTTCGTATTATTGAGAAGAACGGAGTTATATTACTCTGTAATGCTAGTAATCTACTTATACAAACGGTGGAGAGGAAAATATATAGAGCCCTTGGGAGTCTAGGGAGAGAAAGGGAGAGACGTGGAAAAAAAAAGGAAGATAGGAAGCGGTGCCCCTTTTTTCCCATTTAATTTATCATCGAGTCTCGTAATTACTGCTTGGCCGAGCAAGAATTTCTTGCTCGACATGACGTCTTCTGAAGAGTGTTAGGAGACGGGAGTGGGAAGCCATTCTTATGCAATCTAAAAGTTTTAATGACGTCGAAGCTCGGGAGATAGCCAATATTCACTTCGTTCCGTCACTTTTTCTCGCGCCGTTGTTGACTTTTTTCAATATGAGCGCGTAAAGTCGCCTTCCCTTCTCTCCCTCTCTCTCTCTCTCTCTCTCAGTTCAAACTTGCCCGACGATCGTCGTGGCATAACACTCGAATAAACCAACGAATTGTAAGTGTCGTGTACGCGAATTGAAATTTCCGCGTTGGTGGTATCCAGAGAGGACATCAATTAACCTCGATCCTTCCAGCGTTCAGGGTTTATCGATTGTTTCTCTTCCCTTTTCTCTCCAACGACCGCGTATATGCATGTATACACAATGGATCCTCTTTATGAATTATACATAAGACGTTATCGCTTAAAGAGTTGCCTAAACTTTTCGAAAATTCTCGCCGGTATCGTAGATACGTGACAATGATATATGTCCAGAGCTACATTTTCTCTCCCCTTTGAAAGTTGTATATACATATAGTCCTTGTGAGATAAAGATGCGGTTAAACGACGTGATACATCGAACGACGTGATTTCGTCGAATAACTGGCCCGCGCGAGGGTTCTCCTCTAGCCCGGCGGTCCGGCCACTTATTACACAGTTTAAAAATGTTCGTCGGCCAGTACGAAGCGGGAAAGAACGGTTCGGTGGTCTAACGAACAGATAAATTTCTGGAAAGGCAGGAGGGGAAATTAACGAAATTAATAATCTGCTCGCGTAAGAGGTAGGACGGCGAGGGTAGGGTGAGACCGTTGGAAAGTAGGGGAGAGAAGTGGGTGCTTGAACTCCGTGCATGGGTGGTGGCGGGACTGTAGATAGAAGTTGTAGGGCTAGCAGTTACCGCGAAAGTTAGAACGAGAAGTGGTTAAAAGAGGAAAGACCGGTCTGCCGCTTTCAAGTACATAAAGCAATTTGCTTTGAAAAGTATCTTTAGTTAATTATTTCGTAATTGAAGAAATGGAGACGATCCTGTTCTTTCTCTACGAACGATCAAACTATTCCCAACTATCTGCATCCTAGAGCTTCTTCTCCCACCTGTTCATCTCTCCACCCATTTTTCATCCCTCTTCTGTTCGTTCGTTCTTCTCTATCTCGAAGCTGTATTTCAACGTTGTCGTGTTTAATGCATATTCACGCGCGTGCGGAGAGTTTGCGAGCGTTTGAACGCGACTTGTTCATTTTGAGACGTCTCGCTTACGTAAGCCCCGAAATCCTTGCTTTCACGCGGATTAGTCGAATGCAAAGGCGGGCTTCGCCGCGCTGATACGGTGGAACTTAAATTACACACGTGCCCGATTTCGGTCTATGGCTGATTAAATCTTATGCAAGTGGATGCAGATAGACCGTTTTAATTAAAACAGTTTCATCGATGTATACGAGGGTATGGAAGGGCGTGGAAATGTGTTTTACGGAAAACGTTGGTGCTGCCAGGAGAGAGAGAGAGTGTGTATGGTACAACTTGATGGAAAAGTTCGCGGGCGCACGGCGAATTCGGGAGGATTTATGTCACGTTTCGAGCAGCTTGTTGCTTCGATCGAAACACGCGGGTATTCTTACACGTTCGTTCTCCGCCAGGTCTCTTCTTTTTCTTTTTTTCTCGTACTTTTACGCTCTATTACGTTCCCAGATCCCTCCCTACGATCATTCTAGTTTTATTTATAATCCCCGTTTTTCATGCGACGCCTCCTTCTTCATTTGGGATTCCAAATATATTCCACGATTCGCGCATAGAATTCCTGGCTATTATTCGAGCTTCCGAGCAATATCGCAAATACCGTTCCGGAATACCCAAGCATACCTATAGTCGGTAGTACTTATCGGTAATACCCCTAAATACTTGAGAGATTTCATTCGACCCCAGCTTCTCTATGATAATAAACTTAGGCTTACGTCGAGTTTCGTGCTCGAACAACGCGTGTATGCTAAACGGTGGTGCGCGCATCGAATATTTCGCCTGAGCGTATCGCGTTCGATAAACGAACGACATGGAACGCTCTTGACCCAAAAGTACCCGCTGCTGTAGTAAACGGGATATGCTATCTTGGTGTCCTAACTGGACTCTCGCTCTCTTTGTATCTCTCCCTCTTTGTCCCTTTCGTTAGAGAGGCAGAGGAATCGTTTAACGTATTCGTGTTACACGTGAAACGGAACAAAGAGGGGGAGAGGCTGGCGACGGCAACTTTGAACGCTTTCAATTAAGCTGGGAACGCAGCCCGGTGTCTAATAACATCGAAAATCCTTGTCCCAGGGTTCAGTAGCTTTGTCGATTTTAACGTTAGCGACAGAGCGTGTAACATCAGGCGCGATATCCAGGACAGGGGCGCAGGTAACCAATTCAATAACGGGGTGTCTAAACACGAGCCTGTACGACCGCTAATGGTTAGCTTGTGACGTAGCAGCGAGCGTACACTCTCTCTGTCTCTCTCTCTCTCTCACCCCCTCCCTCATACGCTTCAACGTTCGTTTACTCATCCTGTCTGCTTTCTACTCTCTCCATCTTCATCTAACCCTATCCACCCACCTCCTCTCCTCTTCCATCCTTCTGCAGCTCTTCCTTCTCCACTCTCATCCGGCCTGGTGTGTGTACGCGTTCTAGAGGCAGAGGCCAATGGATCTGTGCTTTACCACCGGCCAGATAGGTGGTACACGTTAGGTACGTATAACCGAACAGTGTTATGGGCATGTTCTCATGTCAAACCGCAACCTAACGACCTTAGGGGGTTAATGGTGGCGCCTGCCCCACCAACCGATCCAGTGATAAATTGCTGTTAATGAAGCCGTTGCACTTCTCTGCTATCATCTGTGTGCGTACAACTAACAACCACGACTGCCGGTCGTTGTAATTTCATTTTCTCTATGATATGCAATTTCGATTCACCGATCAATTGTTACCCACCAGCTAACCTACCTAGCTAAATATCTGGCTGGTTGGCTGGCTGGCTTGCACGGCTAGGCTGACTATGCGACCTTTTTGTCGTTGCATTTGCATTGGGTACACTGCGACAACGGAACTATCCCTGGCCGCGTTCCCAACGAAAGTACCCTTTCCGGTGCTTCGAGCACACTCGAGTTCCATAAGCATCGTCGACCACATCTGGGGTTGCGAGGAAGTGGTTAGAAGACGCGCGAATTAGAGGAGTTCCCTTATTCAATTTTTTTTTCTTTCATCCCCCCTACTCTTTCTCGCTCGTTCTCCTTTTCCCTCACGTTTCTTCCCACCCGACCCTTCTTTTTTCCTCTTTCTTATCTATTTTTCTCCGCTGTTCTACGTACCTCGTCGTCTTCTCGCGTCTCCAGGGAGATCCGACTGAATTTCCTCTCCGCCCCCTTTATTCCGAGAGAGAGAGGTCACTGCGTGTTTGGCTACCACGGATAACAGGTATCCCGTGGAGTTTGTCTATCCAGTTTTGTACGAGGAACCGGGGATTGGATTCCTGAAAATGTTTGTCGCGAAAGAAACGGTGACGGAAGTACCTATGCATTTCATTTCACGCGCGTCATATTTCCTCTCTTTCTCTCTTCTCTTCTCTCCTTCTCGATGCAGCGGGACGCGTAGCCAGTGGTGTCGAACGATCGATCTAGCCAATTTTCGAAACGGAGAATCACCCACGAAACGAAAACGATTCGAATCGTTTGGTCAATCATTGGGTGGAGACTTAGCGCGTTCCGGCGTGTTAATCGTTTCAGTGAAACGCGTTGCAAAATCGGTCTGCGGGATGTTCGCAGTTGTAGAATTCTCCGCCACCTAGAGATCGATACAGCCGATTTCCTCCTTGATGTTGCCTCTGTGTTTCGATGGATTTGCGAAGAGTACTGGTTTCGTTCTATTCGATATCACCCTTTCAATTGCAATTTAGCAAATACATGCTTTTCGTTGATCATACAGTATTAAAATTTCCCTGCTTACAATATTTTTGCACGTAAATACATCCTGTAAACCACGATTTCGTGGTTGAGCAAAATATTGGATCGCCAGTTCGTAAGGGTTCGAACGTTACGCTTGATCGAAGAAAATATCCATTCGTTTTCTCTAAATTTCCCTAATTTTCGCCACAGTTCCTTTCCCGTTCACTCTTCAGCGTTTCTTCCACACTCGCCGCTCCAGTAGCGTAATTTGCATATACGCGAGACGCTTAAAGACTTCTTAGCACGACGGTTTTGATTTAGCCCCGTACTCGTGCCGTGAACGTCGAGAGAAAGAGGGGTAGAAGAAGACGCGAAGTCGAGGAGGAGGACGACAGGGAGGAAAGAGACGTACACACGCACACGAGTAAAGAGAGGTGAAGGGGGTATGTGGTGGAGAAAGAGAGAAAGAGAGAAAGAGGTAGTGTGTGACGGAGATGGGAGAAGGCATCGTTCCTCGTCTGCATCCTAATTACCTCATTTTGCCTGAAACTGCCCGGAATCCGGGATACTCAGGCTCGCTTGGGTTTCCAACGTTCGCGCTCGAGACCATCCTTACGCCTAGCGAGAAGAGAGGGTGCAATCCCTTCCTTCTTCTTCTTCCTCTGTGCTCTCTGCACAACCATCCTCCCAGAAAACTCTCCCGTTTCTCTGCGCGGCGGTTATACCCGTGCAAGGAGAGAAAGATGGAGTAGGCCGGAGGCGAGAAAAGGCAGGGAAGAGAAAGGGAACGGAGTAGGGAATGGCTTTCATAAATCTCTGTCGTAAAAAGAGGATTTATTTGGGGAGGTGGGCACCTACCCTGATCCCGTTTCCATTGAGGCACACAGTGCGAAACCGAGCGCGGTAAAGTCGCGCGGACTGCCTCGTTAGCTCCGCGATAAAGCGTTTACCCGTCCGCCGATGTCACTTCCGGCAATCACTTAGACTCGGCCTGCTACCGACGCTTTTTTTCGCCGTCCTCTTAATTTTTTCCTTTTCTTTCTCTCTCTCTCTCTTTCTCTCTCGCTGTCCGCGTCATCCATCGTGTCATATCCGTCGCCCATTCCTAGGGGGAAAGGAATAAAGAGCGAGAGGTTTCTCACGGCACTCGTTTTGCTGTTAGGATCTCGCGTGTCTCACTCGTCGTCGGTTGTCGGCATCACGGAAAAAGCGTGTCGTCGTTGAAAAACGATGGACCTATCTCCTCCCTTCCTCTCACTTTCCGTCTTTTTCTCTTCTCTTCTGTGCTTTCCTTTCCTCGCCTCGCTGCCTCCTTCGTTTCGACGAATCTCCACGATCGATCAATTGGTGGAAAAAAAAAAATATCTATAGAGTTATTACACGGGCCATTTGATCAATTTCGAACTTCACGTTTCATTCAATTACACTCATATACATGTATATAGATAGATACATATTCTTTCTTTCTTTTTGTTTCATTTTACTGGCTGAATATATTCGTAACTGGGCGCAGTTATAGATAACATGCGCAATTATATACGACCGGGGCTCGTTTCCATTATTTACGGAACGTCCGGCTAATAAAATCGGGGAAAAACTAACCGCCGCGATTTATACGGACGGATGAAAATATTTTTTGGTGTTTCACACGACACATCTGCCGCGGGATATTTTTTTCGTATATTTCCCGAGAAGACTCCTTCATCCTCTCTATTTCATCTTTCCCCGTTTCATCCCACATTTTAGTCGATAATATTCAACGATTCTCAATATTCTCGTTACCGCCGTTCGAGTGAATCGAATCTTTTATCGGTCGTTCACGAACCAGATAAACTATTTCTTACCTCTCCTGTCCATTATTGTGCGTCTTGCGACGCAGAGTGGTGACATTTTTCGAAAAGCTGGCCAAAATTCATCATTTAGTTCTATTCAAAATTTGAATTCAGCCAATGAAATTCAAATTACTCGAATTTAAAATGAAACCAATGAAATTGGAAATATTGAAAATCTGAATTCAGCCCATTTCGAGATATTTCTCGCACCACCGTGCGACGTCTCCCGGTTAATCACAAAGGAGAGAATAAATTCGATCGTTTCGCACATTTCATACTAATTCAAATACTTCAGCTCTAAATGAATAGCCGATAAAACAAGCGGAACGTAACGGGCGAAGCTACGTTTCTCTGCCGCGGAGCCCAGGATCATTATATCCGTTTGTACACCTGCGCTCCCACGTTCTATTTCGAAATTGACCTACGTGCTCCCGATTTTTCCCAGTCCTTTCTCTTTTTCACGGATTTTTTAAGCCCTCCGTTCCGCCGAGTTGTCCCTCAGATTGTTCCTCTTCGGTCGATACACGTTTCCCCTCACTCGTTCAAACGAGAGAAAAAAAAAAGACGACAGAAAAACCGCCGAAAGTAGAAAAGGTTTCTCTCTACTTCGCTCTCTACTTCAACTTTTAAAAGCTAAATCGTTAGCTCACCGTCATCTACAGGATCCAGCGTGTCTACTAAATAACATCGATGTATCGAATTGACGGAAGCGTTCGATCTCGCGCAAGCGAGAGGACAGAAATCCTTTCTCGACGAAAAACAGATTCACCAAGGTGAACCAGGTTCGGTGTTCGTGGAAAGAGATTGGGAGAGAGAAGATCGAAGGAGTTCCTTTCGTCGTCTTTCTGTCAGCTAGGTTGTCGGGGGAAAAGAAAGTAGGGGGATAGAAACATCGCGATGAGAAGACGTGGGGAGAGAAGGAGAGAGAGAGAGAGTGAGGAGGTAGACAATGAGATTCGTCTACGTACAGAATTGGAAGGCTGCGATCGGATGATAGTCGAAAGGTATAAGGCACTGGGGAATAAGGCTGCGACAATTTCTCCCGGGAATATCCCGCAAGACTCGCGTCCTCTTGAGATAAGAGGGCACCTGCCTCCCTCGTCAGGGAACGAAACGAAATCCCGGCGTGTGCAACGCTCTGAGACACTTGCGAAATAACGTTGATCGGCAACGCTACTGCGTATTACAGAAATTGGATTTGTCTTGGGTGCAATTCCCTGGTTTGCGTCGAAACGAGAGAACTGTGCACACTCCCGCTTACTGCTCCGTGGAACTTGCACACGGTACGAGTAAGGAGACTTTCGACTTTTGCCCTGTG
This sequence comes from Habropoda laboriosa, assembly GCF_001263275.1. NCBI lineage: Eukaryota > Metazoa > Arthropoda > Insecta > Hymenoptera > Apidae > Habropoda > Habropoda laboriosa. The sequence goes on from NW_017100218.1 coordinate 1,473,513, forward strand.
AACGACCAGTTTCGCGTTTTCACGATCGCGTTTCGTCTCCCTCTCTCTATAGGGTGGAAGTTTTGTTTCAGTTGGCCGTATATTATCGTAGACCGACGTGGAGTTCGGTAATCGGGATTAAGAAAGTGGAACTGCAGCGAAAAGTAGGGATCCATTGCGCTCCCTCTCTCTCTCTCTCTCTCTTTGCCTGCAGAGATACGAACAGAAGGGTTTTGAACGCGGTAACCGGAGCCAGTTTGGGGAACATCGCCTGTGGCCTGTGTAACTTGCGACACCAATTGTCGTGAGCTATATCAAAGCTCTAGTCGTTGGGTTCGAGAGGTTTGTGCAGTTTAACAGGCAGCGTCTGTAAATATATGCAGAAAGTTATCTGGCAGAGAGGCACTCGCGATTTTGGAAATTGCCACGAGCTAGATTAGAATGTTCCGTGCGAGCGAAGTAATATTCTCCTTCTAGTACTTCGGTATAGAATGTCACGCTCTTGATCAATTCACGGTTGTTCTGTTGTACTTGGCTCTTCGTGTTCTACGTTTCTCTGGCTTGTTAACAGGGGAGCAGGCTGGCTGACGTTTTATCGATATACTTCACTGATTCAGATATAAAGCCTGGTCAATTGCAATTCTTATTTAAAGGTATCGCGAGGTACTCTCTTCTTTGGTTACTCCACGCAGTTCGAGTTCTAATTTTACACTCGATCGGAGAAACTCGAGCTGCGACTGAATATGTTACAAAGCGTGTTGCTCGATGTCGAGATTTAATGTAGATTAATACACGTTGCTGGGTATCGACTTCGAAGAAAGATTGCTCGGTCGAAAAGGGTTGCAGAGTTCGGAGCCACTGACTTCGATTGATCGTTCGGGTGTATACTACACACCGATACGAAGGAAATAATAAAAATACTATTCGAATCGAAGCTTCGGAAAAATGATTGAAAAAGAAAAAGAAGAGTAAAATATCAGTTAAACATTTGAACGATTTAATGAAACGTTAAATTAAGTTTGAACATGAGCTGGTGGGGGAAATATCGAACGTAAATATGACGATGTAACGGCGGCTAGATGGAAGGGAGGGAAATCACGATCAATCAAAGTGTAGGGATGATTCGATGGGGTAGCTTCCTCTAACTACGAACGAACGGGCTTGTTCTCGCAAGCACATTCAAAGTCGCACAGAGGAAAAGCTGGCCGCATGCCAGGTTGGCGCAAGAGTGCCTCCACTTACCAACTTGCATACACGTTCCATACCAGACCCTCTGCACTTTCCACTGACTTTTTGGATCCAGTAGTTTCGTCCTAGTCATCTTCCGGTAACGGGGACTCGCCCGTTATAAACGTTGTTAGACGAGACGATTTCGCGAAAACTTGCTCCCATTTGTAATCAGATTTCTACATTTAGCAAAGAGAAGATGGTGATAAGGAGCACGAGCGAGAGAGAGAGTCTCGTTGCGTTAATAGAGAAAGGACAGGACAGGAGGAAGAAGAACGTATAAGAAGTTAGGGGAAAGTACAACACCGTTATTACCGTTCGAGCAAAAATATTTGGCTTTCTTTTAATTCCATTAAGCGGCTCGTATCGAGGCCCCCGGACTATTTGAATTTCTGGCACTTTTAATTCCATTAAGCGGTATGCTTTGTGAAACTTCTGTCGGCTATTGTACTAACGGGAATGTTTTATGGAGTACTTTTCACAGGACCGTACGGCACAGACACATTCTTACAATGGATCTCGTAAAATAGGATTGCCCTCCTTTTTATCACCACTTCCTTCGTCCAACTACGATTTTTTCCTCTTTCACTCTTCTCCTTCTTTCTTTCCTTTTTTTTTATTCAATTCGATCCGTGGATATTCCGCGCTTCGAGTACACCTGTCTCTCGATCCCCTGTATGCAATCCTCGGTGCATGTGCCAATTTTTTTCCATTTTTTTGTTCGTCTTTCTTTCTTTTTCTCTCGTTTTGGTCGGGAATAGGTTCCCATTGTTCCGCCGTTACACGCGTCGCCTTTGCACGAAGTCAACACACAGCATTCGCTGGTTTCACGCACCGGCTGTGTATCACTGTACCTCTCTGTGTGCAGGATCGTGTAGCGGTGTGTTGTACGTGTGTTTATAATCTAGCCGGCATCTAGCGTGACTGTGATACGAGGAACGATCAGCGCCGGCAGTAATTTCGGGGTTGGTCGCAGTCACGAGCCAAAATATCCCGCGGCTCGAAAGCGGCCTTTTTGTGGGCTGTGCAGCGTCGGAGTTATTAGCGGCGAGCGACATTCGTTGTACTTCTTGTTACACTCGCCATTTCGGCATACGCGCGGTTGCAACGTTGGTTTTCCGAGATTTCGCCGACCGCGCTCTCACACTCGTTGTTATACCGACAGACAACACACAGAGATATGGTATTTCGACGATCGCGCCGGGTGCACCAACCTCGAGATTAGCGCACGACCAAATCGGTATCGCGACGGTTTGTCCGGCTTGAATAGAGCCGTTTACCCTGTCCATAGTCCTTCTTCTGAAACGGAGCTGTGGAAATTTCGCCTGATCGTGATTCGTGGCGGTATACGAAAGTAGAGGGAAGAAGGTGTTAGAGATGACGATTTGACGTTAAGTTTCGTAGGATTTCACGAAGATAAATTGACAAATTCGATGGTAAATTGGGTTGACTTTTGTGGTGTGTTACGAATTTTCAGGCCGAACCTTTGATCATACTGCTGAATGATGCACTTTGTGGTATAAAATCCTTCAGTTATGTACGTTAGAAGGCAATACACAGGACGATTGTTAAAACGAAGACCGTATTCGCCTCGAAACGATACTCTGTTGTGTCAGAGCTTAGGATTGCTGGTATTGGCCGTAGCGAGTATGTATTTTCGAGGTTTGTTCTTCGTTTTCTCAGCGAACGACAGGTTTGTGTGGGTGACTGTTGAAGAAAAGAAGGTGATCCGGCTTCTAACAAAACCAATTTGAGAAATCCCTGTCCACGTAAACCCTATCTTGAGGCTCTCGGCGCCTGCTGGAACACCGCGTTCCGTACGAAGACGGCGACGGTCGTTAAGTGCAAGGATCACGTACTTCTTTGATAAAGTTCTGAGTCGTTTCTCTCGTTTCGAGGTGGACTCCTTATCCTGTCCGAGGAAACTGCGACGCTGCACGTGTACCCACTTACAGAGTGTGCAGGGTTTCGGGCGTGCCTTTCTTTCCCCTTTTGCCATTTTTCCCCCCTCTCTCTTCTTATTTTTTTACATTGGCACGCTTACAAAGCCACATCGAAGTTTACTCAGAAAGAAGGTTCGAGTTTCCTGAACGCTGAGAAAGAGAGCGAGAGAGAGAGGTGCCTTTGGATTTCGAATTTAATACGGACTGTCTAATGAAATTGGGAAGGGAGCTGAAAAGCTTTTAGAAGTTACCAAAGATTAAATGGCTTCTCCCTTTCAACTTCGCGAAAATTTTTAGAACGAAATCAGTTGGTTTTTAACCGACCTAGCAAGTTATAAAAGAGCGTAGAAGTAAACGAGAATGATGTTCCAAGGGGGTTAAAATATGCTGCGGCGTGAAATTCGAAAAATTTTTTCCCTCCTAAAATTCAGCTGTATCTCTGTTAAAAAAGTTTGACAGCTGTTGAGAGGACGTTGAAGCTCCAACTCGCGAGATAGGAAGTAATAAACCGTACAGAGATAGAACAGTAAATATATCGTCCGTTTATAATATCGTGGGCGTTTCCTATCCAATAATTTCGTCCGCACTTCTTGCCTGTCACCAACAGAGCTGCGTGCATTGGTCGGTTCGTTGTTCGTCTATGGTATCCATATGTCACTAATCCTTGTTTATGGTGGACCGACTGTTTCGTGGATCGTGGCCCGTCTCTTCTGAAAAGCTCTGAAAGAATTATGCCCACAAGTTCTTTACTCAGGTGGTCGTGTCTTCTTACACTATGTATGAAGAAAACAGGAAGAACGGTGCTTTCTGTTTTTCGAGCGCACGAAAATTTCCTTCTCAACGAATTCACTGAAATTTTCACGATACCCAGAAGTATCATCCTAAAACACAAGCCGTATTCAACGCAATTTATGTAAAAATTCGACAAAATTGCGACAATTCGATATTGGACGGATCGAAATTCCGTTTCTACCCTGTCGTTTATACAAATTCACGTAGAATGTTGATCGAGCGTAGGGAGGAGTCGTCACGGCGGGGCGTAATTGAATGCCGTGCGTGGAAATGCACTCTCTCGGGATGAGTTACATTTGCCGCGCGAATTAACACGATTACGTTCGCGGCTAACATCTGTATATGGAATTCCCCGGATGTGTGCATTAATCGTCGTAGTTGTAAGAGTATCCCGGAAATGTTGATTGCTTGGCTGAGTTTCTAATGTTCAGTCAGCACGTCAGTTTGTTTCGCGGGCGTTCGCCAAAGTTCACAGCTTGGCGCAGGCTGCTTTGCGCATTTGTAAGCGGCGTTACGCGTGTAAGGGCCTCAGACCGTTTCAACAAACTTCCATCGAAGTTGTTAGATCCCTCGTGGAACAAATTGCCACACCGCCGCATATTCTCTGCCGTAAGAAGTTTATTACCGTTTGATAAACGGAAATCCTCCGCGAAAGAAACCATCCACGTGAGCACCTCTCGCTCGTGAAAGATCCACGCGACGAGATCGATGGGAACAATCAAACAGGGAACTGTTTCTCTCCGTGATTTTGAGAAGTCGAATCGTGTTCGTAAGTACTATTGCGGGTTCGAAGTTGCGGCTACGTCGGTAGCTATGCTATTACGCATCTTAATACCGTAAGGGATATTTAGGTTGGATTTAACGGCAGGTTCGCAATTACCGTTCATTCAGTATTACTGCCGACGGTTTATCACAGCGTTTCCTGGCAAGTTCGATAGGGATTATCGAGCTTGAAACATCGTCGATGTGGTTGAATCAAACGTCGTGGTTGGACTCGATTAGTTTTTTAAATTGGTAGAAACTGTGGTGACATGGAATAGGAGCAAGTGCGACGTTGATGGCGTAATTCAGTCTCATTTGGTCGCCGCATGTGCGTTCAAGATCCCGAGAATTGGAGCGAAGGAAAATTAGAAGACGAGCGGTGAAAGTTGGAGAAAACGTTGGTCAAGCTAGAAAATTCTATATTACAATTTCTTAAGTGGTTATTACATTTTTTGCGCTCAGTTCAAACGGGTCTACCTCGTTTAGCTTTTAGACAAATTTGTTCCTGCTCTCGTAAGTCTAATATTAGGAGACCGGTTATTGGCCACATATGAAAGGAATCGTGTCGATTAGTTTAGTAAAATGGGCCGTGAGGAAAAACGTATGAAAGGAATCTCTATTCGAACCGCTTCCCGGCCATTTGCCACGTCGATTTATGGCGATAAGGCACAGGCTTAAAGCGTGACGAGAACACCAAAACGCTCTTGACTGAGAAACGTCCAACAGCAGGGGCGGTTGGTGTGTGCGCGCTCCAAAACGAAATTCGATGCTAAACGAAATTCTAGGACACAAAGGCCACACACGCTGACCCGAAATAGGCCTCCTCTGTCCATCAGGATTACATATTCCTGAAAATTTGACACGAGAACGAATTACACGGTACGCGTTAAATCACCCCCCGAGGCGCACTCGAGCCTGAAAACTTTAACCCAGAATACCCCGTTTGCTTTTCTTTTAAACGACGCTTCTTTCTTCGTTTCCGTATATTTGTACTCGAAACAACGTCTTGAATGAAGTACTTAAACGAAACACTTCTATGGGAACGGTATTTCATTTATCTCCCTCTCTCTCTCTCTCTCTCTCTCTCTCTCTCTCTCTCTCTCTCTCTCGTTGAAACTCTCGCGTGTCGCAATTAAAGCACAATTATAATGTACTTTTCAGAGCGTCAGAATTTTAATCAGCGAGTACAGTTTCGACTCCGCTGTGCGCTATCGTTATTGTCACGTACAGGGGGGATGCTTAAAGGCGAACGGGAACAGCGACGAAAAAAAAAAGAAGGAAAAACAAGAAAACCACGGGGTTTTGCGGTGAGAGCGGGGAGATCCGTATTAAAATACAGTAGCGACAGCACATGTACACAGGATACAACTGCAATATCACGTTCAGATAGCAACGAGCACCGCGAGGAAGCTAGGAGGTGCTCGCTTAGCAATTCTGCCACCTTGCTTTGAACTTTGATATTACTTCTGTATAGCGAAACCTATCTTGTATATATGTAAGAGGAACGAAAAAGGAATCTCGGCGACTTTCGATTCGGTGTATGCTCGTAGCATCAAGTAACGCCGCTGCATTCTGTAGCCGCACTTCGCGGTACCACCCGGGGAAAATCAATGCGTGGAGAAGGCGAAAGAAAAGCAGGAAATTCGAGGAACCTTTTATAGTTGACTCTCGTCTCTGTGGTTGTCGATGCAGCATCCTCGTGATCGAAATTTCAACACGCGACACTAGTTCTCCAACCTTCTTCTTCTTCTTATTCTTCAAATTCCGTTGTATTCGTTAAATTGTAATGGTAAAAAAAGGAAAAATGACGAAGTTACGAGTGGAATTATACGATTAGGTTGCAAATAGGAAGCAAACGGAATTCTCGGGCGAGAGACACTTTATTCGATATGCACCCACACGAGCCAGCCAGATCCAGTCGAGATATTTCGAGAGCTTAGGCGAGACAAGGTGGGCGTATCAGGAGAAATTAAATTTTCTTCCCCCTCCGACCGAATCATCTTCTTCGCCATAACGGGCGCGAGCTATCTTCAGAGATAACGAAAACTAACGCTATCCTGAGATAACACCAGCCGTTTCGAGGTACGAACAGCCAACGATGAATACCATCCGGTATTACCAACAAAGTTCGCTCGATTCGCGCGAGTACGCCACCAGTTCTGACGAGAGCGGCCACATTTTTGCGTGAATGCAAGCACGTGATAATAATCGCGCGGTATCCTTGCGGTTTTTCGTACAGACGAAATGTACACGGTGTAGTAGGAAGCGGTTATTTAAATGGGACTATCATCGTTTCGTTGGCCGCTTCTTTTTAAACATGGAGATTAGGTCGCGACGATAGGTGCAGGCACCGACTGTATAACCTACGTTACGGTTCTCGCGTAAAACTTTTACGATTTCGATTTTGTAATCGTCGCCTTTTAAGAGACCGTAAAGCGGCCAGAGAGAACTGTTCTTCGTATAAAAGAAAAGGGGCTACGACGGTGTGTTCTTAGATGTGGAACGTACGAAACTTTGCTTTACTCGAAGAACAGGACGACGTTTGAGGTATCTACTTGTCGAGCATGTTTTCGAAAATTTATTCGTATTGAGATCGGTACCTATCCGTTTGTCGATGAGGTGCGGATGAGGGATATGGTCGTAAAACGGGAAGCTTAAAATTTCTATCGGTTTCGAAGCATCGAGATTATAAAGTCGGCCACGATCGGGAGAGGAACACAAGCAGGCTACACGCATTCGCAGCGAGTTTCACAAGCGGAAATTCATTCGATCCAGCCGTGTGACGTTGTCGTCAGCTGTGATACGCGAGAACCTGTATGACCTACTTATCACCGTTACATGACGCTGAACGATCGGTGTTTAAGGCTGCGAGAACATTCATCGTTCGCCACTTAACGTAATTCACGGCTACGCGTATCGATTTCTAATTACGCGTTGCGTTTGTGCCAATTTCACCCGGCAAATATCGTTAAAGTTTCAACGATACCTGTGGTCATACGAGTTCTGTCTACTGGCCTGCGCACCAACCGGCAAGACTTAATTATAAACACTATCGTTGTTCAGTTCTTGCTAGGTAGGTTCAATACGAATTTCAACAGCATCGTCCAGTAGTTGTCTGAAAAAAAAATTCCTACAAAGAAGGAGGATGAAAGAGAGATAGATAGATAGAGAGAGAGAGAGGAATGATAAAGGGTACAGTTCCACGGTAATCATCATCCGCATGGACTCTATTAAACGCTCGCGGAGGCTCTCTATAAGCCGCCTCGATTATC
>NW_017100218.1:1484157-1486356 GCF_001263275.1 Habropoda laboriosa
TCTCTCTCTCTCTCTCTCTCTCTCTCTCTCTCTCGTTGAAACTCTCGCGTGTCGCAATTAAAGCACAATTATAATGTACTTTTCAGAGCGTCAGAATTTTAATCAGCGAGTACAGTTTCGACTCCGCTGTGCGCTATCGTTATTGTCACGTACAGGGGGGATGCTTAAAGGCGAACGGGAACAGCGACGAAAAAAAAAAGAAGGAAAAACAAGAAAACCACGGGGTTTTGCGGTGAGAGCGGGGAGATCCGTATTAAAATACAGTAGCGACAGCACATGTACACAGGATACAACTGCAATATCACGTTCAGATAGCAACGAGCACCGCGAGGAAGCTAGGAGGTGCTCGCTTAGCAATTCTGCCACCTTGCTTTGAACTTTGATATTACTTCTGTATAGCGAAACCTATCTTGTATATATGTAAGAGGAACGAAAAAGGAATCTCGGCGACTTTCGATTCGGTGTATGCTCGTAGCATCAAGTAACGCCGCTGCATTCTGTAGCCGCACTTCGCGGTACCACCCGGGGAAAATCAATGCGTGGAGAAGGCGAAAGAAAAGCAGGAAATTCGAGGAACCTTTTATAGTTGACTCTCGTCTCTGTGGTTGTCGATGCAGCATCCTCGTGATCGAAATTTCAACACGCGACACTAGTTCTCCAACCTTCTTCTTCTTCTTATTCTTCAAATTCCGTTGTATTCGTTAAATTGTAATGGTAAAAAAAGGAAAAATGACGAAGTTACGAGTGGAATTATACGATTAGGTTGCAAATAGGAAGCAAACGGAATTCTCAGGCGAGAGACACTTTATTCGATATGCACCCACACGAGCCAACCAGATCCAGTCGAGATATTTCGAGAGCTTAGGCGAGACAAGGTGGGCGTATCAGGAGAAATTAAATTTTCTTCCCCCTCCGACCGAATCATCTTCTTCGCCATAACGGGCGCGAGCTATCTTCAGAGATAACGAAAACTAACGCTATCCTGAGATAACACCAGCCGTTTCGAGGTACGAACAGCCAACGATGAATACCATCCGGTATTACCAACAAAGTTCGCTCGATTCGCGCGAGTACGCCACCAGTTCTGACGAGAGCGGCCACATTTTTGCGTGAATGCAAGCACGTGATAATAATCGCGCGGTATCCTTGCGGTTTTTCGTACAGACGAAATGTACACGGTGTAGTAGGAAGCGGTTATTTAAATGGGACTATCATCGTTTCGTTGGCCGCTTCTTTTTAAACATGGAGATTAGGTCGCGACGATAGGTGCAGGCACCGACTGTATAACCTACGTTACGGTTCTCGCGTAAAACTTTTACGATTTCGATTTTGTAATCGTCGCCTTTTAAGAGACCGTAAAGCGGCCAGAGAGAACTGTTCTTCGTATAAAAGAAAAGGGGCTACGACGGTGTGTTCTTAGATGTGGAACGTTCGAAACTTTGCTTTACTCGAAGAACAGGACGACGTTTGAGATATCTACTTGTCGAGCATGTTTTCGAAAATTTATTCGTATTGAGATCGGTACCTATCCGTTTGTCGATGAGGTGCGGATGAAGGATATGGTCGTAAAACGGGAAGCTTAAAATTTCTATCGGTTTCGAAGCATCGAGATTATAAAGTCGGCCACGATCGGGAGAGGAACACAAGCAGGCTACACGCATTCGCAGCGAGTTTCACAAGCGGAAATTCATTCGATCCAGCCGTGTGACGTTGTCGTCAGCTGTGATACGCGAGAACCTGTATGACCTACTTATCACCGTTACATGACGCTGAACGATCGGTGTTTAAGGCTGCGAGAACATTCATCGTTCGCCACTTAACGTAATTCACGGCTACGCGTATCGATTTCTAATTACGCGTTGCGTTTGTGCCAATTTCACCCGGCAAATATCGTTAAAGTTTCAACGATACCTGTGGTCATACGAGTTCTGTCTACTGGCCTGCGCACCAACCGGCAAGACTTAATTATAAACACTATCGTTGTTCAGTTCTTGCTAGGTAGGTTCAATACGAATTTCAACAGCATCGTCCAGTAGTTGTCTGAAAAAAAAATTCCTACAAAGAAGGAGGATGAAAGAGAGATAGATAGATAGAAAGAGAGAGAGAGGAATGATAAAGGGTACAGTTCCACGGTAATCATCATCCGCATGGACTCTATTAAACGCTCGCGGAGGCTCTCTATAAGCCGCCTCGATTATC
>NW_017100218.1:1486662-1546067 GCF_001263275.1 Habropoda laboriosa
CTGTAAGCAGAGGCTCTAGATGGTATCACGGTGTCGCGGTGTGGTGGCTTTGCTCGGAAGAGAAAGGGCTAAGAGGAGGCTGAGAAGTCTCCTCTGTTGGAAGAGGAGAGGATGGGTTGAAAATAAGGGACACGGGGATGAGCGATGAAGAGAATCGATGGTGAAATCATACAGGACACGGCGGGTACCGGTTTGTCCCAAACGTGCAATATCGAAGATTTCTCATCGCGGAGGACGACGAACGTGTAACAAGGATAGAGATTAAGGGAGAGCGAGATGGATAGAGTTAACGGAAGGTATATGATAGGGCGAGTTTAGGGTGGTTTCTGGCTCGAGAGGGTATCAACAGCCACCGATGTCGGCAACTATATGACGAAGAGGCGGTGGAAGATCCGAGATAAGCACTCGAGACAACCGCAGGAGCCGCGATTTAATATTAACGCGGACAGGGCCGCGCCGCGCCGCACTCGGCGTTGATTACACTCTATTGTGCCTCTCTCGCACCTTTGGTAATCTATATACGTACCCCGTACCACCGTCGTGTGATGCATACACCGACCCGTATATCAAATGTGTCCGTACCAACGGAAGTGGGAACCACGAGCATACAGAGGTCCACGCCACGCGGAAGAGAGACAGCGGGCACCGATACCGTGCTGCTCCTGAATTTCTGAATTTCGAGCGGTCATTCCGAGTGGACTGGCTTTGAATACGTATTCCACTGTAATTCATGCACGCGCCAGGCTACTTCGTACCCGATTTCTCTGTCGCCCTTGTTTCGCCCTGACTCACGTCGGTTTTGATGTTTCTCTTTCTTCCTCTCCCTTTCTCTCCTTCTCTATATTCTACTCTTCTTCCACCCTTTTCTCTCTCTCTCCCGCTCGTTTTTTTGTTTTCGTTCGTTGTTCGTTCGATGGTACCTACTACCATTGTTCCTGGCTCGTAGTCACGGAAGATTGAACATTTTGATGGAACGATAGTAGCATACGTGTTCCAGGAGTTTCGGAGATCCTCGGTCCGGAGGCAATGTTCTCTGGTACGGTTTCGGCTGACGGTGATTGTTTCGTTAGTATGTATTCCGTGTGAATCGTGCGATGTGTAATGGGTTACACGAAATTCACGACTCGAGATCTACTTTCTCAGAGAAATTGCATTTTTTTCGATGGATAGGTTTTGTGTAACTGTGTATATCGGGGATGAAATAACTTTGTAGAGTTTATTTATTTCCTCTGGTATGGAAAAATAACGTAGACAGAGTAGACGAACTATATGTAGTGACAAACGGAAAGAAAAATTGAATTAAACGAGAAATTAAATCGGAATTAAGTTGAATCTTTCTCATATTGAAATTAAGTTGAATTTCTCTTCCGAGAATAATTAACGAATTTACTACACAGAATGACTCGAAGGAAATTGCGTAACATATACCGTCGCTCATGAGTATTTTCCCATCTACATTTTTTCCCTTATTCATTCGTGATTAAATTTTTCAAACAGACTAGTTACACTAAAAATACTCAGCAAACGCAGAAAAGAAATTTTTCCAAAAATTTGACCAGTGTTGCATCGAAGGTGGGACACGGATTCGCTGTTCGAATAGTTTACGCTACATGTGCTCCCGAATCGCGCGACACGGAGGCGGAAATCCCACGGTGGACAGAGAGAGAGAGAGAGAGAGATAGGTCGGATTAAAAATTCGATACAAACGGGAAACTTGAAATCGGGCGGGAACAATTCTTTCGATTTAATCAAACCGGACAGAATATGTATTACCTGTCAGCTTACCGGCGGTGGTTCTGTAGACACATTCCGCCACGTTTCACCGTGGCGGGAACGTCAAAATATTAAGCTTTATTCCGCGGCACATCCGACCGTACGAAACGCGCGAAGCACAGCTGGTGCATTTGAATGAAAATTGGAAGCTGGAAGAGCGACGGGATCGCGGTTGTCGCGAACGAGGACGGGTCGTGATTAGCACGTCTTTCTGGATTGATATATAGCTGGAGGCAAGAACGTGACCATGTTTGCAATCACCGTAGTTCCGTTGGCAGATTTGAAATAGTCATCGCCACCTGTCGATCGTGCAAATTGCACGGTCGCGCAACAAGCGCGTAAGCCACTGTTCGTGGGAGGTCGCACGATTAAATTTTAATTACACGCCGATTCAGCCTGTACACGCATACTTTCCACCGGGTCGATTTTATTCCGGCCAGCTGTGCCGATGTTTCTGCGTTTCCAGCGAGGGAAAGTAGGGAAGGAGAACGGTGTTATGGACTAACGAACTTTTCAAAATTAAAGTCTTTGTTTTAGGCTACCAGATCAGACGCAGAGAGAGAGAGAGAGAGAGAGAGATTGTTCGAGTTTGTTGATTGCTAATTATTGCTCCTAATTAGTGTACCATTAAACCGAGAGACAAAGCGATCGTTGACAGTTTCGATAAACGGAAGATCTAACTTTTAGCTTATCTGCACGTCCGGACACTTGAGGGACTATAAGAAATGATTTTTCCATATCTACACGCGTAGAATTTCATTTAGGAAAACGTCTCTGCAGTGGAGTGAAATAGGGCTCGAGGGAACAGTTTGGCCACTCTTAATCGCATTTCAGCATTTCTGATCAGCTCCAACTCTTGTCGACCCCCTTCGATCAGATCTAACTCGCGGCTACTTGTGATCCAAGTGGCTTTCACAAGTGGTTAAGTACGTAGTTCAAATCCCGGTCCAGCGATTAGATCATACAGCCCTTATCATTTCTAGCCCTTGCATAACGACCCAGGGTTAATTATCCCGGTAAGCTATCGCGAATATCTTTGCGGCTCCCCCTCACTCTCTCTATTGTTTCCTCTTTTTTCTTTTTGGCCACACATTCGTGAGCGTTGTTCACTGGACGATATTACGTATTATACAGCCAGTAGAGCGTTCGTTACGCGTAATATCGCGCCAGTTCAGCGGCGGCGCATCGAGGTTTTCGTGGTCGCGGTAAATCCGTACGTTCCATTCCGGGGGACGCCATAAACGTTCCGACAAAATCGTAAATTACTTCGTTATTTCGTTCGTATCCCGTGAAAATCGAAGGGAGATAGGGTGAGAGATGGGGTCGAGGCGAGGACGAGCTTAATCAAAGCTGTGTCGCGTCGATTTTTGCAAAAATGCGTTTTTTTCCACCGGACCCGTCCTTAATTAACCGCATTCTTTTGTGACGATACAACGGTGCTCGCCGCAATTCCGACGACGACTTTGTTAATCAAAGTGTTGATACGTTACAAGCGAGTGTGTCTGTCTTGTAAATGCAAATTAGACCGGCACAAGGGTTGCGCCGTGCGTTCGTTGCATTAATTATTCGCTTTGTTGTTCTCGCCCCGGTGTGTGCGCGCGTTGTTTGCCGGTGAAATCTTTCGAGTGATCACGGGAGCGGAATCGTCGTTATCAGATAATTAACAAGTCCGCCAATTACAGTGCCCCCGGGGATATATCGCGACATGGCCCTTCCTCTACCTTCCTCACCCTTAATCACACCTGCCCGCCACCGTTCCACGGACAGATGTTTCTATCGGTGAATTAATAAATGATTCAGTAACTTCAGACTGGCTGGCGCGCAGCTGAAGTTACGCAAGGCGTTCGGGCTGGGGACTTTTCTGAGAGATAAATGTTTAATTGAAATTCCGTCTTCCGCTCGCCGCTCCTCAAACAGGGACACTTAAAGCATGGAGATATCTCCCCTGCTCGTCTCGCTCTCTCTCTCTGTCTTTCGCCGTCTCTGAGAGCGAAAGAAGATGACGAGGACGAAAGAAAGGCGAAAGGAGAGGGATGATTCCCATTAAGGAGACAGAATTAATCGTACGGATTTCTATATTCAGCTTTTACGCTCCCTCCTTCTGTGGTAACGACTCACGAGAGAGAGCCAGTGTCAGTATGGCGAAGTACGAAACATTACATTTCAATTATCTTAATACGAATTCGCGACCATCATCCCGTTCTTCGAGTTAAATAAATAATCGGTCCTCCACGAATTACACTCGATATATAATATATATTCGTCTCACGAAGTGGTCTCACTTCGTTCCAATTAAGACAGTTTCCTTGAACCGTCGAACGAGACATGTCTGCCTTTTCCTCCGGAAGCTTCGCTGCTCTAGGGATAAATCGGTGTCAGCAGATCGAATTTTTGATTAGAACGTTTATGCGGGATCTGTCGACGAAAGCACAGCGTCGGTCGCGAAGAGAGAGAGAGAGGGAGTGCATCGCTGTCATTCCCAAACATCTTTTTGTGTTTGAGAAGATCGGCCTGAAGGAACTCGGCCGTAGCCGAATGGTCCTCGAGACGCTGCTCGATGGTACTCGTCCTTCCGTCACAGGATCAAAGGAACCTCGCACACGATGCATCCTCAACGATGCAAGGATTTCTCTCTATCCTTCTCCACCCACACTCCCTCTCCTCTGTGCCCTGTATAATACCTCCGTGTACGCCTCCTTTCGTCTCTCTCTCTCTCTCTCTCTCTGTTAGTCTGGAAGAACATCGTCGTGTGGAATCCCTCGACGATGAGAGCAGTCTTGAACCGTAGACATTGACATACTGCTGCTGGCTTTCGATTAAAGGTAGTTCGTCCCCGACTCGAAAACCGACGGCAGATTAAGGGATGGATACACGTATAGACATTAAACTGTCGGTTACTAGGGGGTGGGAGGAGTGAGAGCCGGGGCGAGGAGGTGGAGGAGGAGGGAAGGGGATTGAAGGGCGGGTTGGCTGATTAGCATTCTAAATTGAAGCGTTGCGGTCGAGCCGTCGTGGAGCAGGTCCAGTTTGGTCCAGGGTAATTCAGAATAGACCTCTCTCTAGCTCTCTCTCTGCCTCTCCCCTTCGACCTCCTCTCTGTTCTAGTCCTCCTCTACGTCTCTCTCTCTCAATCTCTCTCGACAACGTGTGTCTTCCGTCTTCCTTCCTTCTGGCTCTCTCGCTTATCCCAACTGCCCCCCGCTGCCGCCACCACCGCCGCGCCGATCATTCTCACCGGTTAGTTCGGCCTATGGCATACACCACAATAGGTTAGACATTTGCATTAATCGGCTTCCCTCCATGTAACCGTCCTCCATTCGATCCTCTCCATTCCGCCGGACCAAGCCGATAATGTCAACCGATGCTCAATTATTTCGGGGCCCGATCAAGAACGAGGTTTTTCGATGTCTCGTCCAGGTTCTATTGTGCCGACAGCCCGTTATTTGCATTACACGCGCGCACACGCGTGTATATTGGCTTTTCGGATAGAGAGCACGTGTGTCACTGTCCACGCTGGGTGTAATACAACCGTGTGACACGGTGTGTCGAAGGGTGACTTGGGAATAAAGGGGAATCTGTTTTTTCCGGGGAATCGAAACTTTTCCAAGTTAAGCAAAATTTGTGTTCTGCCCTAGCGTGATTCTGTTCCCACCGTGTATATACGAAGAAGGAAGTACAGAACAGGTTAGGGTAAGGTTCCTGTTAAAGCACAGTTTAATCGTCAGGGTAACGCGAGCGTATCGTCAAACGGTTTAACCGATTCGAACTTCGATTTGGCCGGGATAAAGGGGACTCGATTGGAAGGAATCCACCGAACATAATCGTAACTTCGGAGTTAAGGTGTTTCGACTAATTACTCGCGTTTACCGGCGTGAAATCCCTTTACGAGTCTCCGTTCCCCTGATAATCGGGTTACATGTATGTATGCGCTGTCGTTGTAACGTCTTATTTTACGAGCGCGTGCTTCGCGATCCGATGAGCTGATACGCGCGGCGACATCGCGGCCGGTTTAGCTGATTTGCATTTCGTCTTACACCGTGGAAGCGTACTAATAGGATTTGTTCGTCAACAACTCTTCCCGTTGTCGCAGCCGAATTTCCATACCGGATTACGATTGTTTAGGACGATCGTAGGCGGTTTCTTCGGCTAAATCGTATCTGATTTCTCCGTGAAACTCAATTGTGCCATTTTCCGGCCACTCTTCAATCTTCCGCGATTCCGAATTATATCATATTTATCTCTCGCTACTCCCGACAAGCTTTTATTTTCTCCTTTCGCCGTGTTCATTAATCTTTAACTTTATTCAAAGGACACCGAAGTACAGCCAGCTACGAAGCTAAATACATCTCGAACGTTTGATTGTTTGCGGCAGTACAGCTAGCTCGCGGAGAACTTTCCCGGGCGAGTCCGCTACTTTTAAACTCGTTCAACGGTTAGTTAACTCGACGACAGTTCTTTAATTGTCGAGCATACATAGGTAACACAATTTTCTGCAATCCTCGAGTATTTGCAAGCTGAAAGAGGTGCTGAAGAAAGATTTAATTTTCCCAGTTTCTAATGCTTATCGGTTATTATCCTAAACGAGTCTCGTTTATATCGTCCCGCGGAAGGTAACGGGTGAAGTGGCGGCGGAAGCGACTAACAAATGACCGACGGTCTCGTGGGTTTCGTATAAAAACAGTTGTATTCCTCTGCCTCCCTCTCTCTCCGTTTCTCGGGTTCATTCATTTTCTCATCCCGTCGCCATTTCCTACGCATTCTGTAGTCACCATGGCGACGCCTGCCGCGGGTGATTATAGTCAGTACGAGCTAAAGCCTCCCTTAATTAACGCCGGCTTAAGCTATTTTCGCAACAACAAGCGGCACCGCTATTGCTCCTCTCTAACCAGAGGACAGCACGTTCTTCCCTCCATTGTGAAATTTGTTACCCCGTTCACGCTTAATCGACGATATTTTTTGCAACCGACACCGCTGAAGAATCCGCTCAAGGAGGCTGGACCGGGAATAATGGGATACTCGAGGAATCTTGAGTGATGGCCTTGAGAAAGAGTGCTTTCAAGGGTTTTCTCTCCGAGCTTCTTTTTTCTTTTTTTTTCTTTTATTATCACCAAAGCAATTCAAGGTAGTCTCATCTTTTCCGTGACGGGCACGACTCGAAATTGCCACTATCACTTCGAAATCACTTGGTCTGAACGTGGATAATAATTAGCTAGGTGAAACTAGAAGGAAAGTTAATCGAGCATTTTTCCAACTTCTACCAAACTTTCACCAAAGTGTCTACAATTTTTTACACAGGCCCTTACTATCCCGAATGTCGTAAATTTCCGTCGGTACCTTCCATTCTGAAGTTTCGCAAGATCCGCGGATAAAACTACCCCTCTGATTCTAAACTTCTCGAACAGGCCTGTCGCGATAATCGATTCAATTAACCTGAAATAATTTTTCGCTCTGCCATAATCACAGGAGAACCGGGGGCGGTTATTGTCCGAATTAACTTGTACCAGTCGGTTTCCAGCTAGTTTCTCTCCGGGGCTCGGTTTTCATTCGTAACTATCGCGCTTCCCGTCGCTACGGGCTTGATTAGAGCTGGATGACAGGCGCGGCGCGAAATTTAATGAAACTGGGTTAACTGGTGTGCCTGTTACGCCGCGGAATCGTATTCGATGAGCGCGCGCGAGATGGAGGGACGTTGGCAGAAGGGAAAAGGGAAAGGGAACGGTAGGTCGGATCGATACTGTGAGTTGTCTGTAATTTAGATTGAAGGCGACTGGTGAAAAACGGCTTATCAGTCCCGCGAGATCGACGTCGCGTATACAAGCGGGCCGGCGTAATTTCCGGCGTTCACACGCTTCTCAAAATCGAGCCGCGCGCACGTGACAGGGTCCGGACAAAGCCGCGGCTCGTTATCTACGATCGTACTTGCATATGCAGTTTCGCGGTGATATAGGGTCGCCGTGAAATATCGTTACGACGCGCCATTATCGCGAATAAGCCGGTGGATCCTCTCTCTCTCTCTCTGTCGGAGAGAGGATATGTTCAGCTGTAATCGCTTGGACTGCGCGATCCCTTCCTTCGTCTCTACTCTGATGGGACCGCGTGGAGTGGGAACGTCGACGACGATCACTATCTTTCCAGCCTTTAACTCTGCCGACGTTTCTCCTCTCCCTCCCTCCTCACCTCCATTTCGCTTAATCGAGCGTCTCGTGGCGCTTTAAGCCTGTTGCATTCGAGCTTTCGTGCACGTATACCTTGTCCTCCAAGACGAATTTGCGTGCATGCTCGATATCTTCGTTGATTTCTTCGAATCGCAGGAAGCGGAGAGCGGAATGGGTTGAACACGCGAACAGAACGTTTCGCTAAAGAGGGTGATCTAATGTAGGATGAAAAGAACCGGTGGGGATTTAATAAAAATTGTAAGTTGTCATCGTTGGTGTTTCTGATAGATTACGGACACGTTGTATATATGCATCCCGCTTTTTTTATTCGATAAGAACGGTGGAAAAAGTGGCGAGCGAGAGTTACATCGCGGGTCGTAAAAGTTTCATGGCGAACAATGAAACACTTCCGTACTATTTTCTTGCATAGTTTACACCGTATTCCTTTCACGTTGACGAGCTTTCGCGAAAGTTTAGGTTTCTACCGGTGGCGAGATACGAGGTTGAATTGGAATCTTCGTTCGGTAAATATTTTATTTAAGGAAAATGGTTCGGTGGGTAAATTTCAGACGGATTCGAATACACGCGTTCGCTGTTTAGTTATCGAACTTCGTTCTTAAGTCTCGTTCAATTTCTGCTGGCGAAGAAGAGATAGGAGGAGGAGAGAAGGTGAGATGTACGCTCGGCGATGTCGAAAACGTGGAAATAAGTAAGAAACGCGTTTCGCCGGTTCTGGTAATTAAGACAGGTCGAAGAAGGCTGCTGCACTTTAAGGTGAACATGACTTAATGAGAAAACTGAATGACTCGGCTGCTTTTGGAACGAACGTTCTTCAGAAAGGGAAGTTTAACGACACAGTAAAAGATTATGATGAAACGGTTTTTTCCCCTCCTTAGAAACTTAGTAGCTCGCCGTACGAAAATATTCATAATCGCTAATATCCTAGCTCCGTTACGAATTAGTACAACAGAGCTGAATTCAGACGTTCAGTTGGACGAAGAATTACTTCGACAAAGACCCGGCGATTGGTTTCAAACTCCGTTAAACTGTAGTTCAGCATTTGACATTTTATGGTGGAATGGAAAGCTTTTCTCAAGTATACTGATTCAAGTATATTTATTCAAAATTTTTAAAAGTGTCACCACGTAAATCAAACTTCTTTGCAATCTTTCAATGTCAAATTTAACGAAAAGTAACTAGCTAAACAAAAATGCAAAAATGCATTATTTTTCTGCTTCAGACAATGATTTCATGTACAAAAAATTGAAAGCAGGTTAAACATTTAACCTGTGAAAAAATATACGAGACGCGACAATTCCACGTATTCACATTTCGACACTAGACACTCGTCTTCGAGGAGGGTTGTTTTTCCCCGAGTCGCGAAGATACGACCACCGTGAAATCTCTCCGCGACAATGGTTCGCCATGGATTTTACAACCGGCAACGGTATCGATTCCTTCGTCAATAAAAGCGCGCCAGGATTACGGTTCGACCCTTGTTGCCGATATTTTACGTAACACGCGCTTCAATTTAGTGAACTGATTTATCGGCCGGCGTAGTCCGAGCTTTACATCGATTCACCCTCACTACCGGCTCCCTCTCTAGCCTCGTAATAAGCGCGTAAACCTGGAAGCGATTAGCCGTGTTACGCAAGCTATGACGTAACTCGTAACGAAGTAACGCTCTGTCCCCAAACCATCTTTGCCCATCTCTCGCACCACTCCGGCCAACCTTTACCTTTGCCCGTCTCTCCCTCTCACCTTCGACCTGTGCACGGCACACGGTGCGGTGTGTGTCACGCTTATATTTGCAAGTTCAGCTTACGCGAGGTAGGAAGGTTCGCGCGGCAACTTAGAGTCAACATATTTAAAGTTTTAAGTAGACGGTTCACTCGTTCCCGGTGCAGTCGTTTAGCACGCACGAGACATGCATATCGAAACGTGTTCACCGAACGTGAGACCACCATGCGCCCTTTCGCGATCCTCCTCTCTTCCTCTTCTCACCGCACCCTTCTTCACCCCCCGTGCAAGCAGCGCAGAGAGTCGCGCAGACAAGGCTCGCGTTTGAAAGGAAAGTTAATTAAGCCGGAGGAAAAATTGACGAGAGATTGGCCGAAGAAGTGGCTCCAATTACTAATCGTTAATTAAGAAATTTCCATCCGCGAGTTACGTACAAGAATTAAGTGGGAAAGCGTTTTAACGTGCTCCCAGTAATAATAATGACTGCCGGTAGAGGAATAGGGGGTAGGAACCGGTGGAGGAACGAGTAGGTATAGTGTAAGGTAGAGGACGGGGTTGGCCGAAGGTGTGCCTTGGTTTTCGAGGAAAATTGGAGAGGCGAAGCGAGAAACGCGCGCATGTGGCGCGCAACCGGCCTGAATTCCGGATGTGTTCCGCCGTACGGAATTTGTCAAAGGGCAAACACGGGCGAAAACTAATGTTGCAACGGGGCCCTGCTCTCTGTGGACACACGGGGATACTGAGCACAGGTGCGCTACCACGGGGCGAAATAGGCGTGCCAATTGCAACGACGATCAAAGCCTCGTGGGAATAAATTTGCAGATCGTGCGCGGTGGATTATTATTAAAAAGCGTGGCGCGTGAATCGAACGCGACTCTCTCTCTCTCTCTCTATCTCGGATAAATTTGCTCATTTTTTGCTCCCTTTCCTTCTTTTTTTCCGAAGATTATAATCCCTATTGAACGAAGATCGCCTCGTTTCATCGGATTATCCGTGCGTTTCGTAATGAACGAATTGAATTACATTTTCAATGGAAACCCGGCCGTTTAACGGGCACAGAAACGACCAGGAGGATTTTGTTTTTCCTATGGAACAGAGAGAGAGAGAAATGCTTTCGAGACACAATTGGTTACCCTGGAATCTGTCGAAAACGTATCATTGACAAATTTGCATTTCTTCGTGGATCAAACAGAGTGAGAGAGAGGATCAGGGATAACCGGGCAAGCAACGTGACGGATGTTGATCATCCATCAGGATCAACTATCCAATCATATTGATGGAGAAATGAATCGCGCTCGGTGCGCTATTGTCGACGGAAATGCGATTCCCCTTTCAGCTTGTCACGAACTTTTTGCGCTTGATATATCGTGAACGGGTAACGTCGACGGATAAGAAGTCCGAGGAAAACATAAGTAACGCGATCAACCTCTCTCTCTCTCTCTCTAACGATATTTATAACCGAAAAAGGGGATGGAATGACGAAAAAAAAGCACGACCTTCGTGTTCTTTCTTCCTTACGCCGAACAGTCGAACATGTCACCGTGACAATTTACCATCGAACGTTCTACTTTGAATTGTACATCGAACGGTACGATTATCAATCATTTTAATAGCCCTCTTCTTCTCCCTATCTAATCTTTAAATCATCCAGAAAACATTTACATTTTTCTCGTGTTACCACCCTGGCTCTAATTGCTCTCCGACTGATTGATTCAAGCTAATTGCCTCGCGTGGCATTACCGATACCGATCACAGTCAGCTCTGCGCAGCAAAACGAAAAAGAAAGCTTCTCTCGTACGGACGAACCTCGTGTGGCGATATCCAGCGAAATAATTACACAAAAAAGGATTCTCTGCATACGACCGGTATCCAAGACACACACACACATACACACGCGCGAGACAGAACTATCGATTGAGTAGTTTTTCTTCTTTTTTTCTTTGTCTCGCGAAATTAGAGTTGCATGTTGAAGCGGCAAAACCTAAAGGATAGATAGGAAAACGTTTCTACGACAGTTACGGCAGTTTTTGCCGGTTTCGAGATCCGCGCCTCTGTTATTTATCGTTCAGAGCAGCTCGGCTTTAAAAGCCTGGCTAATTCGCGACTACGCTAACGGCCACGTGTAACCCGTTGACGACTTAATCTGCACGATCTACTTCTCGCGATGAAGCCGGAGGGCCACGTAAGACGTGCACGACAGCACGGTAATTAAGACGATGGATGGAAGAGGGGCGTACAATGGACGATATAGTTTGCCGGTGGATAAGAAACTAGTATCATTTATTAATTGCAACCCCTGGGCCTCGGGTATTAACGAAGCAAACGCGAGCATGGTGCAGGTGTCCTCGCGTGAGCCAGAGTTACTACGAAAAATATTTCAACGCAATCGTTAACCCTTTGACAGTCTAGTAAAAAAAAAAATTTACATTTCGGGTGTGATCATTTTTCAAAGAAGGAATACATAATCCTATATTATAGTTATGACAATCTTTTAACTTTCTTCCCGAGCGTTAAACAGTTCAATATTTGACGCTTTGCGGAAGGATTAAACACGAGACATTTGTAATACATTTAAATATCGACAAATTCTTGTTAATCAGGAATAACGAAAATATTCATTTTCGCTATATATCTGGATAATTGTGTAACGCAGTAATTAGACGTAATTTCGATTAATTCGCATTACAATGTTATACGCGAAAATGCATTAAATCAACAACGCGTAATCCTAAAGTGCAACAAATGACGTTTCATAACGAAAAAGCATTAACCCAATCCTTTTATAATTAATCGAAATACGTACATACATCGCTAAAAAGGAGACATTATACAGGGTGAAGCACGTACAGGGAGACAATTGAATATTATCAAAAATATTGGTGATACGAGAAAATGTTGGTAGGAAGAATTGAAGTACTTTAAAGGACACACTTTTCTGGGTAATTTAATTTTTTATACGCAAAGAAGTCAAGGATTTCAGTCATTTTTCTTTTCTTCAATAGACGAATCCAACGACTATAGTCACTCAATTTGTCTATAAATTAGTATCAAATAGGAAATAACTGCCCTACTTTTATCACGAAAGACGCATCATCTTTCGTACACGATGAAAAAATCGAAAACTTCAGCGATCAATTTCTGAATACAAGTCCACCAAAATGTTTTCTCCTCCATCTGAAAATTCCATCAATCTCTACAACCTGTACCCAACTTTTTAAACATCCGGTACACAGTGGAAGCGTATACAGAACCGGCAGAGTGGAGATCTTGGCTGAACGAGCGTTGGTCTCCCAGCTAAAATATGATATTCTCGCGGATTCTCGTTTCGAATGCCGGTCGCGCGGAAATTCACGAGATCCGCGGTCCTCCGCATCGATGCGGACGGCTCGAAATTTCGATTGTGGTTATGCAACTCGATGTCCAATGCATATCGCCGGGGCGATCGTTGATTTGAGATGAATACACGCCGTTCTGAGCGCGTTCAGCGCGCGGAGAGTGGTTTCGAGCGAGCTTTGCTACGCGTGCACAAGCAGGCGTGTGTGCCGTGTGACATTGTGTCGGGGGGAGTTTTGAAAATTCGCTCACTCTGGTATCTTCCAACCCCAGAGGTAAAGTATGCGCCTCGATCTACTTCGATGGGATGGAATTCTCGTGTGTTGCACGAGCGTGATCGGACGTTTAGAGGCGAGTTTAGTAGCTTGTAGATGGAACCGTGGCGGTGATCGGTGGTCGAGATTGTTCGAAAGTTGTTACTCCCTTCTTGTAATGGATTGTTCAAGCAAATAACTTTAATGGAACTGCACACGATCGAGAAAATTGTCAATATTGACCGTGCACCCTGGTAGAAAGTATTTCAAGCGGTTCGAAAATATTATTTTTTTGAAAAATACTGGATCGATCGCGGGGTTACAACGTGAATATTTTAATATTTATTCGTTACAACAAATGATTGTTTTTTTTGCGTGGTTTTTCGTGTTAGCCACTGTTCACTGTTTGCAATACTGTATCAGATAATTCTTCCGATAGCACGCTTGATATTTGTCAGTTTTACGAACACAATATGTATTACGAGTACAATTCATCTATGTCACACTTCCACCGTAATCTGCACCACAAGTGGCTCTTTCGAGAAGGAAAAAGTTTCACAAATGAACGCGACATGAAAAGAGCTGTTAACGACTGTTTCGATGAAAAGAGCCGGGAATATATCTGCAAAAAGGCATCGACAAATTACCGTCGAGATAAGGCGAGGGTTTATTAGGCGTAATAGGTTGACGTTACAAGGTGTGTCGCTTCGACTCCACCCAGATTGTCGGATCTGTAATTACAGATAATTACGCGGAGAATTTTCAAAAAAAGTACACCAATCTCTGGATCGACTGTTTTCAAGATATCGAAACGAACGCGTTTCAGCCAAGTCCATTTTTCTACTTTCCTTCGATTTTGTCACGTGCACGCGGAAGTGAAACGGGGAGCGCAATATGGCGGAAGGATTGCCGGTATTAAGCAAACATATAAAGAAGAATTAACGAGGAGCCGTGTGTGGCGTGGCGTGGCATGCTGCACTCGTAAGTCGCGCGACTTGAATAATGGATGGGCTGACAAGACAGCTCCTGCGATATACCGACAATGGGCTTCCCCTTCGTTTCTTCCTTCCTTCCTCTCATCTGTCACGTTTCATCGTGATTCCGAATCTCCTTTCTCGAATATCGAGGACACATCGATGCCACGGTCCAAGGAGACAGGCGAAGGAAAACAACTGGTATCGCGATAAATAACGAAGTGAAAAACACGTCGAACGACCCACGGACGAGGTTTGATCAAGGAATCCCTGGACCAGCGTCGTGAAACTTTCGTAACAGAGAATTATCCTAAATTGACACGGTGTCGCCGTTTTTCACACCTGCGAACATATTTGCAGACTGATAGAAAGAACTATCGGAGTTTGCTTTCTAAAGTGAGTACGGTGAATGAAACTGCTTTCTGTGTTAAAAATTGAAATTGTACTCCGATAAACTCCATTTTGAAAATCACCGAGGTGCAGAGAATCGGATTACAGAAATCACTGTATATCTCGACAGGAAGGACTTTCCGATGCAAACTTAATTCCGATCAAATCCTAAAATTCCCTTCACCTACGAGAGTTACACTCACATTCCGAGTATTTTTTTTATCAAACCTCGCACATATTCCTCGTGGAAGGGTATTCTTCGACATATGAACGAGCTCGTTACTAATCAAACAGAAACGATTGGGGTCATTTGACCTGCAGAAACGAACGAACGTTTCTCCGAAGGAGAAATAAATAAATTCGACGAGGTTGCACGTGTACCCTTTCTGGTGTTCTCCTTTTGCCCGAGAGTACCGGAGAAACGCGAAGCTGTTTCTCGCAAAAATCCGAGTAAGAGGAGGAAACGGTGGTTTAGGGGGATAAGCAACCGGATATCGGAAATATCGAATTCCGTGAATTCACCTTAATGGGCATCCCGTGTTCAGACCTGAAAAGTAGACTGCTGGCGGACGAACAGTCGAGTGGGTAGATGAAGTAACGGATAGTGTCTTGAAGTTATTTAATTAAAGAAAGGCGAGAGGGAGGAAAGATGGCGGACGGAAGAAAGGTTGCAACGAAACCAGCGGGAGCGCACCGGTATATCGGTATACTACTCTCGGGCAAGTGGCGGAAGAGCCGGAAGAACCGGACGAAAGTATGGTAGGGGGTGGGAAGAGGCAAAGGAAGAACGGTATAACGCGAGACAGCTCGTTTCAGAAGAGCCGGGCTGTAATGATAAATGAGATTCGAATCATTAATTAACGTGGCTACCCTTCAACGATGCTCTCTGATGACTTCTCGAGCGTGGACGCGCGTGTCGTCTTAAAAATTTAGACGACGGCGAAGGTTTGCCGTGATCGAAATTAAACTCTTTTCCTCCCGTCGGAGTTCGCAACTCCGGGTGACGTTTCGAGAAACACTTGCAGCGGGAAAAAATTTGTAAATAAATGGATTTACCGTGGCGGGACCATTTATTTTTCTCTTCTGTTCTCTTGTAATTAAAACTCGCGCGGAGTTTACGGATCGTTTCAGTTTGTCGCGAGAAACTAAATTCTTTGTTCGTTCGTTGTTTGGAAAATATCAATTGGCACGTGAACGTTAACCTTCGCCGCGAAGAATCGTTGAAATTTCGGGCTCGATCGTTTTCGATTCGTTTACCATCCCTTGAAGAAACATCCCCACTCGAGTACATAAACGTGTATATATATATACGTACGTCGAATATCGTTCAATTACTTCCTTTGTTTTTCTTACCATCGACTGCTTTGATTCCCCTCGTTCTTTGTCTTTTCCTTCTGTTCTGGATATTGGCCCGCGTGACAGCCAGCGGAACCGCGAACGAAATTCTTATCTTAGGCACCGTGCTCCGTTGGAACCTCTCCAAAAGGTTATAACACAAACAATTTCGGAGAAAACTTTTCTTAAATCACGTACGATATTGCGGTGCCGCTTTGTTCGCAGCTTCAGCGGTGGGGGCCGTGCACGGAACGGAACGGACGGCGGTTTAGGGGGTTGGAGAAAAAAAAGAGAGAAAAAAAAGACGTCGACGGTGGAAGATAGGTCAAACGAAACGGACACGGCCTGTACGTTCCACTTATTTTCCAGAAAATACGATCTAAACGATGCGTGATATTAATCCCTCTTCGATCTTCCTGCCATGTCCCTACCCTCCCTCCCTCAATCTGCTGTTCCCATCATCCTTTCTCTTCTTTTTACGTGCTTCGGAAAAGTTGCATCGAGCTGCAGAAATTCTTTATTCCCAGCAGATTCTGCGTCCCATCGAGACCACCTTGATGAATACACCGCCGATCAAAAATTGATGGCTCGAAAAGAGAGGGAGGGATTGTAGGAAAGAATCTTCGATAATGTCACACGGCTTGATCATACGTATACGTATACGATGCAAGAGACATCGGTGTATATCTAGAACGTAGAGAAAAGGATAGGCGACTCGTATCGAATTTTGCGGAAGATCCCCGATATCAAAATCGCCGCTTGAAATGTTCCGCACGTGTTCCCCGGCTTGAAGAACCCCCGAAGGAAGCTGTCTCGTTGCGTCCTCGCCCCGCCTTATCACGTGCACGCGATCGATCCAGTTCGTCTTTGGGTTTCGCTCATTTATATTCCGCTCGTCTAGCACAGCTTTCGACTTGCCCGGCCATGGGAAAAGGGGGGAAGGGCTAGAGGTAATCCTGTTGCAGTGGCAAAGTTTCGCGTAACGATTTGACATTCGCCCTGTAAGTAGACCTGTCGCGGGCAATCGTAACCGTCCACACCGGGGCCGGGCGAAACTGAAAGAGAAAAAAAAGCGTTCGCCTAGCGAAGCGCAAGTCAACGTCGGTTTTCCTTCGAGCTACTCGTTCAAAGTGTTTTTCCGATTGATCGCGTAACGCAGTTATCGCCGACACGGCTCGAAGCTCTTCCTCGAGACTTCGCAGTCTTCTTCTTCCTCCTTTTTCACCGACAGCGCTTCGCTCCACTTTTTGCCTATGGCGAGCACCGCTCCACGACGCGTTTTGTCGAGATCAAGAACATGTTGCGGGAAAATTGATTATTGGAAGGTCGGAGTGCCGCGATGGAACGTTACGAAGTAGATCCTTGGAATTCGTTCTTCGACGGAAGCTGGGGTTTTCACGATCCATTGTTTTTCGAGTTAAAAAATTTGTTTCGTGTTGTACTTTTAGGGTAGAGTTATGTATAATCTTCTTCTAAAGTTTCACTTTACTATTTTATAACGCAATAGTTGGGAATTCTAAGTATCGGGGATTATTATTATAAAATTATCGAATTTTTCTAAATTAGGAAAACAGTCAACTCTTAGAATTCTAATTATCTAGCGAGGAATGACACGTAATCTTGGGGATTCTTAAAGGATACTAATTTTCCGAAAAAGAGAAATAAGGATTTACTTCTTTTTTCATCGTGAATCCTCAATAATTTAAGTTGAACAATTTTTCTAGGTCGATTCGCCCTTCCGACGCAGTCAGATCGATCGCTCATCACGAATTCGCGTTTTAATCCGGTGAACGGGAACCGTCGCCTGGCGGTGCCATAAATTTTTCTTTAGACGACGAACGCGGCCGTTGTTTCGTCGACATTTCCCCGCATACGGTCCGCGTGGCGAACGTGGCACACGTGTATCGGGAGATTAAATTTTAGTTTAACGATTTACTATCGTGTGCAAGGCGCGGACCGTTTGAAATCCCGGAATGCTTATGAAAAGCCCGCGCCCTCCTGCATATTCATTAGCGGTGATATCCGTGGGCGTGCTTTGTTTTAAGCGTCGATTTAATTTTTAATACGACCCACTCGCGACGTGCCTGGTTCGTCTTCTGTCACCAAACGGATCGTGGATCAGCCTAACCTCTAAATCATCTCCCTTAATCCAAGCGAACCGTATTTTCCGTCTATCGAACGATTTTTATTCGCGAACAAATTTAGATTGCAGTAAAAGGTATTTTACTTGTTTCATGTTTTCCTTTTTACTGTCTTCTATCGTACAATAAAATACTAAACTCAGAGGTTGGAAATTTCTGTTACATACTCTTTACTAATTAAACTCTTTACACTGACTTTTTTTTAGCGAATATGTATGTACATATGTAACAGGTAGTTATTCGCTGTTTTAATATTACACCAGGTGAAACATTTCAGAACAATCCTTGACATTGCAAATTTGTAGTTACATCTAATTTACAAAGTCAATTTACACCGATATTAAATCGTCCGTCAATTTTTCACGGATTAGAAACTAACGTTGCGGGGATCAATATCAATCTGCTTCGTTTTTGTAAATCTGTGTACTAAAAAATTCGTTAAAAGTTTCTTAAATTTCCAACTTTCTTCTGTAAAAATTCTCGCGCGGCTTGCAATGCATAGCGGTTCGAAACTTCCAGCCGACAGTATGTATGTAGATCAAATATTAAAGTTTACAAAGAGCGCATCTACTTTTTGTCACAGTTCAGCCACAATCTGCATCGCGAATGCGTTTCGAGATTGCTCGACAGGAGTTTAAAACACATTAGAAACCTGTCCAGACATTACCGTCCACGCTGCACAAAGAATATCCCACTGATTCACCTAGAAACGCATCTCTCGTCTACGAAATAATTCCACCGACCAAAAAATATCCACCGTAACAAAGTTTCGCAGAGTAACCCACGGATCCTGGTTTTCAACCATCAAACCTACAAATCCCTCTGCAAATTCAAGTCAACTGGAGCTTCCTTGTCTCGCGAAGCGATTCCGGTGCACGGGGAAATTTAGTCTACGAGGTTTCGCGCATGTACCACGTCGGAACGAGAGAAGGAAGCATCTATGGCTAGGCGATAAGGAGTTCCAAGCGAAATGTACCGGTATCGCGTCGACGCGATTAGCTCGAACGGCTGGTCGTTCCTTTCATCGAGGCGTGGCGCGTCTTCGTTTTCGCGTGGGTTAGCTTTTTCCCTTGTTGCTCGTTTCCCGCCTTCCCCCACAGTCGTTTTCCCTTTTTTATTCATCGCGGTGCCGCTCATTCGGTCCTATTTCGCGTGGCAGTTAGCTTCGCTGCTCTACGCGACGTGTGTGTGTGTGTATGTGTGTGTTGCTTCTGGCCAAGTCGATTTGCCCGAGCCATCGTCACGCTCGAAAACATCCTGCATGGTGCAACGCGTCACGGGAATTTCGAATGAATTTTCGTATTTTCAGCGATACACCGAGAGCTGCGGAGGCTACCAATCGGGGGCCAGGCAGCGTTGCTGGGTCGCGCGGAACGTTCGCGAAATTGCTGAATACAGCAACGTACGATCGTTACTTTCCGCGTGGCTACATAAAACACGGCTGCTTTGTCCGTTATAACTGTCGGGTTATGCGTTAAAAAATACCTCGCTCCCGGTTAGAGAAAGTCCATAACGGATAGCGGTTAGTTGCTCGTCTAACGCGGAAACAATTTGAAACGGCGCCTCCTTGCAGATTGGTTTTCACGATGAAATTCTGGACGAAACATTGTTTGACGTAGCTCTAACGCGACGGTTCAACATTTCTCAAAGTGTAACAAGAGAGATCTTCGGGTGAATTATTTCGTGTTTTCGAAAGCACAACTATTTTCGTAATTAGCGTAATTCGGTGTAAGTGTCGCGTAAAGGGTTAAACGATCTTACGATACGAAGATCGACTTGTACACTTTGAGATCGTTTCGGTAGTTTCGATCTTCTTGGATCCTCCCCCTTTTCAACGTCGGCCACACACGTTTTCTTTATTGTGTTTTCAGACGATCATTCATTGGAGGCACCATTGTGGCAGAGAATTGCTTTCTTGGCGATAAATTCAAGTTTTTGCCGGTGCCGATATCTCGATAGCGATATAGTGATAAATTGGACGTGGATATCCTAGAGTCCATCGGAGGGCCTCTGTGTGATAATGGTAGATACGAAGTGATGAATAGCTTTGCGTTCGAAGGGAACTTTCAATTGGTCTTTCTCAGAATTAGAAAATTGAAATGTTACGTGTACCGGATATATAGATATGTATATATATACCCCATCGATATTGTAATAAAGTAGTTTCTAGAGTTGACGAGCTCTTTCGTAATCGAGTGCAATTAATTCGCTTATCAACGGAAAATGTCCTTTGACCAGTCGAATGCAGCTCGTCTATTTACTGTCCCCCTGCTGCCGTACCAACGATATTTTAATAAAAGATCAGCTCGATCGTGGTCGGTATAATGTTATTACGCGCATCCAGAGGGGGGAATTGATTTCACGACAATGTAAACGGGTCAGAGCTTGTGTGTGTGTGTGTGTATGCGGCTGCATTTGACGTCGTTCGAATATAGAAATTTCGCTGCTTCGAAGATAAATAATCCTGAAGGTTTGCACACGCCGGTTGCACCTTGTCTCTGGGTTCGTAGTCGAACGAATCGGTAGAACGAGATATTAATTCCCTCTACTAGTTTTCCGATTGCGTCCCCTTTGATACCCTATACACCTGATTCGATCTTGTTCATCGTGCATTCCGTTGCAGCCGAAAGGTAAATCCCAAGGAATACGTATTTTCTCTCTCTCTCGTTGACGGTGTACGTCAAAGCCAGAAGCGACGTTACAACCTGCAGACGAATTTTCAGGCACGTGTAACAGTTTTCGCGATTTTCCTCGAATAATTGCCGGCGATAATTATAATCTTCGTATAGACCTGCCGAGCGTGTATACTTCCGGTAATTCTATTAAAGCAAACAATTTGCAGGAAATACAATTTTGTATTCTTCGGGGAATTTTCGAAACTCGGTAGCGATTGTTTAATCGATTAAATTTCAATTTACGTTTATAATATTCAACGTTTCTTCCGGTAACATACGAGATATAGAATTCTAGATAAATATCGCCGTAAATATTAGAATTTTCCGCGTGTATCTTGTTTGTCTCGTGTCAGTGGAATCGTTCGGGAAATCGTGGAAATTTGTTATTCGTAATTGTCGAACAGCGATACACACATCACGCCCAGGTGAAATCGTGAAACCGTCGATAATTACTCGAGTAATTCGCGAAAGATCATTCCGCCAATTATTAATCACCTAACGAAACATTCATTTCCCACCGGTTCGTTTCAGCCTCTCTCTCTCTCTCGTTCCGTTAGAGAGACGCGTTTGTTACGTGGAATGAATAATTCTTGGGCCAAACGAATCTCCCCCGCGTTCCCGTCGAAAAGACTTTATTCGAGTGGGCGCAGCTTAGAGCAAACATCGACGCTCGTTGCAGCATCCTCGCGATAAATAATTATTATGTAAACGAACAAGCCCGTTACCTAGATAGGAGGAGGAGGAGGAGGAGCACAACCGAGGAGACTTTGCTCGGACAATTATCTTAGATAAACATTTGCCGTAAATTATTCGAATAATGGCCGGCTCCGAAGCCACTCGTAACGTCGTCATTAAAAGCAACGAGCTAAAAGAACAGGGGTGGAGAAAACAGGTGTGTGTGCGTGCGTGTGTGTAGCTGTGCATAGGAACGATCCATTTAGATAATCTATACACACATACGCGCACGTTGCAGCGTGCGTGGATCCTGTGCCAACAGCTTGCAGCGATCGTTCTATTTTTTTTTTATTACTTTTTCCTCTTTTTCTATTTTTCGCTTTTCCATTCGCTCACTATACACACATACACAATCTCTCTCTCTCTCTCTCTCTCTCTCTTTTCTCTCCGGTTCCTTCCGTAACTGCGTTTTCAAAAGGGGAGTTGTGCCTTTTTTTTTTCCCTCCCCTGTGCACGGTTTAAATATATAACGATAAAAATGGTTCCGTGGGTGTTTTCGCGATTCACTCGATGCGAAACAGGCAGGAGTTGGTTCGCTTTGTAAATTACATTCGATTCCGAACCACGTTTCATTTCTCTGTATCGTTTTCTCTCTCTCTCTCTCTCTCTCTCTCTCTTACTTGTTTCGAGTAATTACACGGAAATATACCTAAATAGTGACGGTCGTTTCAATGGGTCGCTTATTGTTACGTTCCGTTCACCGAATTAGATCGTTTATTTCCTTCCTTTTTTTGTCTCTTTTTTCTCTCTCTCTCTCTCCGTTCCAGCGACACGTTTTTATCATTTCGAAACGATTCGACGCTGGCTGGCTGGTTGACTGGCACACAGCTTCAGTCCCCGTGAAACGATTGAAATTTCAGTGTAACGCGGAATGAAATAAAAGAGGCTTGAATATGATTGTTTTTTATACAGGCGGAAACGATGGAAAGCGACGAACGAATTAGAGCACGTCGCGTGCAATTGTTCGTCACCGATGAATAGATTATTTCTGCGTTGGTTAAAGTGATCAGAGGATCCTTTCTACCCTGATAACGTACAACTGACGTAACTGCTCTTGATGTCGTAAAATTTCGTTGCAGAAAAGCAGAAGAATTTTCTATAAATTACACAAACTACAGAAAATTCCTGTTCCTAATAACGATAACCGATGCAGGCGGCACTCTTCTCTCCCTCTCTGTTATTAAAAGAGGAGAAGAAAGAGAAAGAAGAGAAAGAAAAGGAGGAGAATACGATATCAGGGGATGAAACTAGTTCAACTGAGCACGGTAGGTCGTCGGTTGCTCCCGGTCGTTCGTCCTATGGCAAAGACGAGGTTAAGTTAGGTGTGATCTCTTATCGGCAGCGTGGAGTAGCGAGTCTACCCACGTTCCTCTTATCTTTCTCGCTTCCCGGTTCGCCTCCCTGTTGAACTTACAACCCACCCATACATACGTGCGATACATATTGTCGTTTCGGATCTAAGAAGCTGCCAGCGAAGGCTGCACTCCACCTTACAGAGGCCAGGGAACCATCCACTGTCGTCATATATGTCGCTCGATGGTGAGGGTTCGCTCGTTTTTCCCGGCAGTTCCGCCACCCCGAATCGCCTCGTACTCGTCGACTTTTACGACTCTTCGGTACGGTGTGTTCTCGAATCGTTCGACGCTGCTGAGAAACCATCGTTAAGGGTGGCTCGCGTAAAGACACTGCTTTATTATATAACAATAACTTTGCGATGTCTCTGTTACCGTCCACCCACGATCCCGTGATAAATACTCACGCCGAGGTTCGAAACCGTACACTTCCGATACGATTTTCGAGAAGTTTCGAGACGGTTTTGCGAAACGACCGGAGGTCTCTGTAACGAGCATAACAGCCGGTTTGGTCGTGCTCGAAATAAAAGTGGCGTGGCAACGATCTCGCGGAGGTAATTATTGCTCTGTCACGGAGTCGATCGAGGAGGAATAGGAGAACGGTAACGATACAACACGGTCCACTCGAGCTTCTCTGTCTCGACGAATCCCCTCTGGGTCGTTGTCCATTGAGAGAGAGAGAGAGAAAGAGGAAAGCTTCGGTGCTGGATGGTAGTCCAAGTGGCCGGGATTTAACGGGCGATAATGACCAACACTTGGAATGTAATTTCGTGAAACGAGAAGGTTTCTCCATTTTGCAATCGAGATAACGGCCTAAGTAACGCTTATTCTCTCCAACAGCAACCCTTCTCTTTCTCCCACTCTAACCTTCCTTCCTTCCTTGGTTCTCTGGAATTCCAGAATTTATGACCACGCTCGTTAATCTATCCCTAAACTTCTGACGAGCTTTCGTCGCTACTGTAAACAGAATTAAGAGCGAGCAAAAGTTTCTCCTTTATCCCTATCCACTGGGTAAAAAGAATATCCACGTTACCGGGTCGTCGCTTCGTTAAACAAACTGCCTGCGCGGATACCTATTCCTGCTTTTTCAAGAGAGAGAGAGAGAGAGAGTCCGCAAACGTGTGGAAGAAGCGAGGAGAGAGAAGGTGAGGGTAGACGGTGTGTGTCCGTGGATGAGAGTTGAAAATGTGCACGGTTCCTGTACCAAGGATCCGGTTTCTATACCACTTGGAAAAACTCAGTCAGCCGGACGAGCCGAGAAGCGAAAGTTTTCGAACTCGGTGCGTCGGAGTGGCATCGAGGCAACGAACGAGATTGAAATACCCTCGTTTCTCTGCCTTCAAACCCCCTTCTTCAACTCGTGTCTTCCTTCTTCTTTCCTTCCTTCTGCTTTCTTTCGTTCCGCTCCCGCTCGCTGCTCCCTCTCCTCGTCGTGTTTCATCCTCGTTCTTTCCTCCCGCCTCTTTCGGGCGGGGTGCACGTCCGATTTGTAATTCAGCGAGTTCGGAGGCTGGCATGCAGGGTGTAGAGTTGACGTTGCGCTCAAAAAAAGTACCGTAGATAAAGTTTCAATGCAAAAGTTACGGGCCGCTTATACAGGCGGCGGCGGCGAAGGTCGTCGCGGGAGGTGGAGTTGCCGTGAGTGGGCGAAGAGGGTGGAGTCACGAGGAGGATATAAAAGCGGCGCACATGATGGGGATCTCGGCTCGATAGGGAGCCGTAAGTACGTTAACTTTGCCGTTTATGTTCGACGAACGAGAAACACCGAGGATTCCGGTGAGAAAAGTCAGCTGGAACATCTTGTGCCGCCGCCTAACCTTCCTCCCTCTCTGCAACACCCCTTTCGAACGCGATTTCTTTACGATTCTTCTCCCTCGAGAGAGTTCGCCACGCGGATTTTCGTCGTTACATCGATGGCGCGTTTAATGGCTTCTCGAAGGTCGTTAGCCCTTTTTGGATTTATCGGTGCGCCGTGTGTTAACCTTGCAATAGTAACTTTACTTTTCTCGTCACGTTGAGCTTGCGATTTTTTGGGAATTTTTGTGATATGGAGCACTTTGTACCTCATGTGGTACATAATATTTGTATTTTTTTTTTTACTACCTTTGTTGGTATTAAAATTGCAAAATTGTTCGCTTTAAGTTGAAAATAAATTGGTAAATATATATTTATCGGGTGCGAGGATATTTTTAAAGTGAAAATATAAAAAGGAAGGAAAAAATTTGCGGTTCATTAGTCAACTGTGTCCCTTGGGGCACTGCATTCCCTATGTCACTGTTCTAGGGTTAAAAGCACTTTTAATTTTAGTTGCATTTCAAGTCTCATTTTACAGTACGGTTCTCGCGATGAATATAGTAAAATTGCAAAATTATTACGTTTTAGTATTTTCGTATCCAGCAGTGTATCAAGAATATCTCTACATTCAACGTTTAACCAAATATGTATTCAATGTAAAATTAGGATAAAAATCCAATACCGTCGTTCTTTAAAACTAGCCTTCTCTCGTGTTTCCAAGTATCGCCGAAGAGCCTTTAATTTTCCTGCAGCACGGAACGTACTAATATGAAATATATATTCCATACATTAATGTCGAGCAACGAATCAAATAGAATATCGGATGTAACTCCATTAAGCTTCTACGCCGGTTTTTTCCACCATTTAAAAATACAAGAAAGAGCCGTGTTCAAGTTTCAACGTTCGCCGGATGACTGCATTGTTCAATTAAGTAGACCAGGCTGTTCGCGAGATTCCCTCCTTCTGCCTAAGCCGCCGATATTCGAAAACGCCTGTCACCGACACCAGTTCAGCCTGAAACGCACACGCCTCACTTTCTTCCTTCCCTTTTCGCATACCATCCTTTCCTCTTCCACCGGCTGTCAGCTGCCAAAGTGAAAATTCCTCGGCTCAAAAATAGCGGAAGATTCGCGACCGTGTCATAAAGCCAGCCACGTGCAAGCCCCAGCGTCTTCTCTGCCATAAATCCGTTCATATTCCACCTCCAGTCGCTCTGCCGGAAGTACATCCGCAAAATATTCTTTCTTTTTTCCCTCCCTTTTTCCTCCGTACAAGAAATTCGCGTAAGCAAATCCGAAGATCCATCGTTTCGTCCTCGTTCCCTTCCTCTTTTGCGTCGTAAACCGGGTGGTAGACGAATTCGAGGGAATTTTGCGATACAGCTTAGAAGCCCCTGGGGTAAAGCGATCCGCTTCCTCTCTCTCGTCGGAACTTCTGTTAATAATTAAAAATATTAGACTCATTAAAACGCGAGAGCGCATCAACTTGCGCTTGGGGATCGATCGTGTACGCTCTCTTGGCGGATGCCCGGCCACTAGCCGGCCAAGTTACGCGTAATTTTCGAATATTTCGGACAAATTACTTCGTCCATTATATCGGGGAAAAGAGGAGATAGAGAGGATTTCAGAGGCGAAACTAGCGAGGGAATAAATGTACACTGGACCTTGTTATCGGGAAGTCGAAAAATCTGATATTGCTCGGCAAAGCAAACTTGAGGCTTTTGACGTCATCGCCTGACCAAATAAGCGGAAAATAGGCGGTCGGGTTATCTCCACTGTTCTACGGTTTTACACTGCGGCAGCTTGAGGGGAAGTTGCGTTGCAGGTGAATCCTGTAGACGAATGACTTTCAATCAGTTGCCGATAATCTGACAGGTTGACAAAGGAACAGGAAATTGAAGATTACTTAGTCGAGCTGAATTCGAGAAATTTTAGAGTATTTTCGGAATCGGAGCAAGTAGTTAACTCAATCATATCTCAGACGCTCGAAAAATTCGATGTCTGAGATATGGCTGACTTCGCCAATTAGCTTCGGTCCCTTTTCTCGAATTCCACAAGTAGTAAAGTCAACCATTTCCGAGGCGCTGGGAATTTTTTAGCAAGTTTCTAAGTTTCTCGCTCGAATTTCGGGATTTTTACGATCTTCTCGATTTTCCTTCGTTCCTGTGGTGGCCTGAATGTCCCATTTGTAATTCACACAAGAAGAACACTGGTTTTTCTATTTTCAATCAAAGTTACAAACAATTTCTAACAAATCTACTGCATGCAATTGTTAATTCAATGCGAGATGAATAAATTAAGCCGTTAAATCGCGTAACAAATTTATTTAATACTTCTAGTAATTATAAACAACTTTCGAAATTGTTATTTAACAAGAAACACTAATTTCTCTATAATTAAAATACTTGAAAATAAACTACAAACTTCATTTCACTATCTACATTATTAGTAATGTTCCAGAAATTAGAATGTATCAATTTTAAACTGCTCGCTACATGGAATTACGTTCTAATTTGCAATAACCATTGTGAAACGACTGTCAGTAAACAGTTGTCTTCGAAATAGATCGAATATCGTACCCCTTCGCTCGTTAAATATTTCTATACCCCAAAACTTCCGGATATTCGAAAAACAAGTTACACTTCGTTAAAAACAACCCTCCACTTCTCTTACTCCTCCCACAAAATTTCACATATTTCATTTTTATTTCAGGGTTGCGACAACGTTCTGGTCCCACCGACACGCCGAGGAGTGGTGGTGAGTGTCCCAGCATTTACACATTTACCGATTACCTCGCCGACCGAAATCCTGTTAAAAATAGTCGCCCTTTTTTCCACCCCCATTACGAATTTTTCGAATCGCGCACGAAACAGCGACAAAAGGTATCGTGAGAAAAAAAAAAAAAAGTTACAATCCGCTGTGCAGTTTGCTCGCGTTTTAGAACACGCCAGTCGGAAGGCGAGGGGAAAAGGTGGACGAGAGAGGGAGGGGAGGGATGGAATAATTCGATTGGTCAGTAAACGAGTAATCAAAGTTGAATTCGAAACGGAAATTTGGGACGAAGCGTGCCTTTAAACGGATTCATAGCAGGCCCGGGGTAGAGAGCGAGCGAGGCGGCAGGCGGCGGCGGGTTTCAGCGTTAATTTTGTGAATAATATCCTTGGCCGTTCGCGCTCGTTCTGCGCCGCTCATTAGCGTAATTGACGTAAGCCTCTCGATTAACGAGGGCATTTTGTAGCTGCGCGAGACACGGAAAAATGAACGGACCGCCGATAAATTTCCCGTCCGGCGAATGGCAGTGAAATAAAGATGTTAAAGCGCGACTGTCAGCCGCATAAATCGTTGACTCGTTTCCCTCGGCCACCCTCGATACTCTTTTAACCATTGCACCAAGCCACCGCGATTTTCGTCGAATAACCAAATTTTCCGACCTTTCGACAATCTCGCTCCTCGTTCCACGGAAAAAAAAAAAAATAGAAACGTTTCGCGTTCTTCGAGTTTCCGCGGGGATCTCGCAGGACGAGAACGGTAAGAAGCTTTTTCGCAAGGAATTTTCACGTATCGTACGAAAGTATCCGGAACACGCGAATAAAACGAAGACAATTGATTTTTTCAGCCGCGAAAGCGATTCGATGCGTTTTTCACTGGAACGTGTGTACGCACGTCAAGCTTGAAAGCGGAAAAATTCCCTGGCTGGTGCACGTGTTGCGAACAGTTATATTCTTTTCGGGGCATTGTTACAGGGGAATATAGGTCGCGTGTATTTTTCGCTGGTAAACGCGTTACGCGAATTCGGGGGCTGTATCGTTGCATTCAACTGGAGGTGAAACGGTCAGAATTGGACTAGTTAAAGTTCTTCCTATATTTCTCTTTTCTCTCCACTGGAATTACCGAAGAATTTCCTTTTTTCTTTCGTCTCCCCTCTTTTCATCCGCGAAATTTCATTCGTTACGAGTAATCTGTGCAAGTTGTTAAAAAAAAGAAGAAGAAGAAGAAGACGAAGTACGGATAAAAAGGACCGATAACCATTTTGCTGTGGAAACCTCTTCAGTTTAATATGAAAGTTTCGAGAATACCAAATCGAACGTACCTTACTGAAGAACCAGAGAAAAAAAAAAAAATAGAACAGAAGAGAAAGGAAAAAAATAAAATGTTTTCCGGTCACGATTAAATCCAATCGACCAGCAGCTCGAACCTCCAGATGTTCCGATCCGTTTTTACTCCGGGCAAATTTTCGCCAGGAGAACGGATTAAGAAATAATGTATTCCGTTAGGAGCGGTTGCGGTAAAGTCTTTTGCCTCTGACCGTCCCGATACGCGGTGCTTTTCATCAAAAGCTTCGCCGCCGCTGTACCGCTCGGCACACTTTTGACTTCGTCGTGAAAGTTAAATTGCCTCGATCTCCGTGTCATCTGTGAATTTTTTACTTCCTCCTACCACCTAGAACACACAAACACACGCACAGACGCAGAGTGCGTGCAGGTGCGTGCATTCCGTTGGATTTCCTTTTATTTTTCGCGGCGTCTCTTTCCGACGATCGTTTCCAGTTTCCCCGTTCTAAAATCCAACGCGCGCTACTCGTTTGAACGAGATCACCCTAATTGAACATTCGGTGTCTTCGAGATAGGGGAGCCGGGTTTAGGGATGGCAGAAGGGAAAGGGAGGGTTAAACGAGCCGACAGAGGGTTGTTGGAAGAGGTTTAACGGGGGAAGACAGAACGAAAGTTCGATCGGGTCGGTCGTTGCGGGGGAAGCTTTAGCAGCGTCGATGAAAATCCACGGTCTGTGTACAGAGAACCGCATGTTCGGGGAAACTTTGTCCTGTGCAGGCATTTATCGTTTACGCGTCGCCTGATGATCGATATTCGATCGAAATCTATATATGCGCATGTATATATACATATACATATATAGATAGAAGTCTGACCTGGTTTCCAGCTGCTTTTTTCTGTTTACAGTCGATATAATCGTGGTCGCCACGCGGTGGTTTTCTCTGTATCGTCGCTATGAATGCGCCGGGACTGGGCTACGAAAAGTATTGGGGAAAAAGTAAAGTAGCGGTGGATCGGTGAAATAGGAGCAACACGGTCGATTGGGGAGATCGAACGAGGGGGGAAAAAACACCGGTGAATGGTGGAGAACTCGAAATTGGAACGATGGAAAATAGGGAGGTGTGTGAAATGTTTGTAGGTAAATATGCTGTATGAAAAACGCGCTTTTTTGCATGGGAAACCAGGTGAAACAAGGAATTACAAGTTTTTATCGGGACGTACGGTAGGATAGGGAGAAATCTTGGATTAACGTCGATCGATGAACATGTTACTCGCGTTTACATATATGTATGTACATTGTCACAGGCTGACCTAATTTACCTCGTCGAATTGAATTAACGAATGCTTTGTTAAAAAGTTGTAATAAAACCGGTACGATAAAGCGTCGATGAGAAGTCTTTGCAAACTAAATTGGAAAAATTGTTCATTCACCGATTGGAATTTTTGATTTTCCACATTTTCGCTTTATTTGATTTCTGAAAGTTTACTGCTGCCGATATTCTTGCATTTTTCATGTTACCTACTGAAATCGTACGATGATTTTATAAATTTCTATACTATTCTGAACGCAAAAATTTAACTTTAGCTGATTGAAATATCACTGCCACGAAAAATTGCAATTTCTCCTCAATTGTTCGTATCAAAACTGTTCCAAGATACGATCGTAATCGCTGCAAGGAAGCTCAGGTGTCAATTCCCTCGTTTGCAGCGCAATAATCCCAGATTCGAGTTCGAAACAGGTCCTCACAGTGCATCCTCGTATTAGCATCGGGGATTCCTACACACGAGGCGGTACCAAGCTAATCTGGACGCGACATTCAGCGGTAATAAAGCTTGAACGATGTTCGCAGAGCGCGCAGGAACGAAAGTTTAAATGATCTTTTCACACGTTCGAGCCGCGTGCTCCATTCCGTTCACTTTTTCATTACAGCGTCCTTCGTGTTTCATGTACGTACACACGTTACGCGAATTTCGCGGGGAGAGCACTGTTGAAAAGTGCTCGACAGCAAGGAGACAAAACGTAACACAGCGAATGGTAGTACGCGAGAGAAGAGGAAGAGAGAAAGGAAGACTGGGACGACGAGGTGGTTAACGTTTGAATTTGATGCTCGTATCTAATTCTGTTTAGCGGAGTGATCGAGATACGTGGCGCATCGTGCAGGAAAGTTTAAATTATCCTGTCCGCCGAGAGGAAGCATCCGCTCCTCGGGGGAAAGCGACTCGGATTGGTCGAGTCTGATTAGTTCGCTGGTCCCTCGCTCGTTTTATCCTCTCTTCCGCCGTCCTCCTTTCCACGGTTTGGTAACTACCGCGCGGCTATGGACCAGAAACGCCGGCTAAGGTGTTGCAATGGCCTTCTCTCTCTCTCTCTCTCTCTCTCTCTTCCCGTTCCGAACAGAGGTTAACCAGAAACTGGGAAAAGTAGACGGTCACCGTGGATCTATCTCGAATTCTCTTTCCAATATCTTTCCCTTCCTC
Organism: Habropoda laboriosa; assembly: GCF_001263275.1. Taxonomy (NCBI): domain Eukaryota; kingdom Metazoa; phylum Arthropoda; class Insecta; order Hymenoptera; family Apidae; genus Habropoda; species Habropoda laboriosa. Next base: position 1,517,843 of record NW_017100218.1, read on the forward strand.
CCGTCTCCCCGTTTTCGTCTCTCCCTCTCTCTTCTCCCGTTGACTTGGTTCTTCCTCGTTGATTCCCTTCAGAACATGGTACCTCCTAGCTGCACCGATCCTCTCTACCTTCTATCGTCTCGTTCTCGCGGGTTCCGTCTTTCCCTGCTATCGGTTGCTTGGCATCCTCTGTTTAATCAGACTTTCCTTGATGAACCGGTTGCACCGGTTCCAGGAGATCTGTATCAATTTTCGTAACGAGTCCCTTCCGGGCACAAGGAGACGCTTTATAGATATTTTCGGCGAATGGCCTGCGGGGACAGTGCGTTCGGTTTAATTAATTCGAAACGCGAGAAACCTTGTTCTACTTCGTGTACGTACTCCAAGTGGGGTAATAGCTCGGCTATTTTGTTTGTAATACCATTGGAAAGTGTGCTTGTATGTATTTGCGGTACACCGAGATGTGTGGAGTTAACGATGGATCAGTTTCACGAGAAACAGCTATGCGTCGATTTCACGATGTCTAATTTATTAACTATCAATTAAGTTTTCCTGGTGCACTCAGAGAAAGTTTTCGACGAAAGAACGTCTGTCAATCTTGTAGAATTTCCGCGAGAATAGAGGTCTAATTTTCAGAGCGATTTTACGATCGAAAATTCCAGGCAACGCGATAAATGAAAAAGAAGAAACACATCTAACAAAATGTTCGTAAGGCTAGATCGATTTGCAAAAAGCTCGATGAAAACGCGAACTTTTTTTCGCGACCTGACGATATTATTCGTCACTCGTTTTTCGAAGCTTCTCCGGTTCTCGATATTTATTTATAATGCAACGACGGAATGGGCGAGTCGTTGGTTCATCGCTGTGTACGTGTAGATGCACTCTCGGCACGGGAATTGGAGCAAAATTGCATTCGCATCAAAACGCATGCTATAAAATGTCCGATCGACTAGCGGGCCGGCACCTTTTAACGTCAGCTCGAAAAAGAGGCCACGGTGAAATCGAGGGAAAATAAACGAAACGGAACGAAACGGAATGAAAACGAATTTAACTATCCGCGGGGCTCTACTACCTTGCCAGTGAGGCCAATAGTCGTCAGGGAAGCCAGCTGGGACTCGTCTTTTTCTCGAATCCTTGCGGTAAAACGAGGGACAGAGATTAAAACTTCTGCTCCGTCTGTACACTCTTTTGCCGATACATATGTACCGTTAACGTTTTAATCTTCGGTTTTACCTCGTATCGAGTAATGGCCCAGCGAGACTTCTCTCGTTTCCTTTTGCCTCTAAACAACTATTCCGTAGATCGTCGTGGGTATTTGTCAACGTAAGACAGCTCTATTTCAGAGTTAACCCTTTCCTTTGTGTGACCAATGGGACGCGTATATCTCACTTGAGCACTCGAATGAAAATTGATCTCAATTTAGCATTCGTTAGAGACACGACGATCGATAGATAAACGATAAATTCTTTAACAAAACAATTCAGCGACGAAAGGGTTAAGTAGGCTAATTGAACGAGACAAGGGTAAGTTCCTAGGAACTGTGAAAAACTTTGAGGGACCATTCGGGAATAAAATCCGAGGCTTTCGATCTCTATTTTCTCTTTTCCATAAATTTGAAGATCCCTTATTTTTTGTATTACGATTCACGATACGCAATTTCACCTCCGCCACTAAATAATCCACGATTCAAACTGCCTGCGCGAGTGGACACAGGCCGAATTACGAAATTATCGACAGAGAAAGTCAGAGGCAAAGGGGAGTTAGCTTTCTTGAGGCGAAAGAATCCGATGAAATACGGTAAGGAGGTCGGGAAGTTGCGAACTCGCTTCTCCCGGCGAGACGGCACGGCGTTTTACGTTGATTCGCGCTCGAGCAGCAAGTATTGTCGGCGGCAGATGCAGAGAAGCGACATTCTGTCGAGTTTCTGCAATTCGATTTGAATCTCGTAATACCGAAGTTTCGCAGAGTTCACGGAAGTCGAGATAATTACGGTGTGCTGTGCCCGCGCTCTCGCAGACGCAACGTGGCCGCTTTTTAAGCGAACAGAAACGGACCAAGATATCGAAATTTCTTCTCGCGGCCAAGAAGATAGGATCCGGTTAATGACTCGAGACTTGCGAGATACATAAGCGAGCAAAGTAGCTGTGTTTCCTAGGAATGCACGGTTTTATCTCACCGTGACTCGACCGAGCTTCGAATATCGAGAGAAACAGACGGACGAAATTCTTTTGGCAAATATTTCGGTAGTTCACGAATTTGCCACATTTTTCACTGGTTTATCTTTCGGGAAATTTAACGAATATTCCAAACCTGTTTGTTCGATTCTCCGATGGACACTCTGTGTTAAGAGGATTCAGCGTGCTTAAAAAATACGTAAACAGAAGAGACGAAGCCGAGTTACTGCGCGATAGATTAAAATGTCATTTCAGCGCGACGCTCGAGAAATCGAGTAATTTTCGATGACTACTTCTTCGGTGAATGCGAAATGTAATTGTATCAAATTTTCTGTGCTTTATGAAAATACTTGTACGGAATAGTGTTAAAAGTATGGAAATTAATTCTGCTTTGTTCGTTCTCTGAGAAACACATTTGTATCGCATAGACAATTTCTCGTTTCCACGTATTTCTGAATGTTTTCAAATCAAACTAAATTACACACGGTTACGTTCTCAAAAACCAATTTTACTCGTTGTTAAAACACGAAAAGTAACATCGAGAGAGAGAGAGAGAGAAATTAACAAAGTATAATACACCGGGACATTAATCGAGTAAGTTTCCCGGACACTTAACCGAGCAGTACTGTATATCGATTAATCTTGCCTCCTCACCGTATCGACGAAAGATTGCTAATTGTCTGAATGGTAACTGGAAGATAGCGGGCGGCGAGACTGGTCCGGGGGTGAATCGAGTAATTAATATTCTTCGGTTTGCACGACGGCGGAAGTATCGTTCGATGGCCGAGGTAGCTAATGCGACTCGCGCTATTTAATACCCCGGAGGAGAAGTATACAGTCGGTACCAGCCCGTGAGGGCAAAACTCAATTAACAAAGTGGTTCGTCATCTTCTCCCAGGCCTCGAAACTAAATCCGTTTAATACACTTATCTTTGTTGCCGCAGCAACAGAAAGCACTGGAAATCCGTTTAATATACTTATCTTTGTTTCTGCAGCTACGGAAAGCGTTTCTGCTTTTAACGTGTATTAACTTACACGCGAAAGGGAAAGCACAGCTCTGCTGCACGAAGCACTGTTTCCGTGTAATCTTATTAGCGCCGTGAAATTAAGTGCAGACGTCTTTTCGTGTACTTTTTCCTTCCTCTTCTCTTCTCTTTTTTTTTTTCGTTTGTTCGCAGATGCGTTGGACGCGCACTCAGCACCTCGTACTTCATCTCTCTCTCTCTCTTTTCTCTTCTTGTCGTGGCTCCGGGGTGAATTTGTTACGAGATATTTAAGGAGTTGCGTAAGCTGCTGGCTTAGAATTAACCGTTTCGTGGTAATCGTAAGGGAGATGATCTTTGTATCGAGTATTTTCATTTTCTAAGGAATTTCAACCCTTGCGTTACCGTCCAATTTTACCAGTTTTCTGATTTCGAAATTCTAAACTCGATAAATGCTTTACCGGGAGGATCAAGTATTTTAATTTCAGTGAGAAAATGTGCAAAAGGGTACCCTTTGAAAAATGACAAATTATTCGATAAAAGTGATCGTTCGTCGATTAGCGAGAAGAAGAAACGAAATCGTCGATGTGCTCTCTCCGCGAAAAACACAATCGCCGAGAGAAAGTGGCCCCGTGCGTATGCCGGAAAATAGGAAAAGCATGAACATCAACAGAGGGAAAATACTGTGCGAGAGAGCGGCGAGAAGAAGAGAGACAGAAAGGGAAGATATATATAGGGGGAACGAAAAAGCGAGGAATAATTACGCGTCACGATCGAAACGCCGCTCTGCTCGACGACGGGTGTTAATTTCACGAGGAGAGATCTAATTTGTTCGCGTCAATTTACCACGCTCGAGCATTTCTCTCTGTTTACATTAATTCACGTACAAATGGTATACGCCGTTTTAACAGCAGTTCGCCGCACGATCGTGTCGCGAGGTTCTTTCATACGCGTATGTCTCTCTTGGTTCACGTGATATATAGTAGACGAGTACGTGAAGAAAAAGAGGCGAATGTTCGTCAAGAACGCGTCTATTTCACGCCTACTTTATTTCACGTGGCATCGCATCCAGATCCGTTATATAGCACGCGCAAGAAGCCGTGGTGCGATTTTCAAAGGCACGAGCGGAAAGAGCTCGCGTATCCACCGCCTCTTCATAGATCGAAGAACTTCTTTGTGCCTTGAAGTAGGTTCTTTTGCTCGGTTCGGCAGCCACGTGCACGTGGAACCAAACGAAGCTGAGAAGATCGAGCTTTAGAACGGAATTCTTTCGATCCTTGCTAGACGACGACTGTTCCGTCGTTTGAAGTATCACGTGTGTGCTTCGATCGCGTTGTATGCGCCGGAGAAAATAAGAATTACGTGTCCTTTTGTCGTTCTTAGGTATTTTGCTAATCTTCTGCTGATTATGTACTTTCATTGCGCTTTTCTGCAGATTTCGATGCTGTCTTGCGGTGTATCTTTCAATTTTCTAAGGAAGACAATTGTTCCAATTCGTCCACATAGATGCATGTTTATTTTTATGTAGAAAAGTGTTATATACGAAACTTGCACGATATGGAAGAGGACATTATGAGATGTCAGTACTTTTTACGTGGATGGAGACGTACAAGAGATTTCAAAATCATCTCTATTTTCTATAATGGGTAAGAAATGACTCGGCTTATGTTTATTACTCAAGTCAACTCGAGCTAAGTTTGTGAACGTGTTAACGCTTCCACGAGAACTTGGTAAAAAAAAAAAAGCTGCAACTACGTGTAACTTGGAATTCACGGTTCCTATCTACGAATTTACGTTCTGCTGACGTAGATCCTCCCCGGAACGTCTACAGTCTAGACGAATCACCTCGTTCACAAGGAGATATGACAGTCCCATAGCTGCGACTACGAATCGTAACAACTTGACCCGCGACAACAGAATAAACTTATCTTGATTGAAGTTGGAAGAAACTTCGAAACCCTGTCTGTCGACTCGTAAAACCCGATATCTCGAAACTCTTCTTGAAAACGCTTTCTCGAAGGCAAGCAGAACGTCCGCAGTTAAAGTTTGCACAAACGACGGCGACGTTCGTCAATTTTCATCGTTTCCTTCGACTTCTATTTGCGCTCAGTTCGTTATAGGCTCGGTCGAAAAAAACCACGCTGCTACATTATATCCGGCGATCACCGAGCTAAAGAGAACTGAGCGTAATATCGAAGCTTGGATTTCAAAATATCTCTACACTATAGTCTCTTACACTGAAATGTAACAGAAACGACGAATCAACGACACACCCAACACGGAAAGGGAGAAAAAGGAAAGAATATTACACGCACGTTGGATGGTTTCGTTACGTCGAAAATAAAACACATCGCGCGATAATTTTCCTCGTTTCCATCGAAACACCGCTAACTCTCTCTTCCTCTTACCCTTTTCACCGCCATTTCATTTTTGCCCCGCGACGCCTGCTCGTGTCACGGAATTATTTCACCGACAGTTTCTCTGCATTCGGATACAGATATCGGGCGTTCCGGTCGGACAGCTGAAGCGCCCAGTCGAGTAAGAATTATCACCGATGACAGCCAACGGTGTATGTACTCGCCGTTGGTGGGAGGGACAAAGTGGCTCGAAAAGCGTAACTCGCCGTTGGATTGTACGGTTGCTGGCTGGACGGACAGTTAGAGGCCCCCCAACTATGTACCTTGCTAATGGAGACAATTTATTATTTTCAACTTTCCTACTGGCCGATTCGCCTTTCGCTGCACCGTGTTTCCTCTCCGTCTCTCCCCTGTCTCTCCCCTTTCTTTTCCATCGGCGAAGCTGTTATGGGTGATGAATCGCGTAGCCAGGATTCGTGCAGGGCTTCGCGGGAATAGGCATGCAGTCGGGAGGCTTGAAATGAAATCGGACGAGGCAAAAGGAGCGTAGGAAAGCCACCGACTATTCCTCTCGTGTGTCGGCGATATTTCGCGGAACGACGCTTCGTCGTGTAATAATGTCGAACATTATCTAACTGTCGTTTTTATTTTCTCTTTCAACTGGTTACTCAGGGTAATATCGCCAGAGCTACGAGTCTACTTCTGCAGTTTAAGCCGGAGGATTTTTCTGTTGGAAAGGGGAAGTTAAATGGAGGATCTTTCGAGGAGGTGAAGTGAGAATGAATTAGATAGGGATCTGGCGCTATGGTTGATGGAAGAACGGGGGGATGGAATTTAGGAGGTCTACTCGGTTTGATAAGTTTATTTCGTTATCCGTTTCCCGCGATTTCTTTTATCACATTTTCGACAATCCCTCCTTGCCGAGCACTCGTCGCGCGAACGCGAAAGAAAAGGTAGCTGCATGAAAGTTTTTCAAACAAAAAGCTATTACTCCCGGTGGAAAAATATAATAAAAGTCCATTAAACTATCTCGAACTCGTGTCAGCGTTGCTGCGTTATTATTCGACTATACCTGTACCTCCATTTCCACAGAAAAAATTCCTTCTGTCGTTTTTCCTTTACACAGTTCACAACTGTGTACCTATCTAAATCGTGTTTCTCTTGTAAATAATCTCAACGATTCCCGAGTTGTTGTACGAAACGTAAGAAGCATGTTGCACGAAATTGTTAAATACAGCAGCTAAATGAATTCCCCGAGCAAAAATTTGATTTCGTGACCTGACAGTGTAACAACGCTGGCAAAGTTTCGTTTCCTCGTCTATACATCGCTCCAGTTGAAATAATCCCTCGCGCGCCGTTCAGAATTTCCATTATTATCTTGATTATGCAAACAGATTCTAATTGTCGCTTGTAGCAGCGGGCCTGGTCGCCGGTTACACGGCCGGTCCGTGTACGAGTGGCGTCGAATTACCAAAACGTCCAACTTTAAGCACCCCTCCCAATGCTACACCTCTCTCTCTCTCTCTCTCTCTTTGTGTGCAACGTAATAACAGAGCGCATGAAGTTGCCCTATCTCTACACGTGGGGTACATAGCGTACAAGCGTTTGTACAGAGAAGGCGCGCACGGAAGGAATTACTGCGCTGCGTGTTGCAATTCCAAATGGCCGGAGTAACGTAAAGGTCGTCTTGAATACGAGGACAGAAGCGAGTGTCGGGCTAATTGGCTGCCGGGGTAAATTGGGCCAGCGCTTTTACGCGGCCCCGCGTCACGAACTTTCCAACGTTTCGATTAAGACCGCCGCCCCGGCGCGAAAAACACGCGAACCGCTCGGATCGAAACCCTCCCCTATTCGTTGTATCGACGGCCTGTATTGTTCTCGATAATGGGTCGCTTCGAACGGACGATCGAGCAGAGAGGGGGGCTGGATTTGCAGGGGAATTCTAAACGGATACCCAGGGGGGGATTGCGTGGATCGTGGGGGTGTAAGGATGCTGGTAGTTGAAGGGGGAAATAAATTTCGAGTGAATATCAAGGCAAGTTTCTTGGAATTAATTTTCGATTGAAGTGTTGGCTCGTAGAGGGGCTCCTGCAGGCTGATTGTTGAATAAATAGATGCTGAATTTTCGGTGTAAAGTGGTGAAGGAGTGTCGAGGTGACGGTAATTCGAGATATGTTGTTTCTCGAAGTCGACGATCTTGGAGAACTTTTCTTTATCATCACCGTATATTAGGTGTAGAAATTAATTCGGTGTTTTTTTTTTTAAAAGTCTCGAAGACTCTATCAACCCAAAATCGCCATACTTTTTCAGAGAGGGAATTCGTCAGTGTCCCAATAAAAGGATACACGTGATTCAGAGTAATGGAGATCATATTTAACGTTAAAATTATGTTTCATTTTTTTTTTGTAAATCAACATTTATCGTTAATAATTTTTTCTTGCCTTCAATAGCAACACAAATAATTTACTTCATTATAAATAAAACACCCGTGTGATAGTAAAATTTCGATTCTAAAACTGCAAAAACCAGTCCTCAGAAAACGCTCTGAACCTTGAAAGTTGAAGAACGATAACGCGTAACGTAAATGAAAACGTTCATCTCCACCGAAAAGCTCGGAAAAGTATCACCAGGAACGCTGAAAAAGAGTGTTTTATGGTTCTATTGCAAAACGATCATTGATCAGGACATATTATTCCATATGTGGCACGGTCGAGTATGGTCGAAAAATCATATTTAACCGGGCCGTGTAATTTCCAGAGCGATGGATTTCCACCGACCGATATCGCGTCGGCCAATTTCAATTTCACTCTCGTTATCGATCAGCCGGCTCGAAGTGAGAGTACCTACGGTCCGGAGCTGTACATCACGCGGAATTAAAAGTTCTCGATTCGTAGCCGGAATGCGTAACAACTCTGGACGAACTCGCGCCACGTTCTCGTGCGACAATTCGTATTCCTGGGCAGTGCTCGGTTCGTGGCATTAATCTCGGCGAAGGAGTCCCTTTAACGTCGTCAACGTGTAGCCCGCGCTCATGCAACGGCGATATAGATATTAGCTCTTATAAAAGCAGACATCAAAAAGGCGGGCATTAGCCGTCGTGTGCGATTTTTCCGTTGTATTTTCTTCGTATTGTTCGTGACGCGTCGATCGAGCTCACACGTGCAGAAGACACGCTAGGAAGATATACAGGGTGGTTCGAAAAAATTGTGGAACACTTTTGCGGACGTGTAGGAGAAACGGTGGGAAAATATGCAAGATGTTTCAAGTGTTAATACTTAATAGGCAAAGAAAATTATAGGGTAATACGTGTTGTATTCCGCGGCTCGCGATTCCTTGCGTTGGTTTATTATATTCAATAGGTACGCGGTAGGAGAGCCTGACGGGAACTGGGGCGAAATAAGGGAGCTATTCTGCGCGTAGTACTATTCGACTTTATTAGACAGTTCGGTGACGTTCGGTGCGTGAAGACCACTAGACAAAAATCTGCTGTTTCGACGGAAAAGGTTTCTAGATATAGGTTCGGTAAGTACGAGAGTAGGGGTTGGTTTCAGAGGTGAATGTAGGGAGAGGCGGTGAGGTCCAGGTTCAGCGATGAGTAAAAGTAAAGGATGATGTAGAGGTATAGGTTTCGGGGTGACTAACGTTAGGATGATGCAGATTTGTTTACAGTTAAGGAAAGGAGGCAAGATGACTAAAAACTAATGAAAAAAAGTAGTAAAAAAGTTGAAGATTATCTTGAAAACTTATTTTAAAATTTAGTGTCACCACCTTGAAGGTGCTTTAAAATCATACGATCCGTGATAAAAAGAATTTTGATCGGTTCACTAGCAACGAAAATAATACAGCTGGCTGAATTTAAAAATACTGAATTTTCTTTAGATAGTTTCCAGAGTCCTGAGTCACTATCTATTGGAAACGGGTTATGGAAAGAAATAGTCTTTTAACTTTGTAATATGCTATTTGTTTACGGACTCAGAGGAAACGTTTTTACGCTATTGAATCTTCTAAAGGACTGTTTCTGGGCACCCAAAAAGAAAGTTGGGGTCCCCTTATACCTAGAAACTGTTTACATTGTGGTATGGCATTGTGCAGTGAGTGACTCGAAGACGGACACCAGATGCATCTGGTGGAAGTCTTAGTGCCTTTGTTTAAAATAACCCGGAGACATTTTTGTCCTCACTTGATTATTTCCATAGGGTGTTGTTAGAAATAATCCAACACTATCCTTTAATAACGCATTCCGAAGAAACGAAAAGCAAGCGTTACCATTTTTCCGAAGCTCCCTGTATAATCGCGATACCGCGGTTAAGGAGGAAAGTTCAAACAAAGAATTACACAAGGATTAATTTAACCGAAGGTTTTGTCTGTTTGTCTCCCGCGTTTGCTAGATGACTGTGCTACCAGCACAGTTTATTCAGAGTTTCACGATTATGATTTAAATCTCGACTACAATTTTCTCTAACCACTGTGTACGTTTAACGTTGTACAAACGAAACGTGCCCAATCTACGGATTAATTAATTCGATAATAGCATGGGAAAAAAGGGGGGGTATTCGTGAAAAGATCAACCCGCGAAATTACAAAAGTACACTTCTACACAAGAGTGAGCACCCTTCACAGAGCAGCAGGGTGCTTTTCATTTCGTTCAAACCGTGTCCCGAAGCAGAGAAACGAAGCGTCTGCTCGCTCGTCTCTTCTTTTAATTCCATGCGATACTTGAAGGTGTCGCGAGCCTATCTTTGACAAAGAGAAGACGACCTGGAGAAGTAAGCACCGAAGGCAAAGGGAGAGGAAAGGAGAAGGGTGTTGGTAAGTAGAGTGGAGGAAGGAAAAAGGGGGAGAGAGAGAGAGAGAGAGACGAACGACTTTGGCATTTATCCCTTATCCCGCGGCTAAAATTGAACGCGAACGAAATTTCTGTCGCTGGATGAGGTTCGCGACACCTCGAGGGGAAAAAGGGCAAAGTGGGGTAAGCGGGGCTAGGACGAAAGAAAAGAAGGTAATTGGTCTGGATAGGGGGCGCTCTCATTGCCGGTTTTCAAGCAATTCTAGACAAAGGCTTTCGACCACCCTCGTCGGAGCCCGCGTGCCTCTGTAATCCTCGCTTCTTAGGGCGAAGTATGTTCTTTTGGTTAGCCCGCAGCGTCCGACTCTGCGTATTCGAAAGAAATTTCGCCCCCTGTCCTCTCACAAAAGAGGAAGACGTTCTATTTCCGCGAGGGAGGAAAGCAATTCGTTAACATTTTATAATTGAATTTTCAATGGTTTCGTATTGGCTGCTTCAAACAGCTCGATCTTCATTTGAAAAAAGAAATTCAAATGTTCTCTATTGTTTTCAATGATTTTTCTCTGTGCAAGCATATGGAGTGATGAAAATTAATATTTCCTTCACATGAGGATGCGGAGAAATAAAAATTCATACGTTCTCCATATAAGGATATTTTTATGAAAAAATAAAAATTCGTATTTTCTTCACATAGGGATACGGAGAAATATTTTTATGCAGAAATAGAAATTAATATTTTCTCCTCGCGAAGATATGCGGAAATACATTCACGAAGGAATAAAAATGAATATTTTCCCGATACAAGGATTCTATTCCGACAAGAATTCCGCGGTTCTGACGTGATCAAAGTTATCGATAGATCAGCAAGATAACATTATAACGGCCTTAAAAAACGGTAGTAAGTGCAACTTTCTTAACCAGCGAACGATGTCATCTCTAAGTTCGTCAATAAAACGACTCGTTATTTTCAGCAAGCGATTATGAACGCTGTAAACGACCTGAAAAACGAGAGGGTATCTCCAGTTTCACGTCATTTTACAGACTGCAAAAGCAAAAGTAGCCAACTATTTCCGACACCTAATAAAATGTGGATTAAGGTTGGATTGTTTTGTAAGCTCTCGAACAATGAAGAATTATGAGAAAAGGTACGGAGGCTTTGTTTTAAAATTCGAAGAGCACTACTGGGTGTTCGATGATCTTTTTGCGACACGAGCCAAATCTCTCAGCTATACACGGGAAACAGCCGACGCATGTGGGTTACGGGGTCGAGGACTTTCCGATGAACATTTCGAGAGCGCTTTAAGGTTTCGAAGAAGAGGACAGTATCGACTAACGAACGGTATAGGGGGATACCTAACATTCCGTCATTTCGAATGGCAGAATTATCAACATTCGTACTAGGCCAGTCGAAGCTGTTAATAAAAACTAATACCGACAGAAAAACGACTTGTGCACTCTTCGTTATCACACGCTTCGATATTCGTTCAAATAAATCCTTCAAAAAATGTCACGAAACTCTCGTTCCTTCCTATCTGAAATTTATTCGTGAAATTGATACTTGCATATTTTAACCGTACGCTCTTTGTCATCGCGCGCTTCGATATTCGCTAAAATAGATACGTCGACAATATGACAAAATTTCTATTCTCTTAAAAAGTTTTAAAAATTGTTCAAAAATACTGTTCTTCTCTGTAACCACCAACGAACAAGATAAACGTGTAATGAAAAATTCTTCAAGTGTAATTCAAACATTCTCCAAGTAAAAATTCCATTTCTGTCGATTGTTCTTCAACCACCGTCAACAAACGCGTCTGGCGCAGCGAACAATTTTGTAATTAATTAACCGCGACTAATTTGTTCGTTCAAGCAAAATTCAGCGTAACAAATCGAAAGCATTGGACGATCCTAGAGGAAACTGACACCGAAACGTCGCGATGTTTCGTGCTTTCACCAGGTGAGCTTTTGTAAATTAGAAAAATTAACCGCGGCTCGTTAGATTTCATTGGCGCGGCCTCTTGTCGCGCTTTGGCTGGTTCAAAGCGTGCTCGTTCAGCGGCGCCTGAATTTCAAATTAACGTTTTCATTTGTTCCGTCGCGTTGCTCGAACGACGTCACCCTTCAAGCGTGCTTGCACCGCGATGAAATTCACAGCCGGCCGTTAACCTGATAATTCCCTTCCTCTCCACGACCTTCTCTACCCGTCCCCGTTTGCCGTCAACCTTTCCAGGATACTCCTGCCGTCGAGAATTGCTAGGTTTAGTATTATTTTATTGTTATTCCAGGCACGCGCGTTTTTCTTGAAGCTCGCACTCTCTTCACACGCGTACCCACGCTGCGCACGCCAGAAGACCCGCTCGTCTTTTGTCCCCCGCGCGCCTGACCGTACGGCGTTGTGCCGATCTCGCCGTTTCCGTCTTACAAGAATCATACTTGAAATCGCCATCTATCGACGCTGATTCAGTCGGATTTAACCTATCCCACTTAAACTCCTACGATTCACCCCTTTGAACTCGTTGCATAATCGTTGTGTAATCGTCATCGTTCACGTTGATCCAATTGAGGTTACCGTCGGTCGATCGTTAGACGCGATACGATTCATAATTGAGGTATAGAACAGTCGAGACTGACCGTCGAGGTTCAACTTGTAAATTCCGAGGAAACTCGGCCAGCAAGCTCCGTGCGCGCCGCTGTAAATTAGTAAAGAGGGAGAGAGAGAGAGAGAGGCGGCTGCCGACGTATTCGCGATGGATCCGACGTGTGAACAGCCGTGGAATCTGGGTGAAGTTTGGTAACGCGCCTGAAGGGGAACGAAGTGCTCTGGATGAAGTCAATGTTGAACCGGCTTTTCCTGAGAGAAGTGCAACGACGCAAAAAGGGGATTTTTTTTTCTACGTTAGAATTTTTCAGTCAGATTCGCGTTGCCGCTTGTTCAATTGTCCACGGATGATTTCTGTGTGAATTTGTTCGGATTTCCCTCTCTCTCGTATTTACGCGGGGTTATTCGAAATGTTTGGTAACAACGTCTCCGTCCAAGATAATAATTAAAACGCTATTTGTTAGTGTTTTGTTATCCGGTTTCCCTAAAACCTTCACCTAGGTTTCCACTTGACATCGTCCCACTTCGGCCAGGATAGTTTTAACGAGAGTTGTTTCGGGATTACTTCAGTAATTACGCGGAAATTGTACCAAACCGGCGGCCATAACAACCGCGTTAAAAAGCGTTCCGCGTGTTTGTTCGAAAGTTTTTCCCCTCTATAATTAATCGTTCGCGGTATTATTAATTAGAAAGTTCACCACGGTTATTTACGCTTTGTATCATTCATTTTCTGTTCTTCGTCTTTTCCTCTCTCTCTCTCTCTCTCTCGTTTCCGCGGGATTTTTCCCTCTCCCATGTTTCTCACCCCGCTTCTACGGTTTGTTCAACCCTTTTCCGGCCACGCGACGCTCAAAGCGCGAATTTCAACGAGACCGAAGCAAATAACGGGTACGCGTGATTAATATTCAGTATTATACAACACGGTAATTCTAATTATTTATTAACGAGATTGTCGGAAATTACTCCGCGCAGGGACAATCGTCAAATGGGCGACGTGACAATTACAAACGCTTTCGCATTATTCGCCCGAAGATTATTACACTGTCATTGTATAATTTCACAATAATTACATTATAATATTCAAACATAGGCTGATGAACGTCACAAATGATCGGGCAGGTATTAAAATTGAAGCCGAAGCACGAAACAAACCTGCTAGAGTTTCCCCTCCTGTATCAGACGAATTATTATTTATTAATCCTTCCGACCCCCGTTCGATTGAATTGTAATAATTATACGCGCGCGTTTGCTTTGCCGCGTCACACCACCCACGTTACTAACATTAATCGATATTACATTCGTGATCCATTTCTGTGCACACTAGCTTCGATCGTGAAAATGTAGTACAACCGATCGAACTTGTACGCTGTAAATTGAAATTCTCCTCTGAAAATCGTACACATCTCTAAATTGAACGACAAAACGGTTTTATTCTTCTCTACGAAGAGACAGATTTCGCACCGTGGACCTTAACGTCTAGCGACACGGTACACCGCGACTGATTCATTATTTCTCACGTGGTTCGATAAACTCGCTCGACGGTCTCTCGGGTGGAAACGAGAGTAAAAGGGTAGAGAAAGCAAGGCCACCTTTTTTCCCCCTCTTTTCGTGTCTTTTCACCGAAGCGATAAATCTCGACGGACATCCGGACGCGACGCGGATTTACCGCAGCGGGAGAAAGAGAGAGGGTGGAAAACAAAAGAAAAACAAAATTCGCGACATTTAACCGGAAGTACGTTTCCACGGGTGGTCGAGCGTCCTTTTCCAGCGGCGAACTTGTGTATGTACGTAGAGGTACACGATGGTCGGTTCGAGATGGTTCGCTTGGCATATGCGGGGAATAAAGCACGCTTTGGGTGCAATTCCACGAGCTGAAGTTAAATTAATCAGCCGTTTCAGAAAGTTCGCAACAACGTCGTATTATAAACGATAGGCGGGGTGGATTAATAGGAAGCGTGTCGGCGTTTCACCGTTGAAAATTTGTCAATCGTGAATACACGGGAGCAAGAGTGTTCGGGCATGAGGGCGTACACGTATTGTGTTACGAAAATTACGAATACACGAGCGGCTATTTTGCCTTGTAAGACGACACCGTGCTCGCGTTGCAGTAACCGGAAGCCAGATTGAACGTGATAGCCGCGTGGCTTGCTTCTAGTCATGCCAAACAAGTTTCCCTCAGGTCGACTAATTTTCTAGCTGTCTGAAGGCTTTCGATCGTTTGTTTCCTCCTGTTTAAACAATGAAATCTGACGTCGCGAGAGTGATAACTCGTCTATTGGACTTTCGTACGTTGTCGACAGTTAAGACAGCTATAGGTTTCCAAAAGTTCCTGGAATCTTGAAGATTTATCAAAAATTAAGACCGTTTCCCCGAATTAATCCACAAATCGACACCTAATTTCTTGATAAATTCTCATAAGAGTTACCATACAGTTAACGTATTCGCGTCGGGGCGTTTGGAGCCGCACGTCGGTCTTTTGAAAAAACTGCTATGAATAAATTTTATTTCATTCGTGAAACATCTATTTCTGAAGAGAAATCGAACCATTCATGGCGTTTTGTAAATTTATTTTGCCACAGATGAAAATGAGTGAAAATATCTGCATATCTGCGTCATCCTTATCCAAGTAAAAACCCCGAAAGACGAAAATATTAAATACAAGACTGATTATACTTCACGACAACCGATTTGCCGTAAATAATTTTCGACAGGAGCGTTCGATGCAACAGTAGGTAGACATATCTACAAACAGGCGGAACAGGCTGATAAGATTAATTCGACGATAACTGGGCAATTTAGGCGGTGCCATGTCACTTGACAATTCTGGTCAGCTAAGCATTACACCTTGGGGTTTAGTTTGACAAGTAGAACAGGACTGTAGGTTATCAGACAAGTGAGGCAGATCCGGTTTAGTCAGCCTAGGAGAATAGCCAGCCCGAGCCAAGCTCAGACAGGCAGAGCGTCTTGCACGAACTGTGCAAGTAGAATAGACCTACACGCAGTCAGACAGTATCGCGATTTCTGTCTGTCTCTGTATACGTGTAGAATATGACCGTACTTGGTTGGACTAGTCGTGCAGAATTGTTACTTGCCGTGCAAGTAGAATATCACGACGTTTGGTCAGACACAGGATTCGTGTGTGTTTGGGAATAAACAAACGTTGTATACGGTACACATGATTCTGTGGATAGAATAAGGTATTATGGTCAAACGAGCGACACTGGAGGGATATGTTGAAATGTATACTACTGAACGTTTCGTTGTTGGCAATTAATACGAGTATATTGTTACGTGCACGTATGTTGTAAATTGTATGTTTAAATTAACGAATATTTCTTTTCAAATAATAGATGGGAGAATGAAGTAAATTCGATTAGAGAATAAAATTGAGACGAAGTAAAAGTTTCGCCTACACGTACTTTTATTCGAAAAATTTCTATTCTACGTGTAGATTTGGTATTAAAGTTGAACTAAAAATAGCAGTTTTAAAATGTAACTTTGCTACCGCTGGCTCCAGTTTTATCGTGTCGCGACAGAAGGAATAGCACAAACGAGATACTAAATTAGAACGGTAGTAATAATTACGCTCGCCGTTCGAACAATTGTGAAAAAAAGCAACACGGTCTCTATTTTTACCAACCTTTTGCCATCAAGGTCCGCTGTAGCCGGTGAAGTATCTTGCAAACTAAAAGCGGCGGAACCGTCGAGCGGGAACACAGAGGCAGAGAAATTAGTCGTGACAGTTGGCTAGGTGGTTTTTCAACATCGTTTCGGCCTTAATTGCTGAAAGCTCGGACAATCACTAATTGCGCCTTCGTCGCATAGGGTTTCAGGGTTTCAAAGCAAAAAAGAGCGTGAACGAAAAGTGCCGGTTGTCCGTTCTCTAGCGGTCAACAACGCTCGAAGTGTCGAGTCGAGTGTTGCCGTGCGGAAAGTCACTTCTGTGTTAGAGGTTTCGTGGTTCAATGGGCATTCAAAGAGCGAACGTGTTACCTCCAAATATCGTACAGTTTCTCTCTCTCTCTCTCTCTGACATTTCTATCGCGTCCAAGTTCTTCCTTTTACACGCAGCCACCTGTATACAGAAGAGAATTAAATATTTCATACTCGTCATTTCCAATCCTTTGTAACTCAAAGACATCGCACAGAGGCGTGAACATGTAACCTAGGTAATTACCAATGCTTTAGGCGTAATTTCTAGTCTGACAAAAGAGACGACGTTGCATCGACGAGAGGGACTGTTTCACGGAGTGGTTATCACGAAATATACTACTGCATACTGCTGCATCGAGTCTTAGAGAAATCTCAACTGCCTTTTCCACGAGAGTTACGTCTAGGCAAAGACGACGACAGCTTGCTTACTGACAACAGAAACAGCACACGACTGCCTCGTTTCAACGAGAGAGAGAGAGAGAGAGAGAGTTCGGTGCCTTGAAGTCGTCGCTACTAAAGAGGATGTTGCCGTGCTTCTAAGCACGGTCGTACCTCTTCTCCTATTTCTCTTTCTCTCTCTCTCTCTCTCCCTCGATTTCTAACACTCCGTCTTCTGCTTTTCTATCGTTCTCTAACTCTTTCTTCGTCTGTCTTGCGTATTAGACGTAAGACGATATTCTAACTACTCGCTCTCCCGGCTTCGCCTTTCATTTTCCACATCTGTTTCTCCTGTTCTCGCAGTACACTATCTCCCCCGTTCCGTGTTCAGGCAGAGGCAGGCAAATGACGATCTCTCAGAGTTCGGTGGCTGTTCTACTCGTGTTCCTCCTTGCACTAACCTCCGTGAACTAAAGTACTAGAAACTACAAGTTATAATTACGTCACAAGATAGCTCCGACGGTCGATATTCTCGTGTAAGTAGCCCACGTACACGGTAGCAGAAGTGTTGTCGCAACGGCAGGGTAGTTGTAAGTCGTTCCGAGGGTGGTACTATTAAAGTTTGATGTTATTGGCGGCAGATAACACTTGTAGAGACGTAATTATTCGCGAACGTCGTCGTCGATTCAATATTTAGAAGTGTGCCGCGAACTGTCGTATCGGCGGATGTGAGACAGACATTTAACCCTCCCCAGGGAACAATATATGCACAGTTATAGAAGGCTATTTAACGGGACGTGAGGAGGGTTCGCGTGTTTTTTCATTCTTTCATTCAAGACGAATTTAACACTTTTCTCGCTTGAAATATTTTATTTTGCCGGTAGAAGATTTTAATATTATTTAATGGTATTTCGCACATTTGCAATCCGTGTTTGCTTTAAGTTTAGAATTTTCTTTTTCTCATCAGAAAACTATTAAAATTGATCGATAAAGTGGGTATTGACATAAGGGCTAAGAAAGTGGTGGATATAACGTGAATATTAAATTGGAATAAAGCATATTCTTAGTTCGTTTGAATGTTCTTTGAGACAGTATTAAACATCAGACCATTTCTACGGATTCGATTTTAGACGAGCGGCTTATGACGAGTGGTAATATTCACCGGAAGCGACGTAGAAAGCAGTTACAGACTCCTCGAATCATCCCTGACCTATTGTACGCTCACAAAGAGATCTTTGTCGATGGTTTAAGCGATTAAGCCTGGCTTAAGCGTTTTCGAAGAAGTTGAATCTTACTTACCGCGCCAAGATTATTTTTAGCTTACTGTTTCCTCTCGGACGAGCCACTGAAATTGATTCCAAACTATCTTACTCCACAAGGAAGATCCTAAGAAACTTCCTTCTAACGTTCCAACAGGAATACAAATATTTGTCCATTAAAAAATTAAAGTCGATACTACTTTCTCTTCGTAAAAGTGGTATTATTATTTCTATCATTCGTTATTTCGATACAAAAATCTGTACGATTTATCAGATGCAAGAAGCTTGCAAACAAAATTGCCCTCGTAAACAAATTTTATCGTATTCATAAACCATCATTATTATTCGCCATTTAATGTATCGTATGCAATAGCACTCTTTCATATTTTCTTCGAGAGAAAAACACTGTCATTACTATTCGTTACTTGAAGCAAACATTATTCACCGCTTGCAAGAAAACTCCGTACGATTTGTCGAAACGTGTGCTTTCACAAGAAAAGTACCACGAACACAAACGTG
Source organism: Habropoda laboriosa (assembly GCF_001263275.1). Classification (NCBI taxonomy): domain Eukaryota; kingdom Metazoa; phylum Arthropoda; class Insecta; order Hymenoptera; family Apidae; genus Habropoda; species Habropoda laboriosa. The sequence goes on from NW_017100218.1 coordinate 1,536,807, forward strand.
TCGTTGAACTGTCCAGCTATACACAGTCCTTTAATCGACGATGTCATCGAAAGCATTAAAACTACATACGCTTCCCCTCGGAGAATTCCAAACTACGTTGTCAGTGGTACCTGCATCGACCCGTCCAACAATGGCCGTGGTACGCGAGCACAGTCATCGGTCATCGACTCTCCACTTCCGTTTAAGACGTCCGAAGCAGGAGGATTCCTTTGAGCGCGAGCGGTTCGTCGTCGCGTCGTATTTCGACGGTGAAATGGAGTCGTCAGATGGACTGCGTGGGGGTTCTCTTTCTCGTTCCCGGTGACGAACGAGCCGTATGGCGTACGGTGAAACGTACGTGGAAGAAATACGTGGCGGAATGCACGAGGACGGAAGCGTAACTGGCGCGACGCCGCTACCCATCGCCCATCACCGACTTCCTCTCCAGTTATAAAGTTCACGTAACCATAGAGAAAGAAGAAGGCAAAAAAGGGTGGTAGCGTGGCACGCAACGAACAAACGATCGCCTTCGGTTCAAGATTCTTCCTTTGTGTCACGTAGCGGCTGATGCCTTTTCCATCGATTTTCTCAGCCGAACGAACACCGCGGAGTACCAACGAGTTTCGCACACGTGTCGCTCCGCGTGAGATATGCGCGGAAAAAGGAAGAAAAGGGGACAAAAGTGTGCGTACGCGAATGTCTCGGACTTGGTAGAGAACGCTCGAGGATTCCGTAAGACGGATAGGCGTTCGTGATCCAGCGCCGACTGTTGTTGCGTGACAACGCTCGTATTCTAATCGGCAGAAAGGACAAAGACGTATAACGCGCGTTAGAAAAACGAATACCTGTTACTCCGGTCTTAAAGCCAGAGGGTGGAATGTTGAATTAACGGTCGGCGATATTTCACGGTCTCTCTTTTTGAAATTATCGGACTCCGTTCAGGGGGATAACGATCTTCGCTGTTGGCGAACAAATAGCGGCGCCTGTTGTTCCTTAAAGGATAATAAATCTCGCCCGGGGAATCCGTGGTGTAGATCTGTTTGATGGCCGCGCATGTTGAGATAACGGGGAATGATCGAGGAACTCTCTCCACCTGGACGGTGTAGCAACGTTGATATCGATCGAGGAATTGCGAAAGTTGAACAGAGGTGAAATTAGAATTTACGAGTATCTCCCTCGTCTACCAGGACGTTTCGTGATTTTTCGACAAACGAAAGGTGTCCAGTCTCTGTATCATCCCTCGATGGACGTATCTCCTTGAAGGTATTCATCATGATATTCGCGTTATCGCGAGTTCGACGCGCCGAATAGCGCACCAGAGGGTGAGAAATAATGTGGGATCTGTGCAGTTCATCTGGATTACATTTGACGTATCCTTCGGCTGTATCGTGCTATTTTTACTGATTATCAGGGCAGCGCAACACGTTTCTTCTTTTATCTATCACTCCCGATGCTATTTCCACGCCCGTTTCCACGACCTCTCCTGCCTTTCCATTTTCCCTATTTCACAATTTTTTCAACGGTTCTCCGCGCGAATCCAACAACTCGTTTTTTCCCCCCACACCATCTCTATCCCCTATAGTAGCTCTGATATCGTCTACCATCAACGTGTACCTCTCTCTCTCTCTCTCTCTCTCTCTCGTTTATTTTCCCTTCTATCCGATAAAACGACCAACCGGTTCTCGAGTTGGCCCGAAAATTTTTGCAAAATTGAAAATATCTAGAATTGACCAAGGCGATGAGCGAGAGAGGGAGAGAGAGGAAACGACCGAGTTATTAGAGGGATCGGGTTAATAAAATGCACGATGAAACGTTCGTGGCGAAAGACACGCGCGAGTTTCAACGGTTCCGCGCATCAATTCGCGGGGTTTATTCTATTTCGAACGGTTTACCAGGTTTATTTTCGTTTCGTTTAAAAACCGGGCCATTTTGTACGGCACGCGGAGGAATATCGTACGAACGGAACTCAGTATGCAAACTTGAATTTATAATGTACAAGCCGATGCGTGCAGGTATTCGCTTTCTCTCCTCTCTCTCTCCTCCTCCTTTCACGCTTTCCTCTATTCCATCGCTTCTCCTCCCCCGCTCTCTTCTTCTTCGTCGATATTTCGTATGGATTTTTCGCAGGAACCGACAAATTCGCATGCATTTAAATTTCAGATGCTCGTGTACCGCTTCAGAAAATTTCCTCGATGAATTCTCCGCGCCATTCAAGTGCGCCTCCTCCGCCACGTTCCGATCAAAAATATTCCACGGAATTCCAACTTTTATGCGTGTTATTTCCGACAGTTCCTGCTCGTTATTCACTCCCCTCTCTTCCTCGCTCGTCCTCTTCATCGTTCGTCTCATCCTCGGCGACTTTTTTTCCCGCCTTGATTATTATTTAACTCCGCTCGTCGGATCTGTTCCGGCGTTGCTTCGAACAACACCACCACCACCACCCAGCCCTGTTTCGTCCCGATGTTTTATTAACCGTCCTCCTTTCCTCCTTTCGTCGTCGTCGTATATTTTTCAGGATTCACAGCGCATACTACGGTTACGCGCGTTACACGTGTCGAGCTTCATAATGTTGCCGGTAAACTTTTCGAGACTCGACCGGATATACAGAGAGAGAGAGAGAGAGAGAGAGCAGGTACCGTGCGCTCTGGTTTGCTAGTTTCGAACACGTTCTGTTACGTAATACTACATTTTAACTATCTATACCGAAAGTGGCGCACATGCGACCGCTCCAGTATTCGATTCGTGTCTCGTGAATACGTTTAAGGGCCAAACGACGATGTGTATTCGGCGGCTGCGTTATGCTCGCCGCGCACGTTATCTACTCTCTGCTCGTTGTGTGCGGGGGAAAAGAAGAAACGTTGGTGGGTACAGTCGGTGGAAGAGTATGGAGTGAAAGCACCAGGATTGGGTACTTTGTGATCTTGTGTGACTGTGAATATCAAAAGGGTGATCAATTTTAAGATGCAGCAGAAAAAAGTAGAAAATTTCTTTCGATATTATTCCAACTGTGTTTTAAATATTTAGAGATACTTAGGCGTTCGGTTTATGTTGGAAAATCTCTATTAAAGAAAACCGAACAACGTAGCCTAAACTAAACTAAACAACCAATACCAAATCATCCATCGTGATATCTTCCAACCGAAAGATAAGATCACGGTACCAAACATTATTCCAACTGTGTTTTAAATATTTAGAGATACTTAGGCGTTCGGTTTATGTTGGAAAATCTTGTGTAACCATCGTATTCAGCACACGATAAAAGTAGAATATAAACGTATTAACCACATGAGTCTACTCTCTGACCATACTTGCAAAACATTCAAGACCAAACAAATATAACCGAGAAAGAATCGCATTATTCGCGTAGCGTTTATTCGCCCTTTTTGCCGCGCGACGTATGCATCCGATACTGTGCAAACACGACTCATTAAGACGAAATTAACGAGGGCTGTTATGGAGCATTCTGTATGCGCGTCGTATATTCCCTCGAATTGTAATTCGCACCGAGAGCCACTTGCAAATTTTCCATTTTATGTAAAATCCACCAGTGGATAGGTATCTCGTCCGATTTTCCATTCAACTTTGATCGCAGAAAAGTACCAGCTTATTCACGCACGCCTGACATATTCCCCGTCCGTCCCCCGTGGATACGATTATTTTGTTTCTTTTAAGAAACTGAAACCGAATTGCAATTTCGCGACTCCGACATTCTGCACCGAAAGGATATTCGCGAGGCGGTAAGCGAATAGGGTGGAGGGGAGAGTGAGACGCGATTCCGCGACGTGAAAATATTTTTCGACGCTCGACGACACCTATCTGTCGTCGTTCGAGACAGTCTATCTCTCCTTTCCCCCCCTCTCTCTTTCACCCTCGAAGACGCATATCCGAATTTGCATCTGCAAAGGGAGGCAAGAGATTGCCACGCTTCCATTGAGTTTCTGTTTTCATCGACGGGGGAATATTGGCATCGGTGCGGGTCTTCTCCCTTTAGAGCCCTTCTGGCAAAGAGCGCCATGGGGCCGATATACGATGACAAAGAAAAGGAGAGAAACGGAGGGAAAAAAGTGGCAGGGGGGACGACGACGACGACGACGACGACGACGACCGGGTCGGAAAGGTCCAAAGTTCGGCAGACAGAAACAAACAGTCGTACGAGTATGGAAGGAAGGGTGGAGAGGAGACCGGCTGCTGGGGAACTTACGGCTGTACATACGGGGTGTTCTGCTAATTTCGCCACGAAAAATTCCCCATGAATATATTAAGATTCATGGAGTAGGTTCTTGTTAAAATTCATGGTATGGAAAGACCTTGCATATTGCATGGCAGATTTTACGCCTCTCCTGGACAGGATGCACCGTATTATTTAGCAAACGTTCTTTTTTTTTTATGGAACTGTACACTCTTCGTTAATAAGTGTAACGTCTTTTTGTAGCAGATGTTGAAATAATAAGTGCACGAAAAAAGTTTCATCGAGACGTTGAATATCTTGCGCGAGCTGAGAGACATGTCTGACCGTACATTGGTTTGTACTACTTAAACTCTACGATATTTCTCCTTTTATCGTGTTTAATTCTTTTCTCGTGATATTCAACTCTTCACACGTGAAAATTTAGCAAAATTTACGTCCAACTTCGTGTCTGAGACTCTCGAAAGAATAGCAAAAACGATACGAGACACCCTGTAGGGGAATACAAGTTTCAGCATGTGCGTAAAGTCGCATGAATCCGCGATGGCTCGACACCGGTGGGCGGCTTGTTGCTCGAGGGATCGAAGACGTCCGTGCTGCGTATAAAAAGCAAGAAAACTCGTGGTGGATAGGGGGTGAGAGTCGGGGGAGGGGAACGGTACGGAGGAAGGAAAGAAAAAGGTCGACGCTCGTCGCATACATATTTTATGGGGCAATCACCAGCAACCCTTATCTACGGTTTGTTCAGTTCTGTCCTTCTGTTTAGCCCTCCGCTTCCTCGCTTCTTTTTCTCTCCGCCCTCTCTTATTCGTGCACACGGTTTTCTGGCCGGTTGACCCTCTCGCCGGAGAGCTCTCGAAAGATTTGCACGATTACTAATAAACGAGGCCTCGTCCACCGGGGGAGCCATTTAGCTCGAACGCGCCGATAAATTTTTTTCCTACTTGGGTGGGTCCTCCTTGCATCAAAACCACCGCCGTGTGAAAGGATTTTCGCCGCGAGATTGGACGTGCCGGAGTTTCGCGCAATCAACGGGAGAAAGAGGGTGCTGGGGGATTAGGCTACCACGGCGAGAAATTCTTCTTGCCCTTATTGTCCCTCCTTTATTTTCGTAACCCGTGCGACGAGTGTCTGACCAATTTAACCCTTTACTTTCGGAGAGATGATTTCGTTGGTCCTTTTCTGGTTTCTAACCGAACTGACGATTAAAACCTAAAGTCACCTGAATTATCTTTCAGCGAAGCTTCACTCTTTTCCGACGATCGTAAAGAACGGTTCTTTTTCCCGAATCGGACGAGTCGTTCCAGTAAGAACAATCTTACGTTATCCGTTTCCACGCTCAAGTATTCCACGACGAATCGGAACGTCGCGCGACGTTTTTCTCCCGTTGTTTGCCTATCCCGGCGGGCGGTTATTCACGAAGCTCCTACGGTTAATTACGCGGAACTGTTTGGCGGGCTTTATCGTGGCTCCTTTGACGGCCAGTGGAATCGTACTTTTCCCAGTAATGCTTATTGCCCGGCCAATTGGCCATGACTAGCAAATCGACGTAGCATAAGTCTAAAAGAGGTTTCTGACCGTTGATAAGTGGCTTTCTCTCTCTTTCGAGCGGTGGCCATCATGCTTCCCCGACGGCTCTTTACACACAGCGCGGCGCAATGTGCCGGCAGGTGCTGACCATGTAAAATGCATGAAAGTCGTGTATGGCGTGTATACGAGCGCTGCCGGCTGCTACCAGGGAACCCTGAATGCGGGAATTAAAACGCAATTTCCCGCACAAAGGGGACAGTTTATGCCAGCCTCTTCACCCCTTCTTCCTTCGTCTTTCTCTCTCTCTCTCTCGTCGTTCCTCTTTACCTCTTTCTTACCCTCGTCGTTCTCTTCCTCCTTATAGCCTCTTCTCTATGTTCTCCACCCTTTCGCTTCCCCAGTACCTTTTACTCTCTATAGCATCGTGCTACTTCGGCCCACTCCCTCCATCTCGGTATCCACCTATAACACCAACCCCCCGGCGTCTGCTTAATGAAGCTTACCCGTGAGAGCTTTCTTTTTGTTTACCCGTTCTCTGGTACACGTTACACGTCGGCTAGCCTGTAAGCACCGCGATGGAACCATCACGGCGGAGGAACTCACGACATCCTTTCTTCTCTCCTGCCTCCTCCTTCGCGCCTCCTTCGTCAGGTTCTCTCTTCTCACCGCGTTCCGGTAACTTTGACCGCATTCAGCCGAGTGGCCGCTCTCTTTTATCGCGCGCCACGCAATCGAGCGCTTTCCTCCTCCTTTTCCGTGCCACTCTTGCTTACCAAAGACTTTCTTCTACGCTTTGAGCAGTCCAACGGCTTCTTCTTTCCTCTCTGTTTACCTATTCCTCTCTCTCTGTGCAGCTCAGACCTGATTCCCTTGAGAAATATTTCATTTCTTGTCGTCGATCGCGCGTTCCCCCGAGCGACTACCTCGAGGTAAATGTAATACTTGCCGGTAAGGATAAGGAAGGAGTTGTTTAAGTGCTTTGTGAATGCGGCTTGGGAATGGCTGTTGGCTAGTTAGTTAGCGAAGTTCAATTGATTGTCTTATTTCAAGCACTCTTGTGTGCTGTGATGTAGTTAAAGTAGTTCGTAACCTTCGTGTCAAGCTGTGTTAGAAATTAGCCGATAAGTGTCTAGTCTGGCTGGGCTGATGAAGGACTAAGTTTCACTAGGGTTAGAGTAGAGAGGATTCAATTTTTGGAGATAATATTGAACCGTTGTATTGAATCGCGCAAATTATTTTCGGAGAACATGCAAAGAAAAGAAATAACGAATCAATCTGTTAAGAACTAAAAGGAGCAAAGGAACCAATTTTTATGGATCAAGGGAAAGCCACCCTTGATCCGCGCAACATTTTCTGAACTCTGCTTCGTCACCTGAATTCGTTACACTGCACGCTGAAAGTGTTAAACGAGCTTGCAACTCGTCACAAACGACATCCAGTACTTCGTTATCCTCATGGAACACCATGAAAACAAGATATCTCAGAATATTGCTCTGCGAAGCTTCCAAAAATCCTTCAGAAACCAGTTCCTGACATTTTCTTTCATCAGCGTATCGTGCAACTGATCGATACTACCCTTTCAGCTTTCTCGGAATTAATAATTTAACCCCTTCGGTCTCTCGCAAAATTTCGATATTTCCAACGAATATGTTCCACCATCGGCTTCATCCGCTAAACATTTTCATCGGAGAGAGCTGATCGTTACAGGCTTTTCGTCGCTTCGCTGAATTCCATTACAGGAAATTACAACGGGAAGTAGTAGACGATACACGGGAGGATGGTCGATGGAAACGCGCCCCTTTGATCTCTCCCCCGTCTCTTGCGAAAAATAAACACCGCTTATGCGTGTGCCTCACAAATTCAATTCGATTCTCGCGCGGTGTGGCGGCACGGAAGGGGAACGTGGAGAGCCATCACGAGGCCAACGGTGCTCAAGGAAAATCGAGTGAGAATACCGTGTGTACGTGTATGTGAAGTGGCGGGAGGGAGAGAGAGAGGAAGAGAGGGAGAAGAGGGCCGGCAGGGTCTCGTGGAAGTGGTCTCGTGGATGGAAGTAAACTCGGTTAAGGGTTCGCGCGTTCTCGAAAGGGCTGTGCAGAACCAGCGAAGAAGGGCCTCAGACACTGTGCAGCAGGTGAATCGCGGCGGACGGTGCTTTAGCGAGAAGAAGCCGAACCAAACCACCTCTCGAGATTGTCTCCGTTAAAAGCATAAAGCAGGTTTATGCAAACGTGAGCGTACGGTATCGCGCGCAACTATCACCCCGTCGTATTAGACTCGAATTATTCTTTCCGTTCGTGTGTTTTTTCTTCTTCTCTTTACTCCACTTATATACGTCGAGGAGGTGTGCATTTGTCTTCTTGCACACTCCTACTCCTCTACGCTCTCTCTGTGTGCGTCTGTGTGTGCGCTCCAACAGAGTAAGGATTCCTTTGGAATTTATGCGAAAAAATTGTAGCCGCCGGACCTTTGGAAATTGTGCCGTTGTTGTACCACTCCTGGCACACTCGAGATATACCTCTTATGCAAGTCTTCTTCCCTTGCCCTTTTTCACGATATTCATTTTTCCCTCTAACCTCGCTCCCTCTCGCTTTGCATTTTCTTTCTACACTCTCTTCCCCTATATTTTCACCCTTCTTGATCTTCCATCGTTTTTTCTCCTCGCCGCATACTTTCCGCCTCCTCCTCCGCATCCTTTTTCGCTTTTCTTCTGCCTTCTCCTCCTAACCACCCCTCGTGTTTTCCTCTACCGTGGCCACCGGTGACCATCGCCGGTGCGATCACTGTATAGCTCTACGTTACGTACCACCGGTACGGTTACACGGACGAATACACAGGCAGAAAAGTGATGGTACAAAGCGCGGTATCGTGTGGTGCTTGCGCCGGTGGCGCAGCCGTATCCTTCTGGCCGCGTATCTTGTAAAAGCATAAGGGGACGTAAATCTCGCGTGGACATAAATTCCTTTATCGCGGCCCGTCTTGCAGCGAGAGCGCACCGCCTGCCCGGGATACTTCTTACTTTTCCTCTTACCGCGAATCTCTATAGATTTCTTGCCGGTCGAATGCACGTCGCCGGCACCGTTTCGTAAAACTCACCCTTCCGCGTATAGGGCCAATAAATACCGGGGACAATATTGATGCGCAAATATTTAGGCTGGATATTTATAACGACAGGGATATTGTGGCGCTCCTTGTTGTTCAATTGATCACATTTCTTTTCGGAGTTAAACTTTACGGTGGTTTCTTGGCGATGGTTTTAGACTCAGACGAAAGGGAGAATTCTAGAGTTTTAGATTCAGACGAAAGGGAGAATTCTGGGTACTTTGTGAGGTGTTTGTTAATAGTGCAACGAAAGCATAACTTGAGCGATCTGAAATTAGTGTCCATTGTAGACGAGATGATCGATAGAGAAATGAAGAATTCTTGTGCCGAGCCGGTACGCGAGTTTAATCACACCTTCATTTATTCAGTGTGAAATGCTAACAACTAGTTTTACTTGCAACAGAGTGATACTTGAGGTGATGTCGCCACGAGACTATCAAAATACTAATTTTCGTAAGACCAAC
>NW_017100218.1:1547232-1550640 GCF_001263275.1 Habropoda laboriosa
CGCCCAACGCCAACCACTCACCCTCAAGGAGGGGATGTTTTGCGTGAAGTACACGTCACCTGGGCTTTTGGGAAAAAGCCAGGGTAACGGTACCGCTAGCTTGCGAGAATGTGCCTGGGCTCGCGCGGGTTTATGATACGTCAATTGCTATTGAGATGCACGAAGAAACTCGAAATTCTCCGCTTTTACGAGAGGTTTGGAGCCCTCCTGACAATTAGGAATAATTAACGAACGAAAACATTAAACGCGTATTCAAAGCTTAATTTGAAAAATAGCAGAGAGTCGCGTCCGTATCGTAAACTTGGTCTAACTTAAGTATCCTTAACATTAACCCTTTTAGTCTTTATACTCTGCAGGATGCTTAAAATTTACTTTGCAAGAGGTTCAGATAGGACAGTGACGGCGACCCTTTTGAGCTCGGTGTGTCAAAATTGGGAAAAAACCTAGCTTAACTCGGGTGCCGTGTTACATCTGGAAATATCCATAATTGTTGCGAGCGTTAGGACCTTGTACGATCACGGACTCGCTATGGTTCAGCTCCGAATTAACGATTCTGAACCTCGTTGATAGAAGATAGACACCGTTGTTTTCCCCTGTTGTTTGCGTGATGATTATTTGTGATCTGCTCGGTTTCCGGCCAAAATGTCTTGGCGTGTCAGGTTCGCCATCACTGAGATAGGATATTACACAGTAAAGGTCCAAAAATTTACGTTCCCGAAATTCATTCATAATTATTAAAAATGACACAAGAAGAAATAAAAACACATTTTAGTGAACACCGAAAGGGTTAATCAAGTCCAAAAATTTGAATATCGCCCCGCGTTTCAAACAAAATTCTCCGCTGTGCGTCGTTCATAGTCAAACGAACTGTCTTCGAACAACCAATTGATTGCACGAAACATTTCTACTATCACGAAGTTACGAGAACAGAGAAACGATACCGACAATCGTAAAGCACGAAAGTGTTTTCGGTTATTTGTTCACGCGACCCATTTTACTAGGTTTGATGGGGCGAGAGCTTATCCGGTGAGTTACGTCTCGAAAGTTCCGCGTGATTTTTCGGTCCGGCCAGTTTGTCATTCCTTTTTCCATGCGCTCGCGTGCATTACTTTAAGCCAAGTAACTTCATCGCTCTTGTACGGGAGGAATTCGGTTTCGATGCTGAGAAATCTTCGATCTCTCGAACTATCCTAGCTTCTCCACCGAAGTTGCGGCTCTTTTCGAAGAGGAGATCTAGCTGCTATTGACAACGGTCGGTCGAAGTGTGTTTCTTTCATGTCTAGCCGCAATTAAAGCCGCATTCTTACATTAAACTGCACACTAACCGACCGCTTCTCCTTCGCACCCTTCGCTTTCTCTTCGCCGCGTTCTGTAAACAAGGAGCGGCGTTAACTTCGTAATTGGAAATTTCACGAAGGGCTGGAAGTTTCATCGTGCAGTAATAATCGCTAAAATTGCCGTATTGTTGTAAATGAAATGGAGAACATTTAGAAGGATTTCGAGTACAATGCGGTCCTGTTTCTTCTTTTGTACAGGGAGCAACTAAGAATATCTTAGTAACTCTTTATTCCGCGATGAAAAAGTGTCGATAGTGAGCGGAGAGGAAAATACAGCGTGTCTGTGATGTGACGATGTGAAGTCCTTTTCTCCGGCAAAGATTGTTCCCATGAGTAGAAGGGAAAGTCTTTCACATGGTCGCTAGGTGCGAGTGCAATTGTTTTCAAAGCGTAGCCTAAATTTTGATACGTGTATCTATGAGTCTTGCTTTAAAAAAACAAACACGTAATTAAGAAGCGGATAGTGAAATTGTTGAAATGGAGATGAAAATTAGGAATCTTAAATGCAATCGTTATCAGAAAAGAATTTGTTCGGGTCGCGTAATGTTCGATGCTTAATTGCCGAACCGGTACGCGAGTTTAATCACACCTTGATTTATTCAGTGTGAAATGCTAAGAACTAGTTTTATTTGCAACAGAGTGATACTTGAGGTGATGTCGCCACGAGACTATCAAAATACTAATTTTCGTAAGACCAACTGCTAAGACTTCCAAAAAAGGACGCGCTTCTGCCTCGTTTCCTTAGTTTTATCCGCTCGGCCAGTTGCTGACTGGTGGCCGATTTCTTCTGGGGGATGTAGGTGCTGACTCTTCATTGGAGGAAGTTGTTTCCCCTCCAAGGGAAGATGATTGTTGCTTAACATTAGAAAAGCCCCCTTTTTGGGTTTTTCCCAGGGGTTGCCGCGTGACTTTGGTACCTTTAATCTTCAATTCTCTCCTATTTGTTCCTGGAAGAAAAACAAATGGCACCGGGTCCCGGTTAAATGATCGCTCGCAAACCCGTTTATCCGAGTATTATTCATAGCACACACATGTCGAGAACCCCATTCTCGCGATATTTGAGCGTGAAAATTTTCGTCGAATTTGCCGCTGAACGTTCGCACGAAAGCGTATTATGTTTTATGTAACGCGACCGCAAATGGTCATTTTCGATCGGGCTAATGGACCGTTTATCGACGTCTCGTCGCGGGGACATGCCTGTATTTTCGCGTGCTCGTACATTTCCTCGGGAAGAAAAATTGTCGGTGGTGCAATTGAAAAACGATTGATTGTTCGAAATCGAAAATATGGGTTAATATTCGGTACAGCGGACAGGCTCGCGTACCTTCACGGCCGTGTACATTATCGAAAAAGTGCAATTTTCCTAACTAATTGTGCCTCGCGTCCGACGTGAACTCGTTTTTAATGAAGCCAACTACCGTCATTATACTCCCGCGTTACAAGAAAAATGGCAATCCCCGTCGTTCTCTCGTCGCTCGTTCGTGACGTCGAAAAATTTCTTCGTTACAAAAAGAAAATTTATCGAAACATTGAAAAATTCAAAAGAGACACCAGCCTCAGTGTGACCAATGTTACACTTCGGTACATCCTTCCGTTCAATTTATCCACAAAGCCAGCGCCACAGAAAATGGACATAAAGATCTGTGCATAGTTCGACATATCCGCTTTCTGCTCGACCGATTCTCAAAGTAATCCCCCCCCCAAAGTAGAAAAATACAACAAAGCGAACGAAAAAAGGTATCTACCGGCGAGAACGAAAGAAAGAAAGAATAAAAGTAGATAGAAGAGAGAGAGAGAGAGAGAGAAAAAAAGAAGTCAATTTCACGGGTTCGACTTATTTTCTCGACGGGAGAGAATCACTGGCGAGCACATGGGCGCGGGTGTACACGAGAGCTTTTACGAAGGAAACCGCTTCAATCGTTGGTCGTTAGTAAGTTAATCGATCAGACAACCGTGTACCCTTTCCCTCCCCGTTCCCCAAGCCTCCACTTTCAACCGTTTCACCCCTATCTCCTCTCCGCGCCGTCGTTCTTGTTAATCAACCGCGCGTGCACGGCGCGGCACAAAAGAA
>NW_017100218.1:1550664-1558113 GCF_001263275.1 Habropoda laboriosa
GAATGTACACGCGGTGCCAATTAGCAGCTCGCGGACGTCGGTTGAGCGGCAATCGAGACAACGAGGTAAGAGGAAACCAATTATCTAGCGGATCGAGTAGCTGCCCGCCAACGCAGTTGTTTCCTAATTGCATCGACGTTTGGACACGTTTCGCACACATCCTGCCAACGAAAGACACACTGTCCCTTCGTCAAAGCCAGTTCGTAAAATTTACACCGATTTCGGAGTTTACCACCGCAAACGCAACGGGTCGTCCCTTTGTGCCCGGTTCTTTCGCGTATAATCACGAATCGGAGGTGAATTTGCCCGAACGTGGTAATTAATTCGAGAATTGTAACCTCCGGTTTTCGATACAACGGTTTTCGTTTTTCGTTTAGGGTGAAAAACGGGGTTTAGGAGGATCGTTTCAGTGGGTGAACGCTATTTTTGGAAATGTACGAGGGCCGATTGGAAATGTTGGAGAAATTCGTTTAATTAGTTGGCGAATGTTTGATCTTTCGAATGGAAAATGGGGCAAATGTTGCAGCGCGACGATGTAGGGTGAAGGACGGTGATCGCGAGCCAAGAGTTCTTCCGGTGGAATATAATTATTTACACAAGAATATCGATGCAATTTTTACAAATTTATCCCGCGAACGTCGATTCTGGAGAACGAAATTTACGCACGGTTGGGAAACAGAGCGTTCGATTGTTGCCGGCGAAACGCAAATAAACAACTGCACACGGACATAAATGTGAAAGCCCTAAATATTGTACAATAAATACGTTATTGACAGTTGCTATTGGATATTTCAATATTTGAACGATGCGTCGCGACTAATTTTCCACACGTGAAACACACGACGACGTGTCCCTGTGAAACACTCGGAAAATTCAACGTGTTCCTGAGTAAAACCGGTCGTCGTGTAAAATACATTAGAAGAAAAAGAAAATCGAAGAAGAAAGATTAAAAAGATTATCGAACGACGCGAACGAGCATTTCCATCATCTCGTATTTTTCCCCATCTCTTCTCTCGGAATAAAACAATTCGTCTCCGTGGATCGGTCGGTTCCCCGTGTTTACCTAAAATTAGAAGAATTCCAGCGATCGCAGTAATCCAACGGCAAGCAAGAAACATTATCCTCCAGATGTTTGTATCGTTCTCCAATTTAACAATAGCCATTTTTCAAACGTTTTCTCGACGGGCGATTTAAAGCTCGCATTATCTCCGCTCGTAACGCCCTCCCGGCTCTCCCTTGCCTCCGGCATCAGTTTCATCAATTAGGTTACTTAAATGTTTGCACGAGGAAAATTCCGATGAAAATTACCGACGACCAGCGGGGAACAGAGGAGTTGGAAACGGGGCGTAGCAGCGGCATCAGTGCAGAAAGGGGGTGGTAGACGGTGCATACGTTACCAAACTCGCATTATCGTCGTGAATCAGCATCGGATAAATTATTAAAAGCTTAAACCGCGGCGGAAGTATAAATTAATTAGCGCGAACATTAATGGATTTAGTTGGATATTTGAGTAATACGATAATTGAATGTCGCGTACTTCCGGCCGGGGTTCACGATCGTTTCTCTCCGCTCGAGTATCGGCGTCCCCTGTGCGTCAATCGTTTGTTTGACTATGGTTTTAAGCCGCGTATCGATACGGTCTCGGTGTGGGGGGGGAATTGAAGATTATTCAACAAACAGACGAGGATAATAATGGGAGAAAGAAAGAAACGAATTGGAATTATTGCACGTAGTAAAATACGACTTTATCGCGTCGCTGATAAGAGATAAACTCGCATACTGTATCTGGTGATAGAATTCGTTTCGGTAGCAAACAAGGAGAACGGAGGAGGAAAAGGGGAGAGATGGAAGAGACTGGTACGGCTGACAATGGCTCGCGTAAAACAGATAGGAAGGAAAGCGCGATATAAGGAGGCAGGGATCTCGTTGATAGAGGACAGGGGCGAATTTATGAGAGTTACCGGGTGTAAGAATAAGGGACCAGGCGAGGCCTTTACGTCTCCGTTTTACTACACTTCTGGAAAATTTGCATAACGTGCTAGGGGCACACCTTTTACCGGTTCACGTGTCCTCTCTCTCTCTCGTTCCTCTCGAGAACGTCGTCTCAACAACCTGCACCTGTACAGGTTCACTTCAGCCAACAAGAAGGGGGCAACCTTTCAAGAGGGAAAAGATAGGGGACGAAATTCTGTACGCTTTACTGTGCGTGGGCTGATCGTGTCGAACCGTGTCGACGATCGATGAAATCCGCAATAATGAGATGACTTAGTAACGAAGTTCATTTAGAGGCAGCCTGCTCAACGACGACGACGACGACGACGACGGTGGTTCAGGGAATCCTTAAGGTTCAAGGGAATCTTTCATAGGAAATTAATTGAGATCGATCGACCGGCGACTTTTGACCTTTCGAGCGTGCAGAAACGTTTTCCGCCGAGGGAAATATTTAATTGGTTCTATCGGTGCACCACGCCGTTTTCCGGCTTTCGTTGCAATCAATTACGCCCCCCGCTTGTACGGCATCCAATTTTCCCGCTGATACATTTTATTATAACGGCCGCATCCATCGCCCCTCTAGCGATTTTTCGCCCTTGGTTTCCGCTTTCATTCCATCCGATCGCCGCGACGGCGACGGCCATTTTTACGGAGGCCGCTTTGATGCGTTTCTTTACCGCGGCCTTATATCAATATCGCCGGGTTAATATTCACTAAGAGACTCTCTAGTTTCATCTCTATACTTAGTCGACGGCGTTTCAATTTTTCTTTCATTTTTCCTTTCTTTCAAGACCGCTCGGATCTCCTTTCTAACGAGTTTTGTGCTTCGCTGTTTCGCGATCACGCACGAAATCGCTGTGGAATTCGGTCGAAATTAATCGCTGTCGAATTGGAGAGAGAGAGAGCCACGATTAGTGGATTTTTCAATGATATCGAATTATCCTGAGAGAGAGTTGGAATTTTGTCGAGAATTTTTCCGCGGATATTTGCATTCGCTTTTTATACCTAGTTCAATTTCCTCTTCAATTTGTTTTATTCGGATGAACGAAGCGCGGATAGTTCTGCTAAGGGAATTTAACTGTGAAACATACTGGTAATGGAGTCAGACAGTCTCCTAATCATGCTCCAGATAAATAACGATGCGGAACAATGCTGTTGCTCTATTTATCTGGAACGCGGTTAGGAAGAGGAATAATTTCCTTTAACACTGTCTGACTTGGAATTAAATTCTCAACTACTATGCGCAATACTTGACGAGTACAATGTTAACTTAAATTAAACGTCTAACAAATTGTCACGTTCCTTAAATTTCATTATTTTTACAACAATTCAAACGTAGACTTCTCTCAGTATAAAAAAAGAAAAACAAATGTTTAAGCAAAAAAAGAGAAACGAAAAAAAGAAATGATTCGTCTGAGTGCAGAAGGAAAACAAATATTTCATAGGCGATAAGATGAAAAATTTCTAGCACTTACCGGGGTGCTTGGCAAAGTGAGCGACATCGATCCAGGTTTAATTAAAAGATCACGGAAAGTTTTCAAGAGCAAAGGGACCTTTTCGGACTGTTTTCGTTCCCCCCCTGCAAATCGGTTCATTGGCTTTAATTTTGGCATTAGCCGTTCCCGGACTCTTTTCCGCCCGATTCGCCGCCTCTCTTCCTCCCTTCCTCCATTCTCTCCTTTCTTCGTCGTGGCTGTATTTCTACTTTCTGATTTAGAAATCGACCATGCCCCGCCGACGATGTTGCCCGAGCGGCGTCTGTAATTGGATGATTCTGCTTTATTGACACTGGAATTAACCGTCCGTCGAGCGTGCTTTCCGCTCGAGATGCACGACGTTCTCTCTCTCTCTCTTTCCCCACGGTTTCCCGATTTTCCCCTCCGGGACCGCTTCGTTACATATACTTTCTCGTTGCGCGCAAAAAGCGCGGAATTTAATAATACCGCGAGCAACCGAACGATCCTACGAATTTCTGAATTACATTCGCGCAAAAGTTTCTTGGGCCAATTTCCATGGAAATTCGTCTGCTGACCCTTCGAAGGTCGAGCGATTTTTTTTGCTTTTCGTTTTTTTTTTTTTTCGAGATAGCCACGCAGCTGCGTGTTTAATTAAATTTGTCATGCAGCTCTCGAATGGAGAACTCCGGCCGGAAGTTTGTTATCGATGCGTTCGATTCGAGCTGTTGTTGTGCAGTTTTTAATGAAAAAAACCGGCCGACAGAGAGGAGAGAGGGGGAGAGCCAGTTAGATGGCAAAAAAAATCAAACGGGGGTGTCGCGGGACCCTGTTCAAAATTATACAACTTTTAATTGGAAGAATCTCGACGTTCGCTTTAACACGGAAATAGGGTGGAAAATTGGAAGACGTTCGCGTATAATTAATAACTTTTTTCACGGATTCGGAAAATCGTGCAAAGAAACAGGAGAGAAGTGGGGCAGGGATAGACGTGACTAATTATCCTACAGGAAGCGTCCAGTAGTCGAATCAAACTCTACATAACGAACGAATCAGAACATCGAATAAAATTCGTCGAAATCCAAATATCCACGCTATTAGACATACTAGAAACTTTTCGTCAGAACGGAATTGCGATTGAACATCGCGAAATAAGCCGAAAAGTGGAAGTTGCCAGGGACAAATGGAACGTGGAAGAATTCAGGAATCAATAGAAGGGTACACGGGCAAGCGATTCGATAACGCGATCGTGGCGGCACAGGCGGGTAGAAAGACGGCTATATGTCAGCGGAAAGAGAAGAAAGCGTTTCGAGGTGGTTCCCATCGCGACGCTGGTTCGAAAACATCGGGAAAACTTCGAAGGGGAAGCAATAGTCACGAGTGGGAAGTTCTGAATGTCCACTAACAATCTGTGCCGTTAGAAGAGACCCTTCCTCTCCCTTCTCGCGCCTTCGCCAAACGACCAACGTTGTTCTCCTCGGCCAGCAGCAATTTCTATATCTCAAGGCTTCCTTCGATCTCTCGCCATTGCCAACACTGGACTCTCTTTCTCTCTGCTCTTGCTTTACGACCACGAGAGATTCTAATTTACAGTCACGCTTCGTACAGATTCCTCTCTCTCTTCCTTTTCGTCGTGCTTCATTCTTCCACTCACAGCTATCTCCCCGTTCGGTCTATTACACCGTTGACCTACAAACTTCCCCACCGTCCCTTCGTCCTTCTCGGTGCACGCTCGACGAAACTTTGATGGAGCGCGACTTTGGGAAAATAGAAACTTCCATCAGATATGGCCGGATATTGCGATATTTGAGCGGTGCTGTTCTCTCTCTCTCCCTCTGTCTCTCGTCGACAAGCTGCTCCTACGCTCTCTTCCCTTGGTTCACTTCATTGACGATCCGGCGATTGTTCGCCACCACTTACGGGGGGCAAAAGTTTCGCCGTGAAAATCGGGGATAGCCTTGTTACCGTGGATGGAGGAGTTCAGTGTTGTAAATGGTAAATTGGTGGAATTTCGGTGAATTAGATCTTCTCGGTGGAGATGCAGGAGGATAGGTCTTTGTAATTCTAGAATCTTCAGTTTAGGATCGTCTGTGTTCCATTTCTCAAGTACACAGTGTAAACGAAAGAAATTCTGTGGAAAAATGTGAATTTATTTGTACCTGTAATAATAATTAAACGTGCGTAGTTTGCACGGAATTAATTCAGACGTGGGATTTAATTAATAAATTATTTATTTATTTCCACGGATACAGGTCCCGTTCGTATACATATAAAATAACAGTGAATTAACATAAATTAAATAAAAAATTTGAATTGAATTAAGATAAAGCACATTTATTCGATAAAAATAGAACGACGTGTAAACCATTTATAAAATGTCAAAGTGTACGAAGGACACTTCCATCGAGGAAATTCACTCGAGTAGATAATCCTAAAGTGAAGGACTCCTCGATATCTAATACACATACCCCCGTTAAATGGACGACCTGATTTGCCACCCAATTCACGATCCACAGTGGCATGCATAGTCGAAGGAATTATAGCAAATTTTGTGTACGTACAAGTCCTCGAGGTTCCAATGGTCCTCGACATAATGGGGCCTCCGGCACCCCTAAAACTCCAGGATTCCAAAGACCTCCTTGATCTTATGCAACTCCAGGAACCCAACAATATTCCCGACCGCAGGAACCCTCGCTCTATGCTGACCGTATCAAGCCTGGTTACATCCGTATCTCATTCGACGAGTCTGTAATCGTCACGCCATTGCATTTAATCGAGGTCGAACAATTGTTGAACGTTCGCGTGTAAGTACGTGCACTTACTACCATCTCCTACCCACACACACGTCTACATAGTTAGATCACGCTTGTACACACGTTCTCCGGGCGTCAATATCTCTGTTCCACGTTCTCTCCTCTACGAGCATCCTCTCCACTCGTTTCTCCATCTGTCTGGCCCTTTTGGTCGTCGCTTTTTTTTCACGCTCGCGGAGAATGAGAATTCCGACTTGGCCGCACGAGAAACGCGGGAGATCGACGGGAATTTAATTAAAGCAACCCGCGTCAAATGGCGGGGATGGGTTTTGCAGGACGAAGGCGCGCGCGAGTGCACGCGCCACTGTCTTCCTTCGTTCGTTCGTTGGTTCGTTCCGTCTGTTACAATCTTCCCTCTTCAGACGGCGGAAATTTAAGTCGATCGGGAAATACGCGAAAATTTGAAGGAAAAGTCGAAAAGTTTCACATGGATCGTGGCGAATACGCGCGATAAAATTTGAACAACGATCGACAGGTCCGCACGAAATTCACAGCCGCGAAAGCACGGTGTGTGCAAGTTGCTCGCGTTTACGGCGAACCCGGGTTCCCTTCTCCCTCCAGGAAGTGTCGCGGGAGTTTTTGATCTCCTTTATGCAGCTCCGATCGGCGCGCCTCGTATCGGATATTTGAGTTTTATTTGACAGCTTATTTGTCGACGCGGTGAAACACTGTAACGGAAAATACGCTTTTGTTTCCGAGGAGTGTTTCCAGAGTGTTCCCTGGATTGCCGCCCTGCACGAATGGAACTTGGACGTGGCTGATATGCTGATTGGTTTATTTTAGGATTCATATGGGAAAGAAACTTTGCGGTGTGAATTCCGTAAAGTATCTGCCCACGTACTGTCTTTTTATTTTTCTCTGGGGAGATGACACATTGTAGTTGGAGTTATCGAAAATTGACAAAGTAGAAGGACATTGTGAATATTTGTCATCTTCACGATTGTGCAAAATTAATTCAGATTACGATATTTGTTCCTTCCTTTCCTTTGAAATGAAACGTTCCTATAATGGATACCGTGAGCAATGTTGCAAGCATTGTAACAACCTTGCGCACCGTTAACGGGTACATTTCTAACGGTCCTCTTAATTACATTTCAAGAGCTCCGGCAAAGTTGCGCAATATCAGAAACGCAGGACACGCTAACAGAATCACATAGTGTTAACAATGTTGCAAAACACTAGTAACGTCG
>NW_017100218.1:1558125-1572614 GCF_001263275.1 Habropoda laboriosa
ACGTTTTAAAACTCTAACGAATTCGTGCGGTGCAGTTCCTCGCGACCTCGGAACAAAGTTGCAAGCATTCTAACAACGTTGTGCAATGCCAACAGTGATACAAGCGCTGCAACAGCACTCTAACAGCTGCCCGATTCACGTCTAAATATACTTTCAATTATATTTCAAAAAACTCCAACAAAGTTGCACGATCTTCGCAACAGAGAAAATCCAAGCTTGCGCCAACAGAGTTCCACATATTCGCTGTCAACTGTCGCGTTCTCATCGAAATACACCGTTAACTATATTTCACCAACTCCAACAATGTGGCGTGATCTTTGAAACGGAAAATCAGAGCCAACTCCAACAAAAGTGCCGACGCCAACAACAATGCAGGCAGGCCATACCTAACCAATAACGTTACACATTGTCAATCGTGTCGTACATTTTAATCAGCGTTTTTAATGAAACGGTGGTTCAAAGTTACACGGTGGCAGGGATGTTGTACGATTTTCCGCAACAATGTGTCGAGGCGTTCCAACAAAATTGCACCGTGTCGAAGCTGTTGCGAATCGACCGACAAAGTTGCACAACGTTATCAATATGCAACAGTGCATCCAGAAATCAAAGTAGCGCGGCGGCGAGCTATCGGATGCGCAAAGTTGTTGCCGGTGCCATGTCAAAATAGCCATAGAGCAACGAGTCCCGCGGATTATCGAACAATCGCGATTCTATTCGTTCGGTAGCCATGTCAGCTGTTAGCACGTTCTCTCGCGACTGTTCTCCGTAGATCCCCCCCGCTACCGGCTTCGACGAATTACAAGATACGAAATCCATTTTCACGATGTAAATGTTGCATTTCGGCATGCCCCAGCAGCCGCCCATGACTGTATTGTCCGATCGGTCTGTTACCAAATATTGGCGAATCGAAACGCATAACGGATTGTTTATTTCCGCGCGTGGTATGGCAAGCATAAACTAGGATAAATAGCCGTCGAGCGAGTTACAGTTATACCGCAAAGTAGTTGCATGTATCGGGCTCGATTGTACGGCCGCGTTAATTGTGCACCCGCCAACGTTTGGCTGCATTATCCGGTTGCATTTCGCCTGTCGAGTTCATTTTATCCTGTCTTGAAGGGACTGTGTGTTTCAGTTCTCGCCGTTTAATCTTGCAACGCGCTGAGATCGATTAAATGGTCATTTAAAGATTGATTGGTTTTTGGTTCTCGAAGGCTGTTAATCCTTGTTACGAATAAAATTAGATTACTTTTCATGGTTCAGCAATGTATAGAAAAGGAGCACAATTAATCGGTTGAAGGGTTAAGAATCAATTTTCGCGACTATGCGATTTTTAATAAGTCGTAAGAAAATAAGTATAATGTATAAGTTGAAGCATGAAGGTAAGCGTGACCCTAACCTATCGATACTTGCATATACAGTAGTTTGATAGGTGCATGAAACGGATTTACGGTCGGTGCTTTCCAACTTCTCTCACATCCTGTCACTTTAACGCGATTTCTAGCTTTTCTTCACTTTGTGAGAACACGATTCCTTCTTTTTTCCTAACGAAACGCATATGGTACAACAGAATTATTTACTTCTTCAAACGGTCACTTAACGGTCGCTACTTTCTCTTTCTCGCATAATTATACCATCGATAATATATTTTTCCTAACATCTGGCTCCCGCTGTAAATTTGTTACCGTTCATGCGAGAGAGAAATATTCGCCACACGAAATTCCCAGGTAGACTCTCGATAAAACGCTTATTTCGCGTGATTCGTTTATCCTATTTTCGTTTGTTTCGTGGCACGTACGAGGGCAGAGAGAAGTTGTTGGTTACCGGAACGATGGTTATTCTAATTTAAAAGTTACACGCGGAATTCCAGCTGGAGAGATATAAAAGTCAGGATGGAGAAAGTTATGGCGCAGGGAAGGCCGGGTACGGGCGCGCGTGCACTCGGGGCATTTAATAAGTAGGTTAGAGAATGCATTGGAAATTATGGGGATAGGGGATACGCTCGATGCCGATCGGAACTGGTTCCAAGCGAAAGAGAGCCTCTCTCTCTCCTCTTTCCTCTCTGTTTCATTTCTTGCGGGTTCGTTTGAATCGGGGAACTTCGAAACACCGAGGCCACGAAACGCGATTGTGGGGATGCAGATGCTCGAAAAGCACGATTGAAATTTCGGAAACAATCGCCCACTCTCCACCCCTTCTCCCCCATCGATAAAATGTCCTTTATTTCGAAATCTTCCCGGCGTTTCTTACTTCTACGACTCGACGACAAAGAACCGTTCGATGCCCCGGCGATTTCGTTTAATCTTTCTGCTCTCTTTTACTTGGACTAGTTTAAATATTGATCCCGCGAACGTTTCCAACCGCTGTTGATAAGCATTCTTCCGCTCGTTTCTTTGTATATTTTAATGAGCAAATGAGGGCGTTTGTGGCGGAGTTTTCGTATGAATAATTTCATTCGTTAATCACTCGGACCCGGGGCTGTTATTTCTCTCTCCCCGGACAACAAACTTTCTTTCTTTAGTATCGTTAATTTTGAATACAACTGTTGCGTCGTGCGCTTCGAACAAGCGGTATGTTCGAGAGTGGTGGCGCAGGTATAAAGTCGTGGTGTGGTGAGGTTGCACGTATTTTATTATGTTAAATGAAATAGACTTTATTTCGAAGAGTGGTAGTTTATGTGGTGTTTGTCCATTTTCCCTTTTTGATCTGATGTGCGCCGCGTTGGTGCGCTTATTTATAAAAAGGTTTATGGGTAGAAGGTGGTGGTCTCCGCCAATGGGAACGGGTCTACCCCCTTGGACGGTCCTCCCTGGCCCGCGAGCATGCGAGCATGTCGCGATGGCGGGGGAGTGAGGCCCAAGGGGTAGCCCGCGCGTGGCGGGACTTTGGGCGGTCAGGGAGACGCGAGAGGTTTTATGACATGCCTATGTCTATTGAATGTTCACGAGCGGGCACCGGGAAGGTATATGGCCCGCAGAAAAGTTATTTTTCTGTAGCCATAAAACGCTTCCTGGGCTTCGTGGCCAATTTGAAAGAAAAATTAATTAACGCGAAGAAGAAAAGGGGCACATTCAAAAATAGCGTAAACAGGCGTCCATGTCATAAACCCAATCCCTAACAACTACTTCGTCGATACGCTCTCTAAGTTTCTCCAACTCGACGATCCATCGACGTGACAGAAATTCATCGCGAAAAAGAGTAGAAGAAGATATCAACTTCCTCGAGTACCCTGTATTTAATTATCACGATGTCACGGTAATAAAGGCAATCTAGCGTAAGAATGCTCGGCGAACGATAAAAGATCACTTTCGCCGCGTTCTCCATCACGAGTCGCGTCCCTCGATCCCGTGAAACTGTCACGCCATAAGCGATAAAACGTATAATGGTATCGCGGTGAGAGAACGGTGCGTCACTAGACGAGAACGAAACACACTGACCCCTCTCCCTTGTTCGAACCGTGGAATTTATTCTCGATTCCTGTCTTCGTGTGCATACACGCGTTTGCCCGCGAAAGGTTCGCTCGCGCCTCGTATAATTTCGAAATCGATGGATACCCACGCGGAATAAATCCTCGAGAACGTACTTATCCCTGTATGTGTGTGTCTCTGCTCCACGCGAAATAAATGCGTTCCGTTCGCCCGATGTTCCCAGTTATATTCGATAAATCTGGCCGCACCAGGCTGAATTCGCCTTTCTTTGGATCCCCGCCATTTTCTCTCGGTCGCTCGACTACTTAAAGATTTACGGCACGCCGGATTTGCACGCGAGATATTTATACCCTTGTCAAGGCTGTCGTTGCTGGTACGCTATGGTATAGTATCGTGTACGGTGTGTGCGCGCGTCTCGGCTTTCGCGAACAGGTAAGCCTGTTTCGGCTACCTGTCCGTGACGCCCGATCGTGACAATTCGATTCGGCTTTATCCACAGTTAATTCCAGCAAGTCCGCGTCGTCGGTTGGTAATTGAATCGTCACGCATCGTGTAGGACCATCGATTACTTGCCGCGGAATCGGTGTGCAGGTACAGAGCGAGAGGGAGAGATCTGGCCGCGGCTAAATACTCTACGTATTTACCCGATATACCTACCAGGCCGACCCGGTTACGATATCGCGGCGAGTATCGGGGCCGGTCCGTGTGCTTATTACATTCAATTACAGCTGCACGGAAATCGGCCTCAGAAATTGCGTGTCATCGAGGATGTCGGACCGAGCGTTGACAACGGTTTCCGCGATTTCGACGCGTCCGATGTCGTGTCGTGTCGCAACGAGTGGCGAGATATTCGAGCGTTGTCTTCGACGATTAAACGTACGGTGATATGGGGATGAGTGGATTTAGGACGTGTTGATTGGGAATTAAAGCGATTGCGAATGAAACTATATGAGAGACGAAACTTTGGTAACGAGTAAAAGTTAAATTGAAGATGTTTTTCTAGTACGACTGCTAAAAAGGTTCGTAAGAATCCTGTTTTGGGAAAATTAAGAATGAAAAATTAAAAAAGTTAATATTAATAGTAATACTCTTTTCACGAGCTTAAACCCTTTAGTATCTAATATATGATATAAAACTGTGTAAATTAGTTAAAATCGAAATTCCAAAAGATTACGAAGAAGTTTCACGAAAAAAATTTCGTAAAATAAGTAGTTATATTACGAATTACTCTCATAGAAAACAACGATCTCCATTTAAAAAACTACAAATGAGTTTGTACCTCACAAATTGGACCAAAACTTCCAACTCACAGTAGTCTACAGTTTACCCTTCCGTTGTTAAGAACACGATTGAAGAGAATCCCTGGAAAACTTATCAACTCCCTGCAGTTCACGCTATCTACTCGAATTCCAGTACGTACAATTGATACTTGTCAGCGTTGGAAACTTTAATATTTCGTTTATCACCGTTCAGCACAGCGAGAGCGTCCTTTCGAACGCTTCCAGTTGTCGCGAGAATCAAAAGGCGGGTGTCTCGGAATCGCGCGAGCCCCGGCTCTATAATGCATAAACTTTAACGATATTACACGATTTTCATTCGCTCGCGCGACAACTCTTACACGGTAAGACGCAATATTACATATTACAAAAGTTACGAGTAATTTCTCCGCGCGATGCCTCTCTTCTGCTTCCATCTCTCTCACTCTGTTGCACGCGTACGTTGGCGCACTTTATTGAAAGGATAAAATCCTTATATCGTAGCGATGCGTCGTGATTGCCCGACGTCATTTCATTTTTCCAATAAACCTTTTACGGCCGAGAGGCGAGTCTCTTTCTACCCTTTCCGACCCCTCTCATCCCTCCATCTCTTTCTATCCGCTTCCTCTTTGCCCGCCGGCCTCTTCTGCAATGCCCTGTTCCGTTTCGTTCGCCGGCGCGTATTACGAACGAGAGAACAAATAGGAAGGAAAGGGGCGAAAGTGCGAAGGGAATGGAGCGGCGAATCCAGAAACGAACCCTCTGAGCGTATGAAAGAAGGGTGATCGGGGAATGATAAGCGGATCAGCTCTAATACCGTAGATCTTGTCGCACTGCTAGTCGAGCTTAAAGGACCCGATTCGTTCACTCGATGACTGCCTGATAGCGTTTGATCTTTGACCGTCATGTGCCTCGATCCTTCCTCTGCACGGCTGTTTCGAAAAATTGCAAATTTAGTCTCTCTCGATATTGAAATCCTTTCGAAAGTAACGATGAAACTGTATCGAGTCATTTTTCCTTTTCAATGCATTTAGGTGTAAAATTATTTATAAAAAAAACTTATTTTTCGGTAAATACCGAGAAGTGAGTTTCGGAATTCTCTCAGAAACGAAAGATCGTTTGAAAGCTTCGGTGTTCCAGCGGAAGGACAGCTATATACGCAGGTTCTTTTCGAAGAAAGTTGGCACCGATCTGTTCTCACTTCGCTTTACGCTTTATTAGTCGCGACACTTTTAGCTTTTCGGGGTCTAAAGTTCAGGGTTGTTTCAATTGGCACGAACCATCTTTCCCCACCATGAATATTTCATATTTTCCTACGGCATTTTGTAAACTTCATCCTTTTCACACCGGCGTGTGCCTGGTCCGCGTTAACTTCCTCTACCTCGTCATCACCTATGGATGAAACAGCAACCGTACCATCTACCCTGGACACACTTGTTAAACTCGCGCGAAGAAACGTCGATAGAGTAAACGTCCACTTTATTATACATTACACCGTCGAATTTCAAACGATCAAGCGTTCACGGTAAATTGGAAGAGCGCCTCCGAATGATAAATACAGGAGAAGAAGCTGATCAGGAAGCCGATAGACCGTAATAAAGTACATTTTGCAATTAAGGCTTCGCTGTAATGAGCTTACCTCGCAACTCATGCTATAATACTTCACGCTCATCCGCTTGACCCGGATTCTCCTTCTACCCACAACACTTCACTTCTATTTACCTCTAAACATCTCTCTTATCAGCGATCGTCGTCGTATCATCCTTAAAATTTCATCGTTAAAACCTCCTCTTTTTTTCTCTTCTTCTTCCTCACCGTAGTAATCTGTCAATTTCTTTCCAGAGACACGAGACACTGACCCCCCTGTAACCTCGATTCACTGCAATCGATGTCCTTATATCTCAACGTTTATCCTCTCCGTCATCTCGCCACGTTAGTGTGGGTAGTATCGTAAAGTCGACTTAAAGTACCGCTGCTAAAGAGCATCATCGAGGGCCAGGGTGTGTAACGATATAAATCTTCAACTTAACGCGAGTCACGTTACCTTCTTCACCGTCTATCCAAACCCCCATGGACGTTCGGTGGAGCGAAGTGTGTGTGTGTGTGTGTGTGTTGGAAGCAGGACGGAGGTGGTTGGTGGTTCTAGAACAAATTCGTCGGTGAATTACTTGCCTTCCCGAATTCCCGGCCTCCTCTTCTACCTCCCCCGGACCACCTACGATAATTTATTTCCCGTGGAATTCGTTGCATTCTAGCCGGGTGATAAATTAAGAGAGGCTCAATTGTTTCAAGAGAACGATCCTGCGGTCGGTTGCCGGCGCGACGGTTTGTCGTTGCTCCAAAGGCGAGCCACACGCGTTCGAAGAGCCTGCAAACGATCACCGTTTCTTCTCTCTTTCGCAAATTCGCCGGACGACTCTGTCCTCCGTGTGACGCTGTCGAAAAACGAACGCGCGGAACGAGGCGGGTAAAAAGAGAGGAACGGGTTCGAAGGAGTTTTTTATCGCTCGCCGAAAGCGAAGGAAATAGATCGGGGCTGTGTGGAAGATTCGACGAAGACACTGTTCGAGATAATTGAAAGTTACGAATTGTTTGAAATAATTTGCGAGGCTTGCGGGAAAAGAAACGTTCATTCTTTATCCTCTTCCGTGATTTCGATGAAAATTCCCGTATTTGCGATTTCCTTCCAATTTAATAAAAATCGCTCCTGAATATATAGTAATTATATACTAATGGCAAGATTTGACTTTGTCCCACCAAACGATGAAATTTTCCTTTATTAGCAAGATTTGTCCCAATTAAAAAAAGAAACAGTTAAAAACGGAGACGATTCATTTTTCGACCAAAATCTTTAATTACCGTTCCGCATTTTTCGCGCGAGTCTCGAAACCAGAAGGACAATTTTACGTCGCCGTGAAAGTGGGCAGTGAAACTAAAAAGCCGTCGCGGTATAGCCTTTATACGGGCCATGCGTCGCTTTTTTTTTTATAGTAACTTCATCGCTGGACATTAATGAGCAATTCGCGTGAATAAATGATCTCTACTTGCAGAACTGATCGACGTGCGTAATCGTAATCTGGTATACGACGAGGTGGTGATATCGCCTCGTGGAAATGGCGCGAAATATAATATCTCGAGGTGGAGGGAACAGTAATCGTCGCGATGCGACGATACGGGGACGTGACGAAATATTATGAGGCAGCGTAATGGTCGCGTTATCGGACGTGCTCTCGCGAGCGCCATTCGGGGTCCCGTAACTAATGGAGAGATTCGAAATGGAGGCGCGACGACGGCGGAACGGACGTTTAATGGGTCGAAAAATTTGCATAACACGCGTTTAATGTATCCCGACGTCCACACGCGATGGAAATATCGCCGGATGTTTCGTTGCAACGTCAGATCTGCGAAAATTACGGATGCTCGATGCGTTCCAGCGACACTCCACCGCCATTTTCTTCGTTTGATTGCTACGCGTGATGTGTCGATAATTACATCGGAACGGTACCGAAACGTTGCACATCGTTCGCGTGGACCTTCGAATTGTCACAATGTCGCAAACTGGCTCTCTGCGAGAGGTAGCAGCCGGGTTTTCAACGTTGAAAATCTCGCCTCCTCGTCGCAAACGTTGTTGCAACTTCTGTGCACACGTGGGATTACTAAAGAGGCTGTGCAAGTAATTCGCAGCATTGTGAATCTCGGAATTACCGCGCGACAGTACCGTTTGTAACGTTATCGTTATCATTTTCTGCGCATAATTTCTTCAGCGCTCAAATCGTAATTATGCATTTGCCGAGTTCAACGAGACACAGTCGTCATTCGTTAAGTTTCAAAGGAGTAAAATGCCCTTAACCCTTTCGCGACCAAATTTCGTTTCTAAGAATTTCCTACCTATCTATCGATCATCATCTCCAGAATGGATACTAAATCGACATAAATTGTCGTTCGGCTACCCAAATGGTCACTCAGAGTTAAAAAAGATAATCGACCGTCCATCGAGACCCTCTTTTAATATATCCTCCGCACAATTAATCAACCACAAACTCCATCAAACGTCTAATCCAATCCATTCCACTTGGAATCTCACCGAGCGAGCAACCGCCACGGCATCTCAAATAATCACCGAAATATTACATTTCTCAAGGCAATACCAGAGGGGGGAGGAGTGAACTCGTTCCGATCCGTTCCCCGTCGCATTACGCCATAATTAATAGCCATTCTCCGGCGGCGGTCGTTGACAAATTGAAGCTCGCTAGACTGGCTGACTGGGCCGCGAGGCGAAACGAAAGACGGTCCTTCGACGCGGCGTTTAATCGATGTTTGAGTCGCGTTTAAGCGATCATCGGTCGTCTCGACTCGGTCGCCTGCACCTGTACACCTTCGTTCTATATTATACTCTCGATATAAATTGAGTGCAATTATGTCGTTCCAAGTGACCTATTATGAGAGACGACGAGGAGGCGAGTGTCGAGATAGGCTACCCAAGATAGCTTCTCTCGTTCTGCGTTCCAAGACGGGAGCAAACGGCGTCGACGAGGACAAGAAGAGGGACGAACAAAGGAAACGGGACACTCGCGCGTGTTACGTACGTGCCTGTGTGTACATAAGAGTGTTTCACTGGTGTGGTGAGGCAAGGCAAGGCCGGAGACGAGGGATATCCGGTTGCTCCTTTTGCAAATACTTGAAATCGCGTCGCGCCGCGTCGTAGACCGAGACTGCGCGACCCTTCACGGTTGTACAATGGAATTTTCAATATTGTGCCGGCAGATTGCCCTGATTAATGAGACAACGCGGCCCTTCGAGACATTGTTCGTTACCGCATGCGGCCGACCCGTGTATCGCCTGCCCGGCTGTTATATTATATGCCACCGATTGGTTTCACCTCGCGACATCCCACCGCCATATTGCGGCTAATTGGATTGCTGAACAGGATGACGAAGGACGTCGTGTTCTCGGAGTAATCTCTGCCCTTTTGCAACTTTCTTCGCTACGTAACAGATAATAATTTGTATTTGTTATTTGAAAGTGTATTATAAATTGCTGGAATTATGTTCGAGTAGAATTTTCAAGATTTGAGGAGGGTAATTGGTACACTTGATCTTAGAAAGTTCCTGATTATTTGGTATTCCTTTGTTCGACAAGTAAGGAAGATTCTACGAGGAGAACGGTAGAATTTATTCTGTCGAAGTTTAGAAGTATCCTTTATACCGGTTTTCAATAGAAATTTGTTCCCGCGTAAAGCTACCTGGAGAAATTCTCAAGTACGGAAGAAAAATGCATTGTTTAATGGTTTGCTGGAAATCGATGAATCTAACTGGAGAAGAGCAGCAAAGCCCGGAGGAAACTCAGCATTGTTCCAAAGTTCTGTCCACCATGGAACAGAAGCCAAATACTGTCGCAGCGTTAGGAAAGACACGGTAAGGGCACGGTGAAAGGCAGGTCGTGATACTTGGGGCCAAGTTGGTGGTCAGTTAGTCAGTTAGTTAGCAATCAGTTGTCAATCAGGGTCTGTTAAAGCTTGGAAGCCATTAGCCTTCGAAGAGTCAGGCTTAGATGTACTCAAGTTCCGAACAATCTCCTGTTAAATCGATACTCGGAACACCGATATTTCCGTGTGAAGTTGACGGAACAAACAGACGGAACACGTCGGTCATATTTCCTCGAATTACCTGGTTTTACTATCGGCGCGATTATTTCAGAGAAATTCCACCAACGAGACACGGCTGATAGTCGAGGGAAAATTGAATTACCGATTAAATCAGTTAGACCGAATGATTTATGTAAGAGGAAGCTCGTTTATCAGGTTCATTAGCGGAGCTATTACAATTAATTGTTCAATGCAACAGGGTAATGAAGGTACGTCGGTCGGTTTTATTTATGAAATCAGCGGCTGGAAGACGTAAACTGAATATACGAGAATACATGAATTGTATTAGTAATGAAAAAATTTCATTTACATGTAAACATTTTCATTCTTTTTCAAAGTGTGCACTTTGAAACGCGAACGTCAAACGGCGTGTATCGTAATACTCGATCGTAAGCATAAATTCGAATGGTTGATGCGAAGGGGGAGGGCGTGGATCGAAAGGGATTCGCTTAGACACGCGATAATCCGGAATTCCTTTCGCGATTTCACAGACGCGCGATCCCACGCGACGCGTTAAAAGAACGAAGCCGGAACGAGCTTCGGAATTTCCTATCCTCCCGTCTGCCGTACTCGAATACCTGCATCACTGAATACTGCTGGCTGGCCAAAGGGGACTTTTCCGCAAGAGAATTCCCCGATACGAATGCCTGCAGGGGTGAAACGGCTACGAACAGGCTTGCTTGCTTAATACTTAGACGGTCGAATTGCGCGAATCGTTTCCCGACCTAAGCGAGCCAAGAGAAGAGAGAAGAGCAGCCGTTTTCCTTTGCAACGTGTTACAACGGAAAGGAAACACCGATGAATTCCGTCGAACGCGACTAAATTCGTTAATTCTCCCGCCAAAGAGACGGCCGGGAAGTTCGAGCTTCGCCGGCGTTCACTTCGACGTTCAAGATGACTCTCTCCGCCTGGTTAATATTATTCCCAGAACTGAACTTCCTCAGACGTTGCCTCGCGTATCCTTTCCATGCCTTTGAGTCCCTTCCCCCGGCGGGCTTCAAATCTGTCGCGTTAATTAGCTGGTATTTTGATCGCGCAATTGCAACGCCCCTCCCGCGGGTATTTCTACGTTAGTGAAACGCAGCCGCAATTCGTTTACGCTGCGCTTGCCTCGCGATGTCTTCCTTCCCTATGAATTATTCCCTCGTTGTTCCACCCTCTCGTATTTAGATTTATGCCAACCTTTACTTCTTTGTACCCAGTTTCTCTTTTATCTCAACGCAAACGGTAACATTCGCGAGAAAGCGAAATTTCCTTCAATTTAATCGATATCGCGCAAAAGTGTTCTCTCTCCTCTAATGGATTATTATCCTACCATTGGACGATACTCGGTGGAATCAAAGTGGAAATGCGAATTAACGATTCGAGGTCAGCGAATATCCGAGGAAGATAGCTCGCGGATAAATAACTGCCTAATTCAAGGCTGCACACGGTAAGGAGAGATTTACCCTATAAACTTCAATCGGCCGGGCTCTCTAAACGTAACTAGTCCCATTTGACTTTCCAACGAGGCGGGAATCTTGAAAAATCTTTGATACCCTGGGAACGAGGGAGCGTCGTTACCTGTTTCGCCGTAATTCGCTTGGCGAGCGCGTAAGAGCGCCGCTCCTGTAAACAAGAATAATCTGTTCCATCCCGGACAAAGTGGCTCGCCCCATTATACCCTCGACGCCATCGATTTTACGCGGTTCTCCGCTGTTTCTACTCGCAACGTGGATCTCCGTCAGGATTTCGCTCGTATCAGCGCACGCGCCCCAGCCCCACCTCGACTTAATCAAAAGATTTACGGATAATCCTGGCGGGGAATAATCGGTGCACTCGGTATGCAAATCGCTCGATCAGATCAAACGTGTCGCCCTGATCTGATTCTTTTCACCGTTCACGCGAACGATCGAGCAATTATGCCGGAGAGAAGATCGGCTAATTCTCGCGAGCATTTCACGTGCACGTATGCTGTTCTGTTTAACAAATTCCAGGACAAATTAAGGGAAATATTCGGAAATAACTGTTCGACTTTTGTCCATGATTTTTCTAATCTTCACAGCATCGCTGGAATTTAATTGTTGAGATGGCTTCTTAGGTCATTTTATTTTCTTCTTTTTAGTTTGTTCGGTCGAAGAAACCGGAAAAAATCGCAAGGAAAATTAGTCGAATTTCGCAGAGTGCGCGCGAAAATTAGTGGAATTTTTGGCCAGAATTCACGGTGCAACATATACGAATTTTTACGGATTAGTATACAGTAGAGTAGTTCTGTTCATTGACAGTGTCACTATCAAAAGACAAGTTGAACAATCAAAGAACAAGTTTGTTGAGAAACTTCCCGAACAAAGTAGTTGCACGCTGTCCTCGATCTTTCAACTTGAACCAAGTCCCATTAATTTGTCTTCTTTCCTTCTTGAACGTACGCCTCGTATCAGTGTCATAGCTGCAGTAAATTGGAGAGTAACACGTGGTGAAACCCGGGCGTCTCGTTCTTTGGGTTCACGGTGAAGAGGCGTAGCTTTAGGCGTCGCGCGAGGATTCGCTCTTCAATGAAGGGCATTCGTGCGGAATCGTTGAGGACGTAATTAGGTAATTCGCGAGAAAAAGGGCTGCCACGGTGCGCTCTCCGTGAAACCCCTAGCGTAGAAGCGAGAGAGGGTTTTTAACCGTGAAGTGTGACTTTTACGTTTCGAAGTCGAGATTCTGGAATTGTGTATGTACGTGTATACGTGTAGGTTTCTGTCAGAGGGAGAGTGAATGACGGAGGAATTTCTGGGCACGTGTACCTTTTTCTGGGGAATGAATGTTTAGGAAAATTGGATTTTTGAAATTTTAACTTCGTGTCGAATTTTATGTCAGTATTTCAAAAGTACGTTTAAATTTTATCATCTTCTCGTTTTAGAAATTCTCACCTGTTTTCGGTGGCGTGATTACGACTTCAACGTAAAACTTTGGTTTTTTATCCAACGATTGTTATTTATCAACGGTGGAAAAGGGTTTTCATGGATTAAGTTAACGAGTTAATTTGCAAATCTATGTATAATCCCGTCGGATATTATCTGGGATAATTAAGTGTATTGAATTGTTCGGCGCAAACAGTGGGATGAAATGTAAAATATGAAATTTTTTTTAATTGATACAAGTACGAGTACCGCGTTACCAATGAAAACGGGATTTCATCCTTAAATAAATTTTGCTTGTGTGCCCGATGGGTTAAACGTTTAATATTACGGCGAACTATTGAAGCCGAGCAATTACGGGACGTATGTGTTGCTGGTTGCTAAATAAATTGAACGAGGAATTAATAAAAACTCTGACCGGTTACCGTGAATAGGGAAACAGGTTTCGATTAAAACAGTCCCTGCCCGTGCATTCTTAAAAGGATAAACGCAGCAAAACACAGCTGTGTGCTCTCGCATGCATCGATGAAATTACAGTGGGTATATTCTTGGATGCATACAAAGTTATCCGCAAACGTGAAATTAAAAAAAAAAGAGACAACTTAATTTTGTAACAGAAATTCTGCAAAATTGAAAACAGCTAAAATTCGCTAAAACTGCAATTTTCTGCAAAATTCCCAAAATCTCGCTATTCAAAAAGCCCCCCTACCCCGTTTCAAATCGAACTCAGAAATAATCGACAATATCCCAAAAAACTCCTTTCAAAAATCCCCTCGAAACGTACCAGAATTGAAACAATCAATCACGAGTACAGTAGTACGTACGTGTATCGACGTATCGAAAAGAGACCCCTGAAAGTGCCGATGAAAGAAGAAAGAGAGTAGAAGTGTGCAAAAGACGAGCAGGATATCCAGGAAAATCTCGATCGTCAGGGAGACAGAACTCGTCCTCTGTACGCGTCACATAGAGCAGAGAAGAATCTTTGACGAAGTAGAGGAGAGCATAGAAGGACGCGAGAGGGTAGGAAACTTTCGACAGAGAGAGAGAGAGAGAGAGAGAGAGAGGCGGAAGCGGGCTGGTGCAATTGGTGGCGGAAGCGATGAATGATCGGCAACAATGGGAGTCAATCAGGTGGGCGTATTCACGTGAGTGAATCGGTTCGATTATCCGGTACGACGCGATCAACGGCAGCGAACCAACGCAACGGCCCTGCATCAAAACCGCTTTCGGATTTGCACGGTGGCACACGCGGTGTTTCGTCGAGTGGTTAGGCGCGACGCTG
>NW_017100218.1:1572645-1602971 GCF_001263275.1 Habropoda laboriosa
GGTCTCCGCCCGACAATTTAACCCGGTAACCGGGCTAATATTAAATAAAATGCAGGCCGGACCACCGCCGCCAGCCGCGGAGGGTAGACACCAAGGGAAAAGCAAGTGGGAGAGCTGCCTTCGGTGGCGCACGACGCTTGAAAGCGGCTAATTCTCATTTTGAGAAATTGTTATTAAATTTTCTCCTGCTCCCCAGCGCGTCTGTCTTCCCGTACTACTACTGCTCTCTCACCCTGTGTAGCCGTCGTTCTCTCTTCTTCCGCCGCTTTTCGAGACACCCTTTCTTCACTGACTCTTCATTCCATCCTCCGGGAGGCTCCTTTTTCGAGGCTATTTTCGGATGCTTGGTGTTACACGCGACGGTAACGGGTTTGTGGGATTTTGCTCGAATTTTTGGGGAATATTTGTGGGGATAGTTTATTGGAAATTTAGACGTGCACAGGTAATCCTCGAAAAAGTGTAATTTTGGTACTGTTTATATCGTGATATCCTTTCTATTCTATTGTGAAAATGTTAGTCACAGCATTATAAATAAATGGGAAACTTGAAAAGCTGAGAAAAATTTGAGTTAAAGGGTTGAACTCCTGCTTTACGATTTTTTAATGGTTATCTATGTTAATGATACAGAGACGTTATACTCGGACTTATAAATTAAAATTGAAATTAGAGGTAAAACGAAAGTTTATTATAAACAGAATCTCATTTTTGTAATATCTTACGAGCAAGCTATATTACGAGTGTGATTCGTTATAATTAGGCAAAGAGTAGAACTTTTAGATTCGAGGCTCAAATGAGATAAGCAGAAGGGTAGATTAATATATTTTCATTGAACTTTTACTGGAAACTTTTAACGCGATATTTTAACGTGTTTAGACATTTCTAAAGGAAATTGTGTCTCGTTCAGACGAATTACCGAAAGACTTAATAAACCATCTAGTCGAGACCTCCATCAGTTTTTTCACACGTCTGATTATCACGCGTCATTTTCCCTCTCTGTACATGCAAATTTCCACCAATTTACCAACATTCTAATTTACATATGTAAATAGAATACGCGTCATTTCACCGGAGAAAGGCTAGATTAGCGCAAGAGCCGAAACAACGTTAATTTAAAAGACACTTTCACGACGCATCCACTCCAATCGTTAATTCCCATTACCTCGGTCTACGTGCAATTTCAATTACACGCGACTTAGCGCAACGTTAAACATTATTGCGGAGCTCACTTTCATCAAGATCAAGTTGTTCGATGTTCGTCTACAGGACGCGCGGCGGTTCCCCGCGTTCATCGAATTATTTCTGTGGCGCGGGGAACGTTTGCCGTTCGAACGAGCGAACGCAATTATTTGAGCTCGCGGAAAGTTAACCGCGGCAAATTCTGAAGGCGGCACTCACCGCAAAACTTCCGTCGCTCCGGGCGTTTATTACTCGAAAGTGAGTTACACAATGCTCCTTCTTCGCGATCCCTCGCTTCTTCTTCGTCTCCTCCTCTTTCCTCGCTCTTCCTTTTCACCCAGAGAGAGGAAGATTCACGACGTCTCTTCGTCGATGATCGTTTTTCGGGGGGAGCAGAAATATCGGCTCGCGAGCGGATTAATTCGATGGTCGCTAAAAGCTTCTGGAATTTCGTTCGACGATGCCACCCCAACCTGCCTGCTGGCCTTTGTGTCACGCCAGATACCGCGGTTACTTACAGCTAATGTGAAAATAATTAAGTTGAACTTTCATTTCCAACACTCCCCCACCTCTTCTTGTCGCGCCGTTTCGCGCGGGATTTCAAAGTGACACCGGGGAACGGTAGCGAGCTCGCGTGTGCATTTTTAATCGCACCGCGCCAGTCAAGTGTCACGTGCTCGCGTGGGAATTTTCTCCCTCTCTGATTCTGTGCGCTCGTTACATTAGGTAATTGGGTCACTAATCAGCCGCGCGCCGCTTCGCCACACGTCGAGAGGCGGAAAAAATCTGCCGGTTTCGAGCACCGTTTCACGAGCTTCGTCCCTCCTCAAAGGGAAAACTCTACCCCACCACTCGTCCTCGTGAAACTCGTCGAGAACGTAGCCACGAGTGCCGCGTTTCTCTGTACACGATACTTTCTGTCGTGCGTTTGTTCGATGGAACAGGTGATTTTCTACCCTCCACCGAGAGGGCACAACGGGGAGAGGATGAGATTTGTTCAACGACGTTTTGTTTGCTTATTGTTCAGACGTATCGAGGTTTTAGGTAGGGGATGAAAGAGGGTGGCTAATTTTAGACGGTACTGGGGAAAAGGTTTGTTGCGAAAATATGGGTTAAGGAGGGAATACATTTGCGAGGTTTGTGAATTGGGAAGTTTGCAAGTAGTACAGGTGTATAATTGGAGACTTGATTGATTGTAGAGTTCTACTGTGAGGGAGTTATGTTGAATGGAAGTAGCGTATGATTTAAAACTGGAGATATTTTGAATATTTTAATTTCACTTTAATTATTTATCGTTCACCGTTGTTACTCTCGATTCGATGCTAATTATCCCAACTACAGTAGTGCACACATAAGCGTCCGTCGCTATCCCCACCGATTCTTGAAAATGGGACATCGGAGTGGAGTTCGAGCGTGCCGAGTGAAACGAAGCAATTCGATATCGACTCCTGAATGTGAACAGCTGACACTTGATATATCGGTATCCCACTTAGACACATCTCCTCTTTTTCGTTTAGTTAAATTCGCACAAGTCACCTCCTCACTTAAGCGTCCGCATTCGGTCCAGCTTGCGGACGCTTACGCGTGCACTACTGTACTTACTTCGATTTTATTTTTACCGTAATATCGCCCCTTGCAAAAGAATTGATTCTTTCGTATCCGAGCGTAATCTCGAACGTGCCGCTGTTTGCTAAACGACGTTTCGTACGATTTTCACGGGAAACGAGGCAAGAAGCCGCGCAGAAGCGTAAGTGGCGGGAATTTTCGGTCGCTAATCCAGCGGGTGCGTCTCGCAATAAAAGCTGGCGGCGGTGCATTACCAGCGGGAATGCTCGACTCCGCTTAGGACGGCTGTGGGGAGGAAAATTCAGCGTGGAGAAGCCTGAGAAAAGTGCAAATAAGATTACGCGCGTCTCGAAGCCGCGGCGGAGTCACCTTTCAGCTTCCTTCTCAGACCGCAGAAGTGAAACAAAAGTAGCTAGACGACTGCAAGACGCCTCCGAGAAGGAGGGAGCAGACGTGAGTTAATGCTCATCCACCGTGGAACCTCTCGTATACCTTTCCCGTTTGCGTGCTTCCTGAAATTGATCTTCGAAACGGACGACAGTCGCGGAAATTCGCGATTTATCGTCGCTTCTCATTTTTACACAGATATATGCAATGTTTTGGCTGCGTTCGCCATTAGACCGCGATATATTTGCATGTTTCTGACGAGACGCGGTATTTTTTCGGGGCATTTTTCTAGACTTTGATTTATCGTTGTTGGATTATAAGGAGAAATGAGTATGTGTCTGTGTAATAGTACATACTGAGACAGATTAATATAAATATATATATAGAAATAACATAGTAACCATCTGTTTAGTATGGGTGACGCAGATACGTTTCTTTTTCTCTCTGCGTCTTGCCGATGATTTTTTTTGTTTGATTGATTGCATAGCGACGTGCCTTCCTCGCGTATAAAAAATAAAGAAGATTCATAATTAAAATAATATCTTTTAATTTATTACCATAATTCTAACAATCGTTTTCGCTTGAAATGGAGATTTTGAATGTGGTTCAAGTAATTGGAAATTATGAGATATATTCAGGTTCGGTTAATGTTGCTAGGTTTATCATTAAGTGCTTCGGAAGAGATGCTGATTAGTGTAATTTTGTGTCGAGTGATACTGGAGAAATTTTTCACGTTAAACAAATTAATCAGAGTGTTTCTAGAGCCATACAAAGCACATGGGACATTTTAGCTTGGCTCAAAAGATGAAAAACATGTGGTGCTTGAAATATTTCGAAACACTCTGCAAAATGAAAAATTGCTACAGAGCACGATACACGGTAACAATAGTTTTATTGTACTGTTTACCGCAGAAAAATCGTACATTATCCTGATTTCAATTTGACGATACAATATAAAATATAGAAGAAACAATTAGCTTTATTTAAATCCGTTCCACAGCCTACGATAAAACGTTTCACCGTTTCGCACGGAAGGAGATCCAGTTATTCGCCATTCATTCCACCTGACCACTTTACCCGAATACTATTCGCAAATTGACGTACCACCGAAGGTACTTGAGAACCACACAAGACTCGAATCAACTCTCTGAATACTCCCATTCATCGATTCCTCGCTATAACGAAGGACACATTTCCTAAACCCGCGTCTCCTCCCGGCGAACAATTCACAGTCTCCTTTCACGGATCCGGGAGGATCAGCAGAAACGCGGTCAGTAAGGTGCGGGCGAGATCGACGTCCCGTAACAATAACACTTTCGAACCAAGTACGAAACTTGGATACGCGCGAGCGATCGCCGTGACAATAGCCGGCGGCTTTTCGTTCCCGTGGATGCCGGACAAAGGGACACGGGAACGCGGAAAAATCGTAATCTCTAGAGCCGCTTACAAGTTTCGCTCGGTCGGTTGACGAGGTCGTAAATACAGAGGAGGAACGTGGCCGAAGTGGGTCGAGGTGGATCTGACATACGCCACCGAGGAATTACGAGTCCGTTGCTCGATGAACGCGGGTTAAACTCTGCGGAAAGTATATCGCGGCGGATGGAAAGACCCCCAAAGTTCCACGCGAATGCCAGTTTTCGTTCGTTTTCTGAGCGGTATCTCTGGCCAGTTTCCGCGTCGTTCACTCTCCTTTCCCGTCTCTTTCGCCCCGTTCCGTTTCTTCCTCTCTCACTCGGGTGCCCGCTTCCGGCTTGTCCACGGTTCCATTGTTCGCGCGATTTTCACGGTTCAAAGGCGACGGACAGCCACGCGATGGTCTGCCAAGTTCGCCGACAAACTTCGGCAGCTTTCAAGCAAACGCGCTCGACCGAGGCCGCGCAGTCGACCACAGGCCGGAACGCGATGGTAAGCCGAGTTCTGCGAGCCTCGCGGAAAAATATCGCGCAAAAATCCTTCCGCGTCGGGACAGAGAGTTTGTCTCGTGTTTCACCGCGTGATGGAACTGTTGGGATGGGACGTGACGGGTGGTTGGTTTTAAGGGTGAAAGGAGAATGGTTTTTAATCTGTTCCTGATTGAAGATTGATAGCTTTGGGTTCGAGAATTCTTTCGAAAATTTTCAGAATTATTCTAATAATGGCGAAGATAAAAAGTAGTGAAAATCTGCTTGTCTTCTTTATTCAAAAATGCCATTTCTTCGAAAGAATTATATTTGTTTAAATAAGAGCTAAAAAGCGAGTTAAATCTTTGGCTTCTTTGTTAGAAACTGGTCAAATGAAGTTCCTTGTTTAAATAAAATAGGTGGGCAAATTCTTTTGATAAATAGCATACGAATCTGAGTCTTTCGTACTGAGATTTATTTCTTGTTTCTTCAACAAGAGAACACATATACAAGAAAGGTCTGAGCTTGATAGCTCGTCAAGGATTAGAAAAGTAATTAAAATAACGTCCCCTCTCTCCTTACCCAGTTTTATATCCGGCAACATTTTTTCACGTGCTTTCCAAGAAAGTGGATTTTAATCTGCTTTCCGTAGACAGTTGGCTGTAAAAAGGGGGAATGCAGTTTAACGAAAGAAACGTACACCTCTATGAAACGTAGCACTGGAGCTGCAGTGATAATGAACCTACGCCAGCTACGAACAGAGTGTACTACTTCGCTGAAAAAACTTAGTCGACGACAACGGGAACCGACTTATTTTTCCATTTAAATCAGCGTACCTTCCATCTCCACACACTTTCTCACGTCTCGCAATAAATATTCATCTCCTTTCGTAATTAAGAGAACCTCTACACTTCCTCTCTCATCCTCCCTTCAAAATTTACATAGCACCCCTCCAAAAAGAAGAAAAGAAAAAATACCACATACACTCAGGTCGACGAACGAAAGGAAACGAAAGAAACGCGAGAAAGGCCACTTTTCAATTTTTCCATCGTTTCACGTGCATCGCACGCCCCTGAAAGCGGCATATTACGCAATCTTTTCGTGGCAACTGTATCAAGAAGCGAACCCTTTCGAGGGCGGCTCACCTGTAATTTGTTTGCGAGCCGGCTACCACGGCAATTATCTACGACGGCAGCGAGCAACCAGAGTGGCACAGCCCCGGCACCTATTTGCGCGACACTGTTTCCGCGAACGAATGAAAACGAGGTGACGAAAACTCCCGGGAAACTTCCGGGGAACGTTTAAGCCCCGCTATGCAAAGCGAAGATGCGCAGAGGGAGCGTGCTGTGCCGTTCACCAAGGAAGCACGTTTTTTGCAAGTGTAATGCAAGCACCCTGTGAAGTGGATTCGCACCAACGAGTGTGCGGCAGCTTTCGCCGTTGCGGTTTCCCCGTATTCACCTGGTAAATTGTCGAATTCTTCGACTCTGCCCGGTGTTTAAACACTTTCCAACAACTTTCCCCTTCGTGTCTCCCCTTCGTTATCCTCGATGAGAATCGCGGATAACGAGAGTTCCAAGCTCTCTCGTTTCTTCGAAAATGCGGCGAAAATAGCGAACGTTTATCGAGAGTTTTTCATTCTTAGGTGAAACGATCTTTCGTTAGTTTCCGGCGTGCGTTCGTCGAGTGTAACAACGATATTTATTCCATTTCAGTCTCTGCCATTATTGCGTCGTTTGAAAAAGAGAGAAAGAGAGGTTTCGAGGAGCATTCGAACAGCGTTCTTCGTTGAAATGTTTTTTCCAGCGGGCGTTCACAGCGATTCACGAAGGCCTTCAGAGACAGGTAACGACTTCGTTGGAAAACAAACGCTGCCGACACGCGTTCCACGGTCTTTTAAAAACTTCGAAAGCTCGACACGGTTACACACGGGGCTCTTCGAATTTTTCTACCTACTCCCTTCGTTCTCGCTGTTTAATTGCATTCTGAAAACCGTTCGATCACCGACAAACAAATCTTCTTTCTACCCCCTCTCTTTCTCTCTTTGTCCCATTTTTTCTTCCACCCTCTCCTTTTTTCATCGCTGTTGCTGCCGCGTTTTGCTTTGTTTTAATGTCCCCCCGCGGAAGGATCGATGTTTCCCCGGGCGGTGAAAAATACAAACCGGGACCCGATGTTCGTGCGTGGCGCGATTTCAACTCTGACAAAGGGCCGATAGTAATTCCTGAATATAATGTAACAGGGCGAGTGGGGGTGCTCGAACGGGTGTCTCGTATAACGACCGAGCTCCATGAGAAACTCTTCCTGAAGACAGTGAAGAATTACACAAAGGGGGAATGCAGTTTAACGAAAGAAACGTACACCTCTATGAAACTGGAGCTGCAGTGATAATGAACCTACGCCAGCTACGAACAGAGTGTACTACTTCGCTGAAAAAACTTAGTCGACGACAACGGGAACCGACTTATTTTTCCATTTAAATCAGCGTACCTTCCATCTCCACACACTTTCTCACGTCTCGCAATAAATATTCATCTCCTTTCGTAATTAAGAGAACCTCTACACTTCCTCTCTCATCCTCCCTTCAAAATTTACATAGCACCCCTCCAAAAAGAAGAAAAGAAAAAATACCACATACACTCAGGTCGACGAACGAAAGGAAACGAAAGAAACGCGAGAAAGGCCACTTTTCAATTTTTCCATCGTTTCACGTGCATCGCACGCCCCTGAAAGCGGCATATTACGCAATCTTTTCGTGGCAACTGTATCAAGAAGCGAACCCTTTCGAGGGCGGCTCACCTGTAATTTGTTTGCGAGCCGGCTACCACGGCAATTATCTACGACGGCAGCGAGCAACCAGAGTGGCACAGCCCCGGCACCTATTTGCGCGACACTGTTTCCGCGAACGAATGAAAACGAGGTGACGAAAACTCCCGGGAAACTTCCGGGGAACGTTTAAGCCCCGCTATGCAAAGCGAAGATGCGCAGAGGGAGCGTGCTGTGCCGTTCACCAAGGAAGCACGTTTTTTGCAAGTGTAATGCAAGCACCCTGTGAAGTGGATTCGCACCAACGAGTGTGCGGCAGCTTTCGCCGTTGCGGTTTCCCCGTATTCACCTGGTAAATTGTCGAATTCTTCGACTCTGCCCGGTGTTTAAACACTTTCCAACAACTTTCCCCTTCGTGTCTCCCCTTCGTTATCCTCGATGAGAATCGCGGATAACGAGAGTTCCAAGCTCTCTCGTTTCTTCGAAAATGCGGCGAAAATAGCGAACGTTTATCGAGAGTTTTTCATTCTTAGGTGAAACGATCTTTCGTTAGTTTCCGGCGTGCGTTCGTCGAGTGTAACAACGATATTTATTCCATTTCAGTCTCTGCCATTATTGCGTCGTTTGAAAAAGAGAGAAAGAGAGGTTTCGAGGAGCATTCGAACAGCGTTCTTCGTTGAAATGTTTTTTCCAGCGGGCGTTCACAGCGATTCACGAAGGCCTTCAGAGACAGGTAACGACTTCGTTGGAAAACAAACGCTGCCGACACGCGTTCCACGGTCTTTTAAAAACTTCGAAAGCTCGACACGGTTACACACGGGGCTCTTCGAATTTTTCTACCTACTCCCTTCGTTCTCGCTGTTTAATTGCATTCTGAAAACCGTTCGATCACCGACAAACAAATCTTCTTTCTACCCCCTCTCTTTCTCTCTTTGTCCCATTTTTTCTTCCACCCTCTCCTTTTTTCATCGCTGTTGCTGCCGCGTTTTGCTTTGTTTTAATGTCCCCCCGCGGAAGGATCGATGTTTCCCCGGGCGGTGAAAAATACAAACCGGGACCCGATGTTCGTGCGTGGCGCGATTTCAACTCTGACAAAGGGCCGATAGTAATTCCTGAATATAATGTAACAGGGCGAGTGGGGGTGCTCGAACGGGTGTCTCGTATAACGACCGAGCTCCATGAGAAACTCTTCCTGAAGACAGTGAAGAATTACACATTTCTAAGGGTAGAAGTAGGGGGCGAGGAGGGAGAGAAAAAAGACAGCGACGTTTCCGTCGCGACGCGTCTATCGAAAGCGTGTCCGCAATTCCGAATGGTCTTGGGTTCGTTTTTTTCTTTTTTTTCGAAGTGATTGCGAAGGAATTTTCTTGCAACGTGTCTGTGACACTTTTTGGATAGAAATTTTCCCGTCGTTGTTTCAGCGGGCGAAGAGCTATATTCGAGTCTTCGATTTCGAAGACCAGTTTCCTTTTCGAAGAAAGTTTCATTAAGTATGATGCTTGTAACGGCTATAGCCGGTAGCCTTGAGGCGATTCAGATTGTAATTAGGGTAGTCTAGTTGGTATAGGTCAGGATATATAGTCGTCTTATATTTCAAGATATACCACCGTCGGTATTTCAGCTAC
Source organism: Habropoda laboriosa (assembly GCF_001263275.1). Lineage (NCBI taxonomy): Eukaryota > Metazoa > Arthropoda > Insecta > Hymenoptera > Apidae > Habropoda > Habropoda laboriosa. The sequence continues at coordinate 1,582,046 of NW_017100218.1, forward strand.
CGTTGAATTACGTTAAACTTTGACACAGATTCTGTAGCATCCAAGGTTCCCCCCTAAGCTTTTCATATGTGACTAACGTTTCCAGCTTAGGAATATCAAAGTTTCGGAAGTTTCTCAAAGGGGGGTGGAGAGAAAAGTAAAAGGTTTACGTAGTAAGTTGGCATTTTGAATGCGCTCGAATCGAACTTTTGCACCGTCAAAAATCTACGGGGCGAAACTTCCCCGAAAGTAAGACGAAGAACGAAGGAACTCGCGTTTACGTGATCCGGAGGGGGAAAAAAGTGTCCGCAATTTGGCGGCCTGCCGTCGTAAAGGGAGAAGGGCTTTTTTTCCAAACTTGAATATCGATCGCGTGCTATTAGATTCGCCGCGGCTCGTTGCACACGACCGATCGTTAGTAAGATTTATGTCGACCGGTCTGGAGATTGATTTACTACGCGTCCAGCCCTTTCAGAAGTGGACAAATAAACGTTGCGACAAAACGCGGGGAACTGAGCGCGATTAACGCCGCCGATGCATTTTACTTGCACCTGTCGACATTCTTCTAGTCTACGCTCACCTGAGATTTAACGAATCCGCGACAAATTGCTGAGGGTACCTTTTAAATTTTAACTGTACTTTGTAGCGAACATCTTTCGAATTCTGGTAAAGGATTGGAAAATATGGGACACTTTTCTTGTCACAATGCGCGTTAGCGTGATAATTTCGACGTGTGCTGCAGCTATTTTATAAATGACACACATATGCGCGAATAAGGTACTTATCGTATCGATTTCAGATTCATCTGTACTCTTCTCTTCGTCTCTTCAGCAGTTTCTTCTGAAATAAGCACGAGATGAGAGCTGATTCCGTAAACGACGTATTCTACCCTGGATTTCTTCCGCGGAGCAGTGAAAATTCGCCGCAATTTCTTCCAATACTTCTTTCCCTCTTCTACGATATTCTGCATCTTCTGTATTCCACAATACTGATTTTTCTTCAAGAAGAGTGATTAAATCGGTAACTTAATTTCTCGACCAATTCCTTCCCCGTACATTTGTTACACGCACGGACGATGCCTCGCAGTTCGTGTTTGCAAGGCAACCGTCCTACAGCAGTATGATTTTGTATACATTCGAGAGCAAGTCGCGGGACATCGACTCTCAAGCAGATGCTCTCAGACACAGTGGCCACTCGCGGGAAATACTCTCGAGAGCAACTCGCGATAGTTTCACTCTCGAATAAACACAGCTCTGTGTTTGGCCCGATGTACGTACAGCGACCCTGACTCGCGGTTCTTATACTTTTCTCGGAAGAGATATCACGAGCCTCACGCGATGTTGTGAGGCAAGAAGTTAAGACCAGACCCCTGTTGTACACGCGAGGATGACTCACTCCTGAGGTTTTTTCCTCAGGCTAGCTGCGCGCAAATAGCGAGCGGAAATCGGGCAGGACGATTCGTCCTCAGTCGGTGTTTACGAGGCTGTCGAACGAGTGTCTCGTACTGCGCGATTAGTCTTGTAGAGAATACAGTGCTCGCTCGAATCAATTTACCTACTTAGTGTACTCGTTAGTGCGATCCAATTCCTCACAAATTGCCGTTGCATAGAAGAAGCAGTGCATCGAATTGAAGTACACAGAGCCGAAGTTGGGAGAAAAATCAAACGACCAGTGTGTGTCCCTGTTGCATGGTATGTGTACGCGTGAATAATGTTGAGTGAATTGAAAATAGAGTTAATTAATTATTGTTATAATTGCGTTTCGTCGCATCCTAAATTTATTTTTCCTGCAATAAGATATGTTACAATAATGGTTCTACAATTACGAAACAACGACAAATTACTTTCTTACCGTTTTCCCCCCGGGAATTACACATTTTCTATCCTCTTCTGGGGAAACGTTGCTTCTCGATAGGCCTGTAAACGTGGCACACTTCGTTTGTTACTATTTTAACCGCAATACGCGAGAATTGCAAATATCGAGGTGGTTTTATAGTTACACCACGCACTGTGTGCATCCGTAATATGCACACGCACCGGAAGAATATAAATGTGCTTCAGTTTTTCGCGAAGGCGGAGGGGAAACTCGACGTCCCTAACCCCCGCTTGTTGTTCGAGGGAACACCGCGTGTCACGTAAATACACACGCTACTCTGTTTTCCAGTACAACTTTTTAAACAAAGCATCCATTCATCTACCCTCGTACAACATTCGCGTCTCATTTCTAGCTGCAAAATACGCCGACATGCATACATCACGCGTTACATTAACCTCCGCGTTTCTAAAATGAAAAAATCCAACGATAACCCGCCTAAAGAATTTCCCTATTACAGATATTAAAACCGTAAGAACGCGGGGAATTGCATTTCGGAGATTCGTTGAAAGAATTTCGACGCGAACCTTTGCAATCCTCACACGTTACCTACACAACACCGCGTTACATTCTCCGTGTAATAAAAAAACCGCGAAATACGGCGGACAGAGAGAGGAGAGAGGCGCGCGCCTGCGCTTGTTATTTACATATTTATATTTCTCGCACGCACGAAACCGCGCGGCTCGTATTTGTTTAATAAATACATTTCCGGGCGGTCGGCCCTCTCGCGGATATTCAAATCTCGCCTGGGGCGAGCTGGATAGAAACAGGGAAACAGAGAGAGAGAGAGAGAGAAGGTGGAAATTTCGACGTTGTTCGAATATCGAAAAATCCTTTCCCCTACCAGCGAACGTTGCGCGCATTTTTCAGCCGATTACACGAGGCCAGAGCCGGGGTAACAACGCGGAGGGCTGACCAACGCGAAACAAAACGGCCGTCCCTTACGAAGCCGATTTCTATTTACCTGCCCTCCCGACGGGGATTAATTCGCGCGGCGAATTTATCGACGTCCGATCGGTGCCGCGCCGCGGACTCGATACGATGTTACATCGCGATCAGTGGTCTGGATCGGTTACTTACGGCCGCGCGAAATCCCTGTTCGTTCGCTCGTTCTGCGGTAGATTCGTGAACCTGATACCTGCGGAGCTAGGAATTTTTATCGGCTCTCTGTCACGAAGATATTTACACCCTGAATGAGGGGGAGAGAAAAAAAAAGGGTGGAGATAAAATGGAAATTGATTGTTTACTCGTGGGACAATTTTAACGAGAGTGTGGGGAGATTAGAAAATTTTTTGGGTTCGATTATGTTTCGAGATAAGGAGAATCTTTTTATTCGGTCGAATTTATACAGAGTTTGCTTGCTCTATGAAAATTGATACGGTGTATTCTGGCCTGGCTGCACGTACCGTGATATTAATCCGTGTTTAAGCTAATTGCGTGATTCCCGATCACGTATGAATGATAATGGAAAATAATCGGTCGATGAAACGGAATGAGATAAATTTGATAGGAATTCGCGTAAATAATACTATCGAAACTAGTAACTATCAACGTATCATAATTTCTATCAAAAATTTCACGCTTTCTTTTATCGCAGAATTTAACACGTTTGAACCGAAATAAAAATTACCTCAGTATCCTCTTCACCGTACCAATCACGCGAAACGACAGTCCCCACGAAAAATCGTCCACTCCCTCCACACTCCTAAGACGAGATTCGCGTGTAAAGCACTTCCTTATACCATCCACTTCGAATCAAACACGGCAATAAGCAGAAAACACCAAACGACACAATTCTGAACTCGATGCGCAGCCTCGTAAATGCAGGAGAGCAATTACACCAGGCCAATTCGTCGGTGCATCGAGGATCGGAGTCTGTCTAGGAGACACAAGCGACGCGTTCTCTCTCCCCTATCGGCGATACACTACGAAATGAAACGAATGACATAAAACGGAGCCACGGGAACGCGGATATTTAGCGTTTTCCGATACGCGGGCCAGACTACGGTGTTATTGCTGTCGGGTTGGAGAGTCCACCGGGCCGGGCCCGGCTTTTGTTTCCCCTCTTAAAAATGGTTACAACGCGATCCGGAGTGATTCCGCCGTTTTCGTTCGCAACATCGTATCTCCATGCCCATTACGGATTCTCTTTCTCTCTCCTTCTCCTCCCCTCGAGCAATAATGTTTATTACCTCGTCGAATAGCGGTGGCTTCGTCCTCGTTCGTTGTTTGCTTAATTTTTCTAATAAACCCGCGTGTATAGAGACTGGGTCCACGGGGTTTACTGTCTCTCCGCGGTACCGACGTTACATGCACGGATGACGTCGATACTGTTCCGCGTATCAACTAGAGTTACTGTTTCCGGTACCACTGGGGAGTGCTCGACGACGATTTTTCACTCGCGATCGGTAAACAGCGTACTCTCGTCGTCCGCTGGTCAACAATTCCACGAACGACGGCTTCGTTTCATCGTTGATGGATGGAAACAGCGTATAACAGTTGCGAGTGAAAGTTGGAAGAAGTTGATAGGCGTTTTCGATGACGCTTGATAGATGGACGGCTAATTGAACATTTCATTTCCGAGCCTAGAGAGCGAGGTAGAGATAGGTTCGATACAATTTCTGGAATTCGGATCCTTGCGCTTCATCGGTCGAATCTTTTCACCGATTAAACCGTTTAAAATTGTTCTTCCTCGGGTTCTTTTTACTATCGTACTCGAAATACCGGAGACTGTTAATATTCGTCAGGAGTTAATCGATACGCAGATTTTTTCGCTTATTTCTCTCAGTTCGGGTGCTTTTAAAAATGAATTCCTCGTGGAATATGGAGGGTCGGTGGAAGGAATGTGGTACGATGTTAGAAAGTCGCTCGATTCGCCTTGTAGCTGTACATATATCTCTCTCTCGAAAGTCTCTTTCGAGCATGCGACAATTTACAGAGAGCCTGTCTTCTCTACGTGACGAAGGTAACAAGAGGCAAATCGCTTTGTCAACGCACCCCTATTCTCTGCGACGCGACCCACGCGTCGCCCTCCCCTAATTCACTTGACTTTATGCGATTCGTCGAGTTCGAAGCCGATAACCTTATTTTAAAAAAACGAACAGGACGAATAAAGTGGAAGCGTAAGCTGGTCTCATTGCGTCTCTCACTTGCTCTCTCCCCGCTCGCGGCTTTCTGAATAATGGATGTACCGACGTATTTGGGAATTTTATCGCCGGAAACTAGGGAACCGCGGCTGTGCCGGTGAAGAGGCTCCACGCGAACAATTTGTAGCCGCGGCGATCGATCGATCGACGAACGGATTAACGAAGGAGGGATTTAAATCACGTAGAAGATGTGCAAGAATCGGCTGTGTTTGTTGAACTGGATATGAAATATCGCGAAAATATAGCAATTTTAATACGAATCTCGTATTGTGACTCTCGGCTAATGAAGAGATAATGCGATTAAATTTCTGTTCAATATTAAATTATATATGAATTATTTTGTGATACGGACTGTGGACTATGATACGAAATTACCGTGTCTTCATAAGAGTTGAATTTTAATTTCACGGTAATTTTAATGCTTATTCGTGACTGTTTCTTGAACATTCCCCGTTTTGCACGAGAGATTAAAAGAAACGGACGAAGACCGGCCAAGTTTCGCGACTAATCTGTTTAAATCGTCTTGGAAACAAAGTTCCGCGATCGTAATGGAATGCGAGGTCACGAAATCACGCTCGCGTGTTATCGAAAACACGAGTAACTCGAGCGAAAAGTGACGGTAAATGGCATAATATTCCCTATTAATTCGCGTTGTTCCTCCCCATCGTGATTGATCGATTACAACGAGCCTCACTTGTACTCTTCGCCGATGAGAAACGCGCTTTGTTTCGTTTGTTATCGCGAACAATAATTGTAGACAATTGAACGACTACCGAAGGCAATTATCGATTCAGATCGATATTCGTTCGTCCGCAATTGTTAACAAGTTTCTCTTCTGTTTGACGAGCCACGCAACGGATAATTAATTACGAGACGGTATTATTTCGTCTGCGCGTTAATACGAAATTAGCATGTTTTACACCGCACTTCTTGCTACGGCGTTGGAATTAATATCGCGACAACGGTAGGAAGAGAACGTGTCGCAGCAGTGTCGTCCGCATTAAGTTTACGCTAACAAGCTTCCTGTAATTCTTGATGACTTTACAAGCGACTAGTCCACGGAGACCGCACCGCCTACGTGTTACATCTGAATTTTTCACAACTTTTTCAAGAAAAACCTCGCCTCTTCGCATCCTGCCTTTTCAACCATTCTGCACACAGAAGCGTGACCGAGTATTTTAGCGTTCATTAGGGGATCTGGTTTACCTTTTAAAGTCGAATTTTCGTTCGCCCCCCTTTGTCTAAGAATTACTCACGGAGACATTTTTCAACACTCGTCACACGCACAGTTGAGATGAAAAATTACGAGATACACCGTGTTTAATTATACACGCGCGCACAAGCGTAATTAAGTATTCGTGGGCGGCGAAATGATCGCAGGGAGAGGACGATTTTCGTCTGTCGTCGTTACTGTGTTCGCCTCATTTGCCACGGCGAACGCAATTTCACAAAGGTTTTTCGTTAAACGAACGAAAGTGCACGGTTAACGTCGTTCCGTGGGCCGCGTACAACTGGCGCGTATCGATAAAGTCATTTCAGGAAATTAACCTCGAGCGAGAGGCCGAAGTGGCTCGCTTTTAGTTACAAGAATACGCTCTAACGGTTATTTTCCACGCTTCGGCCGTGCTTCTCTCCAGCCCGGCATCGGGACGTTGATTTACGAGAAAGAATTAGAAACTTGAAACCGAACTTTTGCGAAACACGCTGTCTGGCCGGGGCCGGTCGGCGTTGATGGAATGATTTTTGGCGTTTAATCCATCGGCAGCCGTTGCAACGCGGGCAAGAACACACAACCGGCCTCGAGGAACTTTTACGAACCGGCTCCCGCCAATTACGCTTTCACCTCGTTACATCTTCTTCCGCGTTGCCTCGCCTAGGCTTCTTTTTCTTTTTTTTTTAGTTTTACATCGGAACACGCTCCTGTCAGCGGCCGAGTTAATTGTTAAAGCTTCCTACCGCGCCAATATCCACCGACGTAGGGGAAGAAATATTTCGAAACGAAGAAATAGTACATATGTACCGACTTCCACGTCTAATCTTTTCACAGTCTCATCTGTGTTTCGTACTTTCTTATTTGTCTTCTTCTTCCTTTCCCCCGTTCGTATTTTCCACGGTTAATATTTCAGTGGCTTCCACGAAGAGGTTGCAGAACGTCGTCGTCGTCTGAGAGAAATAATGCACGAAGTAGGAACAAATAGTATGCCGCTTTCGGTTCTCTGCCACGATCGAGAACACGTCGTTGGGATTTGCCGGTTCGTAAAGCTCTATCTCCTTCACTTTTATTACCCTTTCGTTACACGTTTCATAACGCGACACGTGGGAGCTCGAGCGGCGTTATCCTTCACGAGCTTTCGTCTCTCCCGGCACTTTTTCAATGCTTCTTTTCAATTGGCGAATTTTTCACGAGCAAACTTTATTTCGATTCTACGGATCCCCTCGTCTTGCCTCCTTTACACCACGCCTTTGACCAATCAGAAGATAAAGGATGACCGAATCGAATTTAAGAAACATCCCGCGCTTTAGTTTTATCCGTTAGAGGACGATCAATCAGGTGAAATTTTTCAATTTAATCTCAATATTTCCCGAACGTGCCAATCTTCACATTCTCCAAGCTTCGATATTTTCATCCCTGGTTTTTCCACTGTTTGCCTATCAGCGTCGAACTAATCACCTGCAATTTTTCCAATTTAATTCCCGTTTATTTCATAACGCGTCGATTTTTAATTTCGTTTATTTCGCGAGACGAGTTCGTCGAGATGCAGAATTTTAAGCGTGGAAGATAGAAAGGGTGGGATACGAAAGAGTCGAGGAGACGAGATGAATGGTTAAATATGAGAACGAAATTGTAAATAAATTTGACGAAGTTTCTCGTCGAAATTTCATTTCCAGTAAAAAAGGCACCAGATCTAGGATCTCTTCGCGTGTTTCAACGAACGTTCGTCCAACGAGCAGATAGTTCCCGTTTACTTTTGCATACAATCGACGTTCCATTTCGCCTCCTTCTTTCTTTTTTTTTTCACCAGCCAACCATAGTTTTCGGCGCGTGGTCGCGTTCACTCGGGCAGGAGCGTCGGTTACATTCATAAAATCCGACGGTGGATATCGCCGTTGGCGATAGCGCTAGGAATAATCGCGTAATGGACGTGTCAAGGGCTTAAAAGTGTCCGGCACGATTTACTGCGCGATTCCAGCGGCCAGGACGGCCGGCGAAAACGTGCGCGGGAATTTTATCTCCGAAAATCAGGCGTGTAACTTCCATAAAATCTCGATTTAAAGAGCGCCGGAAACGGTTATCGCCAGTCCCTCCTTCCATCTTCTTTTTTCCCTTTTGTTTTTCCTTCTTTTTTTTTATAATCAATTATCACGCGCGTATCCCGGTGAAAACCGACGCGTTGATAAACGTCTCGTGATATTTTTCGGCCGTAACCGATTCTACGGCTGAACCCGAATACCCCTACGCCGCTTAACCTCCTTTTCGCACGCAAATTCGCCTTTCAAAGTGTCCCATTTCGTTTGTTGGCTTGAATTATATTCGACACTTTTTCGGGATTCGGCGAAAAATGGTTCCTGTGAGAGATGCGCGAGCAGGGGAATGATATTTTTTGGTTTAGTTGGAGGTGTGGAATGTGTGATAAATTTGTGGAGGTTTGTTTTTTGCGTAACGCATTTTTTTCCGAAGAAGAATCGAAATGCGAGCAAGCAAACTTTTAAAGCTCCCGATGGTTTATCACCAAGAGAATGAAGTTGGAATTTCAGAGAGAATTACGTTGGAATGACCAAGAGAATGAAGTTGGAATGTCAGAGAGAGTGTCACTGGAATGACCAAGAGAATGAATTTGGAATGTCAGAGAGAGTGACCAAGAGAAAGACACTGAAAATTAAACGAACGTTTCCTTTAACTAAGTTACTTAACACGTTGACTGCCAAGCTACGAGATAACTCGTAGTTGCCAGTTTGCTGGTAGAAGTCACATCCTATTCGGAGACGCCCGACCACGAGATAATTCGATAGCATTTTTTTGCAAAGAAACCATTAAAATTAAAGTCATAACATAAAGATTAATATGCGTTTGTTTAATTCTATACAATAAATTGCAAAAAAAATGTTGGCGTCTAGAACAGATTTTTTCAAAATAGGCTTGGCAGTCAACGTGTTAAAAAGAGCTAGTAATCATCGACTACCAAACAGACTGTTATGATGTGCTCGTGGTAGTTGCAACCAACTTTCGAGCCCTGTCGATTTTAGCACGTGGTGTGCCGACTAAATCTAACAGGTTCGGCTCGAGGACAAAACAGCTATTGCTAATGGTCTAAACTTCTAAAAGGAGCGACTCTTGGCGTGGTCAGATGACTTCTGTCGTTCCCTTCCGCGAAAGGTCCCACGACACCACCGTGCGCGGACGCATCGCGGGGGTGAGGCCCTCGGATAGGTTGAGTACATTTTTCGATAGTGGTGGGGAAGGGTGGTTGGCGAAAACTATTGGTTAAAATCATAGGTGGGAAAAACTACACGAAAATGCCACCCCCCAGACCATAGGTCACTCTCAGGTACCAAGCGTACCCTTGAGTGACGCACGCGGAAATTCCGAGTGCCTCGAACAATGACCGCAGCAGACAATAACGTCAAGACGCGCTTCGGCTCTGGTGACCATATGAATGCAAAAATGTACAGGTTAAAAAAGGGGCGAAGATTCTAAGTCGAAAACAGGGCAATGAAAGGTAAAAGCAAGTTCTTAGATTGAAAGACTACGATTGCCGTGGCGTCAGAAAATTGTCGCTGCTACGAAACGAGCGAAGGCGAAAAATATATACAATAGAACTACATGCTAAGAAATCTAAGGGTCGGGCAGCTGACATACCTGTCGAGGATTAAACACAGACGAAGACACAATTTTCAAGGCTCTGTCAGGATCTTTAAAACACCTACACAAGACTGTTCCCTTTTAAACTAGAATATCATCCCTATTGAATCCACGTCTTATCACACCGTACATCAGTTCATGGAGCACTCGGCGCCGATAATTCGTTACACGTCGAATTAAAAATGCACGAACCAAAAGAAGATGGATGTTGGCTTGGAAATTTCCGCGTATCGGAAGAAAAAGAGGATGGTGGGTAGAGAAGCAATCGTTCGACAAATAAGTGTCGAAAGGGACTTGGCGTTCTTCCATAGGCGTTCTAACGAGGCAGGAGAGAGACTCGGTCTCGTTATTTCTTGGCGCTTCAGTTTTCTCGAGTGTGGGGGCCGTTAGCCGAGCCTCCGTTTCGAGCCTCGACCACTCCCCTCCGACGGTTTTATCCATTTTCCGGCTTGTTATTCCGATTGGTAACGAGGCAGAATTTCCCGTGGACCGGCCGGAACACACCGTCTGACAGCGGCGAATGAAATCGCCGGGCTCCGCGTCTCTCTCTCGAAATCAAGTTTCGCGATAGACGGGCCTGTCTGTTTCTCCTTCTCTCTCTCTCTCTCTTTCTCCCTCGTTCTCCTCGTCCTTACCGATAGACACCGCCAACAAAAGCGACTTGGTGCAAACATTCGCGTTCAAAGGATTGACGTTTCCACGTAGGCGTCCTCCGCGACGCCAGTCCTCCTGACTGTTCTCATTTCCGCAGGCACGTCGATTCGTCGGATGGTTGATCGCGAAATAATCGCCGAGCCCGCAAGGGAATCGTTGCAGAGCGGAGCTCTGTTAATGTATTTAATCGTGTGCTGGTGTTAGGGTAATTGTAGCAGGTTGTTGTAGTGGAAAGGTTGCGGTGTGAGTATAGTTAATTCCACCCTTTGGATTATGATGCTGTTAGCAGTCATTGTGGTCGTGATACGAGGCTACTTCTAGCTCTGTGTATTACGTTTTAATTGTGATACTTTGTTTAAGGGCGTTGACCCTTTCCTAACTAATACATTGTCAATGAGGGTAAATTGTACATAATCACTGTCGATATTAGAGTAATCTTCCATAAGGAGAAGAAAATGTTTCTTTGCTTTTCGCTCCTGAAAATTTTCCTTTTTGGTAATTAAAGCACTGTAGTTTGCAACCCTTCAGTTGTCTAAAATTTTGTTCTTTCTCATTTGACATAGTATTGGAATATTGGAATACCAACAGCATCCTCTAATTTTTATTACAGGATTGAGTTACGTTGGGACATCAAGAATGGCTCTTTGTTATGTTAATTAACTTGGACCGGTTACATGGAAGTTTATCGAAAAGGATTTGGCTTTAGTGAGATTGGCAGAGCACTCGATAGTTGTTCTTGGGGATTCAAACTGGTACACAGGCGAGAGTGGGTAACAGCGGTTTTACGACTGTCTGGTTCATAAAATCTAGACGGTCAGCATTTCGGCTAACTGGAAGGGAAAGTGATCGTGTCTGCTTGTCCCAGGATTTACGTTCGCAGTCAAATAGTCTCTGAACGAAGATTTCGTTGTTCCAATAAACTAGTAACACTTTGATAATTAATTAACTTTAATGAAACACGATTAATCACATCGAAATATCACCAGAATACGTAACTCCGTGTTACCATAAAAATTACCAGAGAAATGTCAACAGAAACATCCCAATTCCATTTTTACACCTTGTTCACTTTTTCTGTCTTCGTGTGCTCGCTAAATGGGTACCTATGAATTTTAGAAGAGCCATTTCAGAGTTCACCGACAACACGTCCAATTGTACATTAACGGTATGGTGATTCTGTTAGGCGGTACCAAGTTGGAATTCTTTATTCCAACGCTTTACGACGTGTGAGCCAGATATTACTCTCTTCTACACCGCGAAGGGTCTATCGACGATCTCCTCGTTCACGGTTCCTTCTTTTTCCAGCGCGGCGAGTCGTTCGTCGAGGCAATTCCCTCGGCGGCGCTAAATGTGTAAGCGATAAAAGTATCTCTGCCAGGGTGAACGCGTCGTTTTATGTACTTTCTGCATTTCCTTAAGGTCCTACCGGATGCCCGTAAATTCGTCCCCGCTTTTTTTTTTCTTCTTCTCCATGTCTCTCCCTTCCTCCATCGCTCTCCTCTTCGCTCTTTCTTTCTTCGTTTCCCTACCGGGGTAAAAGTTCGCCGCTAGGGAGGCGTTGCATTTTTCAGCCACTCCCTCTCTATCATCCAGCGGTTTCGAAATTTACGAACGCCGCGGTTCGCGTGCTGCCATCGCTGATCGCGCGTTGATCATCGCTTGAAAAGTGAACCTTCTTCGAACCAATGCTTGGGATAGATCTTCTGCGCCTATGAAGAAGCAGTTAAGCTTAATTTTAGAGATTCTAGGGCTCCCAATTTTGGTCGCAGAGTGTCTTATTATCTCGAGAGTTTGGGATTGGAGGCTGTTTTGTAGAAACTCGAATTTAGAACTTATTTTGAAGATTTTAAGTTAGTTTCTTATCTCTCTGTAGATAATTCGATTCTTCGTCGTTTTGTGAAGAAACAGTATTTATAATGGAGATTATAACGAATTTTGAAAATTTGTTTAAAAGAGCGATCTAAAGAATACACTTGGAAAAAAACACTTCAGGTGACAAGCTTCTTTTTCCAAAACCACATTCATTCGTTCAAGACCACAACGAGGGCTAGCTCTGGGGGGAAAAATACAAGTTCCTTTCTCCTGGAACGAAGCATGGAAAAGCCAGAACAATTTATTCGATCGCGAAGCAAATAAATCCAATTCGTAGCCGCAACTGGCACTGTTCCGTCGCTCTGTAACACCTGACAGCAAATGGCACTAATTTTATCCAGCACCGCAAATGCTACAACCGCAACTGCTTCGATTTATTCTGGCCCGTTGGATCACCTTCGATTCTCACGACCCTCTTAATCCTGACAGTCACACGGCGTTGTTGAAAGGCGGTCGTTCAGTGATTCTAGTCAACCACTAATCAGCCCGCTCTCACAGAGTCGAACGCACTTCAGGAACGCTGGTTTCTGCTTCGGATATTTCCACGATTAGTCTGTTGCAACTTTCCTGAAAGTTCGTACTGGGCATTAGGGGCAAATTTAATCAGCACAAATAGCATAATTTCTACCCTTCTTTTTTTTAGAGAAAAAGAAGTAACATATTTATATTCATCTCAATTTTTATCTCAATATTTTATTAATAAAGTGCGAAAAGAAAATATCTAGAATAATAGTAATAATTACTAAATAATATTTTTATATCGATCATATCTGCTTTTTAAAAATTTCTTAAAATCTTTTCTTCACACTCCTCGTTGCTCACTTATTTAATACTTTCACCCTAAACTATCCTTCGTATCCAACGGTAACAAAGCAATCGACGAGGTACGATTTCACCAACTCTCCACCACCCGATAAACCCTGTTTCCAAACGTTCCTCAAACGCGTCTTCGAAACCGCACCGAAACGTGGCACGAGGAAACGCAAATCGAGTCAGAAATTCGAGGCTAGGAGCATGGACGATGATCGATTTTCATAGCGGCCGATTTGTACCGGAAGCCCGGTCCTCGCCACGATAACAATTATCGCTAAGTGGCGAACGATGAGAGTGGGTCGAGCGGGAATACGAAACATGGCCCTCGTACGGCCGCTATTAGTGCCTCATTAATAACGTCGCTCGCTCGCGGTACCGGTGATTTAGTGGATCGAACAGCGAGAGAGGGAGAGAGAGAGCGTGACCCATCGATGCCGCCCCGAAAGAGAGAATAACGACCAGCGACCACGTCAATCTCTTCCGGAGTCCCCCCCAAACTAACACCCCCGTTTTGGCTAGAAATTGCTGCTAACGAAGACATCGAGTGGCCCTCCAGGCGGAAAGAAACGACGGGAGGCCTGCGGAAGGCCTGGAAAATTTTCGTCGTTGGCTGTTGGCCGAGAACTTCACTCCTACGAAAATCACGTCCCTCCCCGCCTTTTATATTCCCGGCGTGTAACGCGTTCAAGTTAGATGGACGGTAATAGGAACGGAGAGGGATGGAGAACCGGTGTCTGTTATTAAGAAGAGGGCCAGGTGGCGAAGTTCCTCGAAGAAACGCAGACAGACGGTGTTACGCGGCCGGTGATCTTAAGTGGAAAGCAATGCTCGGCTGCATTATACGCTCGCTGAGCTTTAATTAATCTTTCAACTGGTAGGTATCGGAAGTCCGTGACTAAACGAGACCAACGAAGAGGGAGCGAGGGAGAACGCTTTGTAAATAAATGAAACCGGTCGTGGAAGGAGACGCGGAGATTCTCCCGCGGGATCCACGTGGCCGGAGGTAAATCTATTAGTTTGTCCGTTAGAACGACGGAGGCGGGTTGGTTTCGGGTAACTGATATTCCAGACGTGCCTTTTCTTCGTCGGAACCAGGGACAAAAGCTTGGTCGCTGGTGGTTTATTTTGAGAAAAGTGCTACAGATTTTTTGGAAACGGAAAATGCTGTGGTGGATGGCATGGCAGAGATTGTGACGCATGTTCGCGTCACTCGGCAGGTTTGCTAGCTTACGAAGCTGTCTTCCGTTCTACCAGGATAAGTTGTTGCAAAAATAGATCAATCTCTTAACCGTGCTCGCCTTTGGAACAGAAAATGAATCTCTCTAGTTTGTAATTAAGAACGAGTAAGAATTATTAGGTCATCCCATAAGTTCGTGCCGAATTTAAAAATTCAGATCGATGTTTCCAACGAACGTTTACATTTGACAAAAAAAAAACGTAAACGCCTTCTCGTTCCACAACTTTCTTCTATTTTTTTAGTAATACCATTATGTCGTCGCTGTAGTATTTCCTTGAATTTTCCTTAAATTATTTTTCGTTCTCGGCACGAACTTATGGAACGACCTAATATTATCGATTGCTTTTTTCTCGTTCTTGCAAATGTGAGTACCATGTATTTTATGTTTAATGCGAAATGAATAATCCCTCAATAAATAAACGATTGCGTTCTAAGTATTGGCTAATCAACGACGAGGTAACTGGTCTGGCACAATTAAGAGATTAACACGGAGATTAAATTTCCATTACACAAATCGACACGATTTTCTTCCCCATTTGTTAAGCAAAGAGCACAGAAAAGTTAGTCAAAAATTCATTAACGTTATCACGTTACTAACTCCAAGTATTCCATTGCAAAGTTTCGACATTCCTTCAACAACCCACCAGCAAGCTGCGCAATTCGCAAATCCTCGATCCCCGCTATCTGTCAGAGGTCATCCGCGTCGCTGGAAATCTGTCCAAACGATTCGTCCAGCGGCTCCATACGTCCAGGAGTCGATTCGTATCAGCCAGGTTCGGGTGTAAAATTTTTAGATCCGGCTTTACCGACATACCACGGCAACCGTGACTATAAAAACACCGGGGATACGCTACCCTTTATTTTACCGCCCTCGTACAAGCATGCATGCATACGCGACGGTCGTCGATACAGATCGCAAGTTGTGTCTCTTCTTCCGGTGCACACAAAAGAAAGTCGACCTTTCGTCGATTCTCCCGGACAAGGATATCTGCCTTTGGTTTTTGGCACGTTCCTGTCGCACGTTGGTTATGCAAAACGGTCGATACGGAACGATAACAATTAGAGATAGAGAGCAGGACGGGTGGTCTCTCTTTCCTTCTTTTCAGCGCGTAGGTCAGCTTCTTTCCGACCCTATGGAAAATGGGGGATGGGTGGTGATTTCCGGTTTGGCATCGTGCACCGGACTCGGCACATTCGACATCCGGCTCTCGCCTCTTGGCGGAGCTTCAGGAAACTTGCGAGACCCGTAAGCTCCGCTCTGGAAAGTGTATCAATCACTCAATATCTGTGGCTCGAAAACTGGCCCTGAGAGCAGCCTATATGTGTGTGTGTGTGTGTGTGTGGTGAGCAGTTTGTTTGAGCGGAGATTTTCCTGCGGCCATGTGATCGTGGCACGCGGCCAGCCTGAAATTACTCGCGTAACTTTTCGTCGGCGGAACGAAGAGGCGGCGTCGTAAAGATCGTCGAACATTTTTTTAAATATAAATGAAACGCTTTCCTCCGTTTACCGGCGACCTACGTCCCGGCAGAGAGGATATGACGATAGGCGGGTTTTAGGCCGCTTTTTCGTTTTTTATAGTTGATCGAGCTTAAATATGATTGGGTAGGAACTGTGCTTTTATTAAACGCCGATACAGATTCATGATGCCGAATGTTGAATACAATACAATACTATACTGGTCGCAATGCTGATACTGATCTAAGATTTTTTTTTTATATCATTTTTTCGCCTTGGTGCGAGTTGCGCCTAAGGGCCAATTTACCAACTTATCCGTCTATGTTATTATCTACTAAGAGGTTTTGGATTAATACTAATTAATTGCACGAGTAATTATAGAGAATAATTTTCAAATTCTATTTCTGATCTAAGACTATTTCCGCACGTATTCTTGTACCTCTTTTCGCTACGGGGAATCGCGTTAATTGTGATCGGCGTGGCTGAAGCTAGTAAATAGACGACAATAAACACGAGTACGAAAAGTATGTTAACCGAGAAGAGGGGAGTTCGTCTTGCCAGGCACCGTTTGTTGACACTTTTTCTCTGTCTCTCTCACTCATTCTCGTCTTACAGCAGTTCTTATTTCTTTGCTGATCTCTTAGTTTTTGTATGCCTCGAAAAAGGATTCTTAGTTGTTTACAATATGGTTCTTGACGTATATTAGAAACGTTAAAAGAAACTGAGGAAAAATCATTTTTTAATAAATATATATAAACATGTGTAACATGTATAACTTGTTTGGTTCAGAAAACTCAATTTGCCAAGTGTGTTGTAGAAGTTTGCCGGTTCCCTCGCGAGACACTCTGTGTACACGCTTTTCGTAGCTGAGGGATTAATATCCAAGAGATACCCCAGAACTTGTTTAAACGAACACACATTAACATGCTGCGAAACATCAACTATATTTCGAACAACCAACAACCTAGAAAAACGTGAATTTTCAATTCTAGAAAATTGTCGAGTCGTAAAAGAACAGTTCGGTACACCAAACGGTTTCTATCAGCCAGTATCGGAAATTAAGAGTCTAAGATTGCTACAAACCTTGCTACCGTCACAGAAAGTTTCCTCTGATTTTTAATTTATACCACCCTCTCCACCTATACTTTAACCCTTTGACGATTGAGTACTCTATCGAGATACTGATTATTTATGCAATTTTTCTTTCCACGACATCGTATCAAAATTACATGTAAACGAGATCATGACCACAACTATTTTCATTGGTTAAAAATTGTATCGGTGTTTCGTGAACGCGTGTACGAGTCCATCAAAGGGTTAAAAACGCAGACAACGAGAAAGAAAAAAAGCGCTCTTCTCTGAAAAATTTGATTCCTATCTCTAAGCTAAGTTCAAACTTTCACCTACGTCGTATCAAAATTACATATATACGAGATCACGACCATAACTATTTTTGTTGAAAAATTCTGTCGGTATTTTGTGAACGCGTACGCAAGTCCATCGACGTCAAAGGGTTAAAAACGCAGACAACGAGTAAGAAAGAAAAAAACACCCTTCTCTAAAAAATTTTACTCCTATCTCGCGCGAAGCTAAGTTAAAACACAGGAAGAACGCGCCAAACCTGTTGGAATCCTTTGGAAAGGACATGAAACAAAAATTACCATTCGAAATCTACCATTAATCCAACGAGATCAATCTCCAGCATCGAATACTCACGCACGAGAGTAATCCTTACAAAAGGATCAGCAATCGAAGCACGGAATCATCGATCCATCCAAGTCCATCCCATCTAGCCTGTTTACCGCCGGTAGTTCTCCAATCAGGGCGTGTGTCCTGTGTGCCGCTTGCACAGAGAGAGAGAGAGTAGAGCAGCACTCGATAATGGCGGCGGAGTTGATCGTGCATCCCGGTAGAGATGTGCGTTGTCGTGAGGATTTTTACGACAGTAGAATGGACGACGCCGTCTGGCCACGAGAGGGTTCTCTCCAATTTAATTTGCATAGCTAAACCCGGTGTGCTTGGGTGTGGCGTTGTGCTCGTGTGTTCCTTTGGCCCTCCTATAGTCCTAGGTTGGAAACCTCGGGCTCGTTTACGCGACAACGTAACGCCTCTCGTAATCGTACGGATCAGGAGGCGCGCGCGGATCACAGGACGCATTACTGCGTTGCCGCGGAATTAATCAAGCCTATCTATATTAGAAGGCATGCCCTGCGGTCAGATTAGAATCCCGAGCAATCCGCCAGCTCCGGATGGACAACGCCGCTGTTAATGGAACTCCCGTGCGGCGAACGGCTTCACCGACACCCTATATATACATATAATATCCGTCGCGCCACGTCAAAGAAGCTCTCCTCGCCCTTAACCGGCTGGCTTGATAAGAATGTACTATGGCACTATGGAAATCGTAATTTTCAAGCCACTCGGGGGATTTGCTGGAGGGGATTAGTTTCGGGTGAACTCGAACACCACTCCTCCCATTTTAGGGGGCGATCGAGAAATTTATGGGCATAGAAAATGTAATATTGATGTCTTCAG
This sequence comes from Habropoda laboriosa, assembly GCF_001263275.1. NCBI lineage: Eukaryota > Metazoa > Arthropoda > Insecta > Hymenoptera > Apidae > Habropoda > Habropoda laboriosa. Next base: position 1,600,471 of record NW_017100218.1, read on the forward strand.
GGTGTGTAACATTGGATATTTTCGAGATTTACAAGTTTCTAGCCCTTAACAAAGGTTTCACGTCGCCTGGGGGGGAAATTTGTACGGGTTTAGGTGAACGCTTCGAGACAATGTTAGAAATTACAGGAACTCTTTTTTATAATATTGAGCTTTTGATAGTTAAATCTTACTGGAACATCGAATGGAAGGATGTTTTAAAATTATAGCAACTTTTTGTAGTATTGAGTTATTGACAGTTTAATATTTCTTTTCTTATTTTAATTGGAACGTCGAATCGAAGGACATTTTGAAATTATAGAAACACTGTTTGTGATATCGAGTTCTCGACAATTTCACAATTTTCTATATTTATTAAAATTGAAGGATATTTCGAATCGTTTGACAAAAGTTTTAATTTCGAAAAATTGTCGCGAACCGTTGGCGATACACGCGGCGCCGAATGGGTTAAGTTTCGGTTGGGATATCCGAACGAGAGCAAGTTGTGAAATTAATGCGTTCCTGTACTTTCTGACGAGATATAGAGTATTCCTTATGGGATTGTAGCGAAGATAAATTCCTCGATTCTTGAAGTCGAAGTTGAATGGAAAAAGTTTCCTCGCTTTTTGTTATGATGAATGAGAACGGTTTAATTTGTTTTCGAAATTGCGGCAACTTTTGAAATACGCGGACTCGCTTAAACTTTTCTTCCACTTGTACCGTGTAATTCGCGCGAATCAGCCTGTTTCGAAAAAAAAATTACAAACGTAACAGCTTCTGCTCGGGACATCCTTGTAATTACGTTTTTTGCTCATCTCGCTTGTAAATGCATCGACACACTCTTCCCGTGGTACAAATCACACGGAATCAATTACTTTCTGACGTTTCGTTTCCGATTAAAAATGGAGATCGAAAAGTATAAATTGTCTCATAGAAATTTTATATTCAATTCTTAAAAATTCGTAAATTTGGAAAGTTAGCGAAATTACTTATCGACACAAGTGTTTCGGGTCCCTTTACGCTTGCCTGCAAATGACTTCGAAAAAATCTCGATACTTTTTAGAAATTCTGAATTTTAAAAAATGCGAATCTATGAAATTTAAAATATTGAGATGTACGAAAGAATATCCATATTTTTTCTACAGATCTTCGTCTTCTTTCTGTTTCTCCTCGATATTTAAAAGCAGCGCTGTTATTTCATCCTTCCAAGCACCCTGCGTAATCCTGAAGATAAAACAAGAGCGAAACACCGGTGAAAAAGATTCGTTTCTTTAACTTTTACCAAGAGTTTCGTAGCCCGCGAATGAGATACTTGTCAGAGTTGAACGTAATTGCTCGTGAATGCAAATTGGTCTGTAGATTATGCCAGCCGCTTGTGCAAGAAAACGAGCAAAACGGTAACAGTTATTGCTGGGTAAAAACAAAATGTCCACGCGGTTCGATAAGCAATAAGGGAACACAAAAGGAGATGGGGGATAGAAAAGAGAGTGGCTGCTAGAAGTTGATAACGTATCGGCAGTGCTTAAAAACATATGTATCCTCCATACTTTTCGATGTTTACGATCGTCGACCCGTAATCGTTATCGTTGGATCGATCGTAACGATTTCTAGTTAGCCGCACCTGATTCCACTCGTGTTGCACGAACAAGTCTAATCAAACTTCTCTCTTTGTATACCCTACCGTTATCATTGTACAGTGATTATATCTTACGCGTAGAAAACGACCGGGATTTTCAACGAAACAGAAGAAGGATGGTATAGAATCGTTGTAAATTTCCTCTCGTATTCGGTTCGAATAGATGAATTCAAGGGGAAATTAGTGGAGTACGGGCGGCCAGTTATCTGAAGTTTCATTTCCCGACTCTCGATTATCGGGACACATAAACGGAAATTCATCCGATCGAATTGTTCGACCGTTATGGAAGCGTTTAAATGAAACGTTCGAATGAAACAGGGGATACAAAGGTATTCCTACTGCCGCGTGGCAGATTTCTTTTGTCTAAGATAATGGTTTCCGCTCTGTAAATTCGATACTTGACCGATAACGTTAGCTAAAAGAGAACTGTCTCTCTCTCTTTATACCCACCTGTAATACTGCACAAATTCCTATCGCGTATCCCCAGTTTACATTTTCCCCCCCCCCCTTTTATTCGAGAAACCTTTTAGAATAACTCCTATCGATACTCGCAGAAAGAAAGAAAAAAAAGAAAGAAATCAAATTAGAAGATACGAATCAAAAGTGCTCCACAGTTCACGTATGACGTACGGAGACAAGAATTAAGAATTGATTCGATGTATAAACAGCGTTCGAATCACCCTTTTGTATTTTCCCTCCGGTTAATCTGTTTCTCTCCCTTGGCGGGTGGAAAAACAAGGACAAGAGGGGTGAAAGAATATTTTCGTATAATCCGGGCGTGTGTGGCGAGATTCGACGAGAAAAGAGGAGTGGGAAGAGGATGGGGGGGATATAGGCAGCCGAAATCTCGTGTGTTGTTCTTGCCGCGCGTCGGTATTTGCTCGTCGAT
>NW_017100218.1:1602994-1641935 GCF_001263275.1 Habropoda laboriosa
TTACCGGGCAAGGACCAGAACGAATACCGGCCCGTAACTGTTTCCGTAGCAGAGGGTATTACAGAGGGCTTAGTACAGGATGACACCGTGGATAGGAGTAAAGGGTGAAGAGAGATTAGAGGATCGAAACGAAGAGAACCAAGAGGGGAAGGGGTGAGCGAGCGAGAGAGAGAAAAGGTTGTAGAGATAGAAGGAGGTGTGGCTTGGGCGAGAATCACTCCTGTTGCCATCAAAGACGTTCGTGCTGTGAATTCCACGAAAGATAAATTCCCCCGGCGATATATATCCATACCGTTGAATTCTTTCGTTGCACCTTACTACCCTTTCTTCTCTCTCTCTCTCTCTCTCTCTTCTCCATTACGGTTTCCCCGTCTTTCTCTCTGCCTGTATATTTCTTATTTCGTCTGGTAGACGTGATCCAGAGACGTGGTCTATGATCTTTACCGCTTTATGTACACAAAGCTGACGTTGCATCGTTTCTTCGTCCTTTCTCTATTTTTTCTGTTTTTTTTTCTTCTTCTTTTTTGCTACTTGCTCCTTTTTTCGACTATAGATCGAACGTTTCTACGTCTGTAGGATATTTTTGACGACGATTGGTGAGCTTTTTCTCTTTTTTCGTACTTTTCAGAGCGACCAGAAAAGCTGTTTATTGGCGAAGTTTGTGCAAATTGGGAAATACACGTGGATTCGATGTGGAATTGCAGAGGGAGAGTGGAAACATTTGCGAATGAACGCGAGCATTGTTGTTAAAACAACGTATCTCTGGTGTTCGAGCAGAGCGTACATGCTTGATTATTTTGTACAGCGTCGCAGAGGTGACCAAGTTTGTAAAGGAAATACGATTTGTAAAGGAAATACGAGCGATCTAGGCGAGTTCTGTTTTTCTTGTTTTTTATCCTGTCTACGATTCGTTTACCAGATTTCGTCTTTTTATTTGCACGAAGTAATTTTGCAAATGCTCAAGGCACTCTCGACGAAATGTCGCAATTAAAAAAGTTTTTTCTCTTCGACGGTTTACCGATACGCGGCGGTGGGAAAGAACGCTTGTTTTCGTAAATGCGTTTCCAAAGAAAAACAACAATCTTTCTTCGATTTTGATCACCACTCTAACTTGTTCAACTTCTATTTAGAAAAAGAAGAAGAAAAAGTAAGAAGAGAAAATCGTTAGGGAAAAAAGAAAACGCCCTCGTGACGCCAGTTAAAACAAGCAACTTACACTCGTAACTTTCAGTAAACCAGACAAAGCGTAACGATAAATACCGGTCGCACTCAATTATACTATTTCTGTCAGAGTCAAGCGCTCGACAAAACAGACACAATGCCGCCATTAAAACCATTGTACCCTACAGCTGTGCGCTTCCGGCACAGCTCGTTGAATTGGCGCAACAAATTCAACCCTCGGTAGCAGTATCCTCGAACGATTTTCTTTACGGCACCATTAAGCCTGGAAATAAGTAGCGATTAATAGCGCGACGGAGCGAAATCCTATAGCCCGTGGGATGGTCGAAGAAGGGAATAGGGGGTGGTGGCGGTGGTGGAAGAACTTGCAGGGAACTTTCCACGGTATCACATGCGTTTCGCGAGACTAAGTTTCCCCTACCTTACAGCCCCGTTCACCGACCCTTTACTTATTCGTACTCTGATAGCTCGTGAAACGTTCGACAAATCTAGTATTTCGGAGGGGGATTAAAGACGAAGCTGAGTTTCCCCGATTCCTCTCTCTCTTCGCAAATTACCGGAATTCCCCGGGCGAACTCGCATATTTCACGTTTGATGCGCCTCGAACAAAGGGAATTGGGACGTGGAGTTTGGATTCTCTCTTGCGGAGATGTAAAAGAGAGCGAGACGCGTACACGTAGTGTAAACCAAAGGGTGGGAGAGAGCGAGAGAGGGCGAGACTCGCAAATCGTGTCCTCGAAGATGTCAACCGAAGTAGCGGCGCGGAGTTTCGCGAGCGGAGGAAAAGGAGTTTATCCAGTGACACGAGGTGACAAATCCTCTTAACCGCTTTACAATCTCGCATTGTCGCGTCTCGCATGCATGCATGCAAACGCAACGGCATAAAGACGTCACGTTGCGCCTCCTCGTTTGCTCTTTCGCGTTACACCTCTATTGTATACTCTTTTCTCTTTTCACCGTCGTTCGCGAAAGGAGAGAGAGAGAGAGAGATGGGGAAAACGCGGCTTATCGTGGTTGCTAGCGAGTAACGGGTGACAAAGAGACACACACGGATAGATAGTCGTTTCCGCGCGGTCTTTCGTCTCCGCGATTCGTCGTAACCAGTGTTCCTTCGCTGCGATGCGAGTGATGTTCTTGAGGAGTTTACGACGTTGTAAAAAGCGAGGGAAAGGGTAAATGGAAGGATGAGTGGCCTACATCAAAAATAGATTTACGTCGAGAAGAAAAAAAGAGTATTACGTAGAGAGATTAGATAATTCGACGTGTGGAATTAGGTCAGATGTTTTTTAACGCGATCCCAATTTTGTGATACGAAGGTGTGAAGTGTTTGAGGAAAGAGGATGAGTAAGATGTCTTTTGTAATTATTGAAGTTTATTAAGTTCATCTTTGACCGTGTTCTTAAAAAATTCTCGACTCACCACAAAAGCACAGTGTCGTCAATGTAAACAAATTGATTCTGCAAAAATTCAGGGTCATTGACCTCTCTATTCTCGCAGCTTGTGCAGTCGTGCAATACAGCTCAAACCTTCTTATCACGTTCTCTTTTTTAACTATCCTAATTTCATCAGGCCATATGTGCTTGTTAATTACAAAACGATTTCCTTCTCTCCCTCTAAGTAACAATTACTCCCACAAACCTGATCTAGCTCATTTCTACGCTAATTAATTAGCACAAAAAATAAAGTTTGATAGTTTTCGACAGCAGTGTACATCGATACGAACTCGGTTCGTTATTTTTAAGTGTTGAATCTGTTCCCCGAGTGTTCTCCACACATCCAGCTCCACCCTGTATATAGAGTAGCGTAACTGGGTTGCAACATGGGTTGATTAATGAAAGATTCGAGCCGAGCGGACGCGGAGTTTATCGATGCCGCGTGCCACGACCCAGAATTTATCTCGGTTCTTGGTTTCCGCTACCGGGAATTTGTCACCGTGTGAAGTTTCCACGACCCGAAAATCATCGTCGATCCACGCCACGGAAGATACTCCGCGATATTCGGTTAGCAAGACGCGGAATTTATTCGTCGATCGGTTACCACGACCCGAAATTTCCACGATGTTCCTCCTCCGCCCTTGCCTCAACCGGAGCGCGAGGTTTTACCGGGTGGGGGTGAAATTTATCGGCATCGATTTTTACGACCCAGAATTTATCGATGTCGATTCCCGCGACCCGGAATTTATCGGTGTTGATTTTCTGGACGAGCAATTTATCGGGCCAGAGGTGGAAATTCGGTCGATATTTATCGATATCGTGCTTTTCTCCAATGCGGAACTCGCGCAAATATGAATACCTCATAATCTGGAATTTATCGATAACGGTTCCTTCAGCGGGCAACGCATTGATATCGACCCTTTTTACGGCCACGCGTCTGTCAGCTTTGTTTCGTGCACGGGAATTTTAGCGGTATCGATTTCCCCGATAAAGAACGATTCTCTCTCTCCGGTGGCGGCGATTCTTTTTGTACGATATTCGTAAATATAGATACATCGCGATCTGATTGTTTATGAACTGTTTACAAGAATCCATATTCCATAAAATGGGATTCGACGATGGTTTATCCATCGAAACCGATCAATTTCAGATCTTCGAAAAAAATCCCGACGATTTATCGTCGACGTTTATTCTCTATCCTCGGACAACATTTTTAACCATTTGCACGTTAAATAAATAGGTAAATAATTCTTTCGTAATTGAACGATTACCGACATTCATCGTGAAGAACTTGAAAAGAAGAGCACTCGACATCGAACGTTTCAAACATCCAACTAATTAATGGACAATTTACACTTCAGATATTCTAATTAACACAAGAGGTACGCGAGAGTTAACGTCACGAATTTCCCTGTTATCGCGTTAACGTATCGATGATCAAACAGACACCTATCAGCACTGCCATAATGCGACATTGTTACGAAGACAAGCGTGCGTGTCGCGTTTCTTCGTTTCGCAAAAATCTGATCGGCATCGTTGGCCCCTTCGTGTCGCGGGCATATTCGCTCCGCGCTTTCACTTTCCGTCATGGTGACGTGTTCAGATACAGATCGCGGTCTGTTGACATCCATTGATCATGACATGAATAATGAATGGATACACAGGGTGAATAATGCATGCATCAACGTCGAACAACATCCACTCGATTCCAGTGTATAACCGATCGTGCACATACCTGCGTGAAACGTTGATGAACATCGATCGTTCGATATCGAACGCGATCGCCTCGATGATCTTGTCGCAAGATTGTACTCCTACTCCTCCAATTACAAGCGACTTACGTCACTTTTCCTCTAAGTAACGCACTCAAATTTCCTCTAATTAATCTGTCAAATTTTCGCGAAGATCTGCGATAAGTTGGTCCAAGGTAAAAGTGACGAAAGTGAAATAAAAATTGGAATTTCGAGAGTATTTTTTTTTTTTAGGTCGGGTGGAATAGATAGCGATCTAGGATTTTTCTGTCGATTCGTTCATTTTGTTTCTCGTCCGATTCATCGACGATGCGCGATAACTCGCGGAGATAAAATTTTATTTGGCAAATGAAAATATGCGTTGACTCATTGCTCGCGTGAATTGATTGCAAATATAGAATGAATTTCACTGAATTTTCCGCTGTTATAAATTTAAGTAGTCTAGAGTATCGTTTCCATCTCGTTCGGTCATTTTGTTAGAATTTTTTTTCCCCCCAAAAGAAAAGAAAAAAAATGGGTTGATTACTCGAAGTGTGTGCGAGTAGGAGAAAAGATCGGAGTAAGTGACGTGTTCGGTAGGGATAAAGCGACAAAGGCGTTTCGTGTTTCAACCTCGTCGTCGTTTGCCGAGTATTAAACATTAGCTTCTTCTACAGTTTACGAGGTCGTGGGAGGAGAGTATGAGTAGACACGGGTCGACAAGGTGCCTTAGTTGCGCCAGATAGTTATAGCTATTTGCGGTCCATCGAAGTCATAATTAGTTTTCCCCGTGCAGCCTTGGTCGACCGAACCTGATAGACAGTTTTCGGGGAGGATCGACCGAGCGTTGGAAACACTATTTAGTTAAGAAGCGCCTTTGCCTGCGTGGAACGTCGTTTATTTTACGGCTTTGTCGAGTTTCAGGGTTGCGTTAGTGTCATTAAATCGTGGTATTTAATTAAATGAGATAACCAGCGTTTATCGTACGACGATGCACCGAATTTAATAACGGTGGACCACTGTAAAAATCGCGCAAGACTGGCACGTGTAAAATTAAAGGACTTTTTTCCATAGATTTTTCGTAATGAGGACCCTTTTAAAAATCACGAGAGAGGATCGTGTGCAAAACCAAGACTTCTGATATAATGATAATGCAAAAGTGTCGTCTGTGAACGTACTTCCTTTATTTTCCAAAAATCGATATACTCTTTCAACTAAAATTCATCAAATTTGCAAGTGAAAACTAATTCGTCCGTTTTTAAATTACTTCCGATAAGATTTAATAGAGATAAATATTTATTTTGTAAGATTTAACGAAGACAAAAATTTATTTTCTAAGATTCGCTAAAGATAAGAATAATTCGTCCATTTCTAAATTATTTTTAATAAGATTTAATAGAGATAAAAATTTACTTTTCAACACTTAACGGGAATGAAAATTTATTTTGTAAGGTTTAACAAAAATTTATTTTGCAAGATTCACTAACGACAAGATTACCGAAGAATTGGTCTGTCCTCAAATTATTCTTCTCCGGATAAAATAAAAAAAAAGCACCCTGCATAGTCTGTACATTTTACCCTACATCCTTTGAGCGTTCATTGATGGAGCAGAACACCGAGAATCACGATGTCATCCTTTATTGTTGCAGGGTCCGTGAACGAGGCCGGTGTTTACACTCTCCGTAGAAGTCAGGAGGGTGGACGGCGTGCTAGAAGAACCACGACGAGTACCACCAGCACAACGGCGTCCAGCACGACGTTGATTTCTCTGTCGGACGAGGTGGCGGAGCCCGCGGCCCTTTTAGCCCCCGAAGAGGACTTATGGTCTACCAGTTCCTCCGCTACAAGCAATGTTCCAGTCTCCTTAGATACAGCTGCTGCGCCGTCAAAGCCACCCTTGGAACTGGTGGTGAAACCTCACAGCAAGGTCGTACTGCCTTGCGAGCTGGAGGGAAATTACTCGAGGCTACTGTTGCCCGGGGCCAGGTAATTTAGGCTTCTTTATTGACGAATGGAACCCACACGAGCGGATTTCGTTGCTGCTCCTCTGTCGCACACGAGTGTAAAGATAAATTTATCTTGGGTAACCATGGCTGGCTTTATTTGTCTCTGCTTCAAGGGGAGTTTCTTTCTCCGGGTTCAAGGGTAATTTATTCTGTGCAGGAGAAGGTGGATTTTTAAGTGGATAGAGGATTTATGAGGAGAGCAAATTTGTTTCGTTGGTGAAAATTATTCAGCTATGGTTAACGCGTTGCATTTGTCATTCACAGTGATATTTCATTTGTTAGATGTAATCGATCATCCTTCAATTTTGTATGGTTAATTTTCCTAGCACTGGGATTTTTACTAATTTTTCTTAGCGACCTTAGATATGTATTAAACTGAAATTCGTTCGATTGGTAATGTGTTAATCACTCTCTAATGATAGCACTGGGATCTTAATTAATTTTTCTAACAATCTTGGACGTATATTCAGCTGCAATACTTTTAATTGGTAATGCGTCAATTACTCTACCGATAAATCCCTAATTACCAAAAAAGAGTTTCATAACTAAAGTTACAATTAACTAACATATCACGATTATTACACCTTCCAGATCGATTTAAAGAAAGGAAGCAAAATTCTCTGGAAATTAGAAATTCCGTACACGTTTTCGAGAAACCACGACAAAACAATCACCGTAATTACCGATACATTTCTGCACGCGTAGCTGTTTCCCCGCTGCTAGGGAAGATTCGATTTAAAGTATCCGAGAAACGAGTAGTCAAAGCCTCGATATTGTTAATAGGAAAACGAATTGGACGATGGTATTGTCCCGAATTAATTGGCACGAATTGTCTTGTTAGGAGCTACAGAATACGACCAGCGACATGGTTGCACGAGGGAAGTCCGGTGGATATGATTACAATCAACACGAGAACGGAGATGAGTGGGACTGGACATAGATATATCGGCGACTCTATCACGGCTGCGTTGCATATAGACAACGTCAGATTAGAAGATGACGGTATATGGGGTTGCACACTCGAGGATGACCAAGGGAAGATACTTTCCGGCAGGCCTGTGAAGCTCGTCGTTCTCGGTAAGTTACATTGTTAAATTCGATATAGCATCGTTGGTAACAGTATCGACGAAGTGGAACTGTAACGCGAGGAATCAGCGTTGCAAGTTAGAATATTCTCTGTTACACTGATTTATCTCGCTTTGACAAGAAATTGTGGGTTTCGGTATTTTGGGTTCGATTGTTCCAATTTTTCTGTCAAGAATTTATAAAATCAATCGGTAGTAAAAATGCGGTAACTTGTCGAAGATAGAATACTTTGACATTGTCCATCAAAAGATACATTCACTGCACGTCGTATCTCCTTTGCAACAGTACATGGAACTGTGTCAAATAAACGTTACAGAGGCTTTCAGCGGAATAATCAAAAACACAAAAATTCCTACAGCGTTCCATTAAAAAAGAGAGGGGGTTTGGGAAAAAAACAAAAATATCTATGAAAATGGAAATAAAAACTTGACAGTCGCATTCGTTATGGACTGCAGCGATATCTCGTGTTACGCAAAAAGTCCTAACGGGTGCTACAATATCAAAAAACCATTTCGCCCCCGTTACTAGTGACCGATTTCCGGGGGGAAGAAAAAACAGCTTATGAAATCGAACGAGCAAACGGGAGAGAGTACTACAATTGCCACAAAAGCGAGCCTCGTAACCATCCCGGTGTAGCAAAAATTCGTTTCTTATTTTCCCAGAATACCTGCTCGAGTTCCCGGTGACGCAAGGATTTTATGCATATTAATCCGCGTCACTTGGCCCTGGACGAGAGCATCACGCCGCATGAATATGCATCTGCCGTAAACATTTCCCCCTCTCTTTCTCTCTCTCTCTCTCAATTTTTCCTTTTTTCCCCGCTCGACTCTTTTTCTCCTTTTTTTCTCTCGTCGACAGATGCGTCAGTCGCGGCTGCGGCGTCCGTGCTCTCGTCTCCGCGGCGAAACGTACGAGTACACACGTCGAAACAATGGCATCCGCGCGGGGTGAAACAATCGTTCCGCGTGGCGGTGGTCGCCGCGTGACGCGCGTTTCAACCCTCGAATCACGTTTCAAATGAACCCGCCGCCACGCGGCCTCGCGCCAACCACCCTCTCTCACTCGTCGACCACTTTGGTTTTTTAATATCCCGCCGCTCTCGTTGCTCGCGCGCGAAGGACAGGCCTTCCTTTATTTCTACGCTAGAGACGGCGCCCAGGCCATCCACGGAGATGCTCTTTTCACCGTCGCGCCACCCGCCCTGTTTATTTGTCAGAGGCGAGCCCCTCCTGGCGATGTTTAATTTCCACGGCGCTCTGCGGTTGAATTTTAGAACGAGGCAGCCTGTCGGCGATTTAGCGAGAAGATTTTCTTGTCGGATGGTAAAACAGACTTGCGAAGAGATCTTGGAGTGGTCTTGTCGATCGTGGGTTGTTCGATTGAGAGAAATTTTCGATTTTTCTTCTTCGTGGGTGGATTAGATGGATTGGGTGTTGATACGCGGTTAGAAAATGTGGAGCGTGTTTCTGCAGACAGACGAGTAGGTGGTTCTTGTAATTTATGGCAGTGCTTCTCTGCAGGTTCCGTAAAAGAACCGTTCTACGTGAAATCGCGAGCTCTTTTTCACTGAGAATGCACTTGGAATGTTTATTTATAGGTGTGAGAAACTAGTTTTGTGTGCTGAAGGATTTGTAGCGTGTTAAGCGTTAAAGAATTGAGAAAACTCTCGACTTTAATATTTTTAAGTGATAATGGAATATTAAGTTGTACTTGGGATCATTTCAAATCTTGATTACTCGTGATATAAAGAACAATTTTTAATGTTAAAAATTCTATTTCAACTTTGACTCAATTCTACAAACTGAGCTTTTCAAAATGACGAAGTAACTGAGAACTTGGAGAAATGTAAGAAGAATCTTTGCCATCGATGTTAGCCAGAAAGCAGATGGTACCTTTATTAATTCGTGGCAAATGAGTCGCGTATTTTCGTGAGAAAGTGTGCACGAAATGTACTCGATACAATTTTCTAGCTTATAACTAACTGGCTATGTCTTACGAACTTAAAGTTAAAACTCAGAATTATAACTTGAAATTAAAAAAATTGACATTCAAAGAAATACTTCAAATGTGTGTATAAATTATGACAGCGGGTGTGCGTAGTTCTCAGCTTGCTATCCTTTCCCAAAATTATAATTTTCTTTGGAAAAGAATACCAATTACCAGGTCCCACCACGAGGAGGTAACTACGCAAGGGACCCGACAAAAACACATGCCCTACTGGCAGCTCTTTACATTCAGAGATACGCAATTCTCATTCTCGTAGCAAAAAGGAAATTGATACTTTTCTAAACAATTATGAATTCGCGATCACTCGAAAGAACCAGCGAGCCTAATCGACGCATTTGCTCGCGGTATCGCGCGCTACTCGCGAACAAGTACGTCGATTAAAAGCTTGAAAGAAATTGAGCGATCGAGAATCGATATTCGCGAGAACATTACTGTTCGACGATAATAATTATTAATTACGCTACGAATGAGATCGAGTATCTTTGTAAGAGAGCGCTCACATTGCATTCGATACAAATTTTCTATCTTAGAATTATTTATTTTATTTTATGGACTAATTAAAATTAAAACGCACGCATCCCACGATGTCGAACTTCTAACTAATTTAACTTATTTTATCTTATGGACTACTTAAAGTTAAGATTCGCTTAGTCCACATTCACATACTTTACATTCGCTTATTTTATATGGCACTCTGTACAATTTTCTATTCATTTTCGCACACTTTACATTCGAATCAGTGGGAGGAAGGGAAATACCTGAAAAGATAAGAATTAGATAAATGAAATTTTTCTAAATTTATTTGCAAGTCAAATTTACCATTCCGAACTGCGGAATTCGTCAAAGTATATAATTTCTCGATCTGATAATTTTCGAGATATTAAAGAAAATATGTTTATCACTTCCAACTTCGAGAACCACTTTCAACCCTTCGTTGTGAACGATTGTCGATATTAAGAAATATCTGACAAATTTTTTCGAGAACTCCTATACACCAGATTTTCGTCAAAATCAATGACTAACAATTCGAGATGTTCCTTCGTTGGTATAATTTTTTAAAATAAGAACTACCTAAGGCTTACCATGGGATGGTCACTATAAACGTCTCAAATGAACGATACTTTCCCTGATTTATTTTCGTTGATAGAATCATTCGTGATTCTGTAATTTCACGGAATTCTGATACAATTCGATAGTTGAAGAAAATGAATATTTCAACTAAACTAATATGAAATTCTGTAATTGCTGAAAATAAATAAATTTGTAACAAATAAATAATGTATATTCTCAAGTTAGTAGAGTTCATATTTCAATTCCTAGTAAAACTGTTCATACTCTTGTGAATTTGAAATATTTCTCCACGAAATATTTAATTAATAAAAAGAAAAGATGCGACTCACCAATTACCACACAGCTGGACATTGTAACATAGATTTGGTTGCATCTGGTCATCCTCTCAGTTCCATCAAGCCTTTGAAATTCCCTCAGTGAGCCATTTGCATCCTTCAAGCATCGAATTTTGGTTTCATCAACAGTTTTGAGTCTTCCAAGCCTTGAATTTGGTTCCACCAGTGGTCCAATGCCAGATTGAAGGACCCAAATGCCAATTTGAGTGACCCAAATGCCAGATTGAGAGAGACCCAAAGCCAGATTGAATGACCCAAATGCCAGTTTGAATGACCCAAATGCCAGATTGAGAGACACAAATGCCAGATTGAGTGACCCAAATGCCAATTTGAGTGACCCATATGCCAGATTGAGAGACCCAAATGTCAGATTGAGAGACCCAAATGCCAGATTGAATGACCCAAATGCCATATTGAATGACCCAAATGCCAGTTTGAACGACCCAAATGCCAGATTGAATGACCCAAATGCCAGATTGAATGACCCAAATGCCAGATTGAATGACCCAAATGCCAGATTGAATGACCCAAATGCCAGATTGAATGACCCAAATGCCAGATTGAATGACCCAAATGCCAGATTGAATGACCCAAATGCCAGATTGAATGACCCAAATGCCAGATTGAATGACCCAAATGCCAGATTGAATGACCCAAATGCCAGATTGAATGACCCAAATGCCAGATTGAATGACCCAAATGCCAGATTGAATGACCCAAATGCCAGATTGAATGACCCAAATGCCAGATTGAATGACCCAAATGCCAGATTGAATGACCCAAATGCCAGATTGAATGACCCAAATGCCAGATTGAATGACCCAAATGCCAGATTGAATGACCCAAATGCCAGATTGAATGACCCAAATGCCAGATTGAATGACCCAAATGCCAGATTGAATGACCCAAATGCCAGATTGAATGACCCAAATGCCAGATTGAATGACCCAAATGCCAGATTGAATGACCCAAATGCCAGATTGAATGACCCAAATGCCAGATTGAATGACCCAAATGCCAGATTGAATGACCCAAATGCCAGATTGAATGACCCAAATGCCAGATTGAATGACCCAAATGCCAGATTGAATGACCCAAATGCCAGATTGAATGACCCAAATGCCAGATTGAATGACCCAAATGCCAGATTGAATGACCCAAATGCCAGATTGAATGACCCAAATGCCAGATTGAATGACCCAAATGCCAGATTGAATGACCCAAATGCCAGATTGAATGACCCAAATGCCAGATTGAATGACCCAAATGCCAGATTGATTCCTTCCTTCCTTCCTTCCTTCCTTCCTCTCAGATCGTCATCCTTCAGTTAACCATTCCAGTCCCTCAGCGTTCATTTTCCAAGACTCACAGACTCACAAAATGTGAGTCACTGTGGAATGGGCGACGCGAAATTGTGTACGAATCGCGGTTTATTTAAAGTTCGTTTAACAGGGGACACCGCGACTTTTCTAATTAAGTTAGAATTTCAATAGAAAACGCGTGAAAATTGAAGTGAAATAAACGCGAAAATAAGATCTTTCTCGATTTCGTAAAATAAGCAAATTTCAATAGAAAACGCGAGTTCGTATCTTTCTCGACGATAATTCGGGGGAAATATCAGTTGAACGCGTAAAAATATTCAATAATAAACGAACTAGAGATGAAGATAATATTTCAAAACGCGATGCACTGACTCTAATATTTAGAAAAATTCTAATATATATCCGAAAAATAGATTATTAATTGCGAAACTCTAGTGAGACGGTTTTATTAGGGGCAGCTCAGCTCATTTTTGAGCTGGCAATAGGCAAAACTAACTACTTAACCAAATACCCAGAAAAAAACCCATTTTTGTAACTCACTGTTCGCAGATTAGGCAGCTGGGCTCTGCAACAAAGATTTGGCTGCACTTCCTTCCTTCCTCTCAGATTCGTCAAGTCTTTCGTCCTTCCTTCTGCGTTGATTTTCCAAGACTCACAGACTCACGAAGCGTGAGTCACTGTGGAATGGACGACGCGAAAAGAATTTCGAAACGCGATTTATTCAAGTTTTATTTAACAGGGAAAACCGCGATTTTATATTATTCTCGATTTTTGTAATAAAGCAAAATTTGAATAGAATACGCGTAAAAGAACCCGTGAATTTACATTTTTCTCGATTCTATGATATAAGTAAATTTCGATAAAAGTCGCGACGATAATTTGGGAGAAGTGTCACTTAAACGCGAAAAAATATTCAATAATAATCGAACTAGGGATGAAGCTATTATTTCAAAACGCGATGCACTGACTCTAATATTTATAAAAATTCAAAAATTCTCGTGTAAATTCCGAAAGTAGATTATTAATTACGATAAACTAGCGAAACGGTTTAATTAAGGGAGGGCATAGTGCACGAGTATAGTGCACTCGTTCCAAATCAGCTCACAATATACAGTACAATAATAAAATAACTAACTACTTAACATGCAATTCATGCAAACTCCTTGGATAGCTGTAAATTATTAGTACACAAAATCACAAATCATCAAATAAATTCAATATCAGAGAAAATATCAGAGAAATAAAATAAATTCGAGAAACAGAAAGAAAAATTTCAAATTAATTTCAATAGCTGTAAGAAAAGCACGTATTATCGATTATTAAGAAGCTGTAACGAAAAAGTATTTAATTGATCGATAGCTGAAACGCCAAATTCCATTAGCAAAACATCAAATTCATTTCAATATCCTATTCGACAAGAATAAAGAGCAACGGTGACTAAAATTGAAATGTTTATTTCCCTAAACCTTCCAAACAATTCGAAGTCTAATGGGGAAAATAATATTATCTTATTTCTAAACCGAAGGTCGAAGTCGCGTATTTAAAGTCTGATATTAAGTGCCTACCGCGTACCGGTGATTGTTAAAGTTTGATTTAAAAAGAAAATAGAATTGTCTAATAGGTAGTATTTGAAATTCTATAGTATATAAGTTTCAGAGGAAGGTAGAGTGTGTATAGGGTGGACATAGGCTAGCTAGTAGCCCCCGACCACTCTATTCACATCTCAGAACCTTTAAGACTAATTTGCCGCGAAGTGTCTAGGGCCCAGTATAAAGGGTAATGAGCTCCCGAAATTTCGGCGGGTCCTTATATACCTGCGGTACCCCCTCCCCAAAGTCATTAGCAAAGTCGTCAGAAATATCGGGCGGGAGACTCTGTTAAGCGGTTACTTTTCGCGGGAAACCGATTACTTTTCGCGGGAAACCGATAACTTTTCGCGGGAATTTTTATTGCAATATTAAAATGCGGTATAATTTATTAAGTTTCGCAATTTTGTTATTAATTTATACCTTCCGTAAATTGTTATAACGCTATGTACAATAATTCATACATTTTTAGAACATTTTTCGATAAGAAAGTACGTTTTAACGTTCTCATTACTTACTCGAGGTGAAATCAAGTTGGTAAAAATTAGAAACCCAGTTGACCTATGGTCATAGACTAAAAATTACTATGGTAATGATATTATTATCACGTTGAATAATTGTTTATACAGATCGAAAGTTGGTTCAGCGTTTATTTGATATAATATCACAAAATAATTTGTCTGCATATAATTTATGCATTAAAAATAATATCGAAAGTGTGAAATTTTATGTGGAATGGTCGAAATACGATATTTGTCAGGTCTCCTATAAACGATCGAACTCTTCAGGATATTAATACTAACAGCTGTGATTGATTTCGTGCTTGTTTCTTCCCTGAAATCAACGTTTTATAATAATACACGTTTCTGAAGTGAATTAGCAAATTCACGGTACACTCTGTGATGACAGTTAGGAGTGTTTATTATCATTAATATTTAAATTTTCACTTTCTAATTTTTCACAGAATATTATTAAATAATATAGCGACCCATCGCCTATCCAAGCTTTTTGTTTGTCACTCTTGTCACAGTGACCCATCGATGGATCTCTCCACTGTTTTATCATTTTCTACGAAAAGAGAACATATTTCCGCCTCTCTTTCTTCTGTTTCTTCTATTTCCAGTTTCTGTTATCATTTACTTTACCGTTTCTTCCCCTGGACTTTGTTTGCAAGTAGTAAATAAAAGCAACACTCGATAGCCCACAAGTAGGTCACCGTGTCTTTAACGTTTTAAATCTCCGTTACACCGCAGCGAAATTGATATCAGAGCGATATAACGTCAGAATCGTGCTCGATTACCCTGTTATTCTCCGCGGAACGTTAATCAGCACGATTAAAGTCTCGCGAACAACGGCGTAAACACACGGCGAACAAAGGGGTTTCGAAATAGAAGCGTGCGTGTGTTGATCAAAAGACGGCCGATAACGGTCCCGTAACGCGCTCGTCGAGCCATAATCATCGTTTCGCCCGTAGTCTTCTTGAAATTCCAGCGTCTCATCCTTCACGTGGAGATGGGACGAGGGAAAAGAGCGGCGGATGGAAAGACGTGGGCTGTAGGAAACGCGGTAACGTCGTTCTGCGTCTGATGGGGATAGATTTGCTTAGCGCCCTCGGGGTTCTCGTCGGTGAATCCGCGTCCGGGAAAAAGTTAAGAATAATGCGCGTTTTATGCGGCTGCTCCGCCGAATTCACCGTATTTCAGTCGACAAATAGACAGGGGAACGTCTCTGGGATACGACCGGTGTCGAATCCTCCTTCGGCAAAGCTGTGGGGCGAATTCGTTTAGCTTCGCTCGATAACGTTCCCTCCTCTCCACGCTTGTTTTCGCATTCTTCGTGGCGATTAAGTGGCTGAATCGCGAGGAGAGACGGACACCTAGCCGAAGGAACAAGCGTCTTCTTTTCACCGTTCTAGTTGGACACCTGTACTCAACCGCCGCTTGTGTGCTCTCGGTCAGTCTCAGTTTTTCTCCTCGAGCCCGGGAGCCGAAATTCAATTTACCGGCTTGTTCTTCAACGGTCCAGGGACAGCAGGAAGTGGGGCACGCGTGTACATTGGGTCCTCGTGTTGCGGGAACGTCTGATCGTGACAACGGACAGACCATTGCCGCTTAACGGTACTTGTACCAATCGCAATCTTTCTATCCCCTCGACTTTCCTTTTAACCTCGCCCTCCATCTCTACCCTATGTCGTTCCTCCGGTTCTCTTCTCTCTCCCTCTGTTTCGCCCTACACCATTCTGCCGTTCGTTTCATCCAGCCCCCAGCGTGGTCCGTAAGGCTGACGAGGCTGGTATAAGGTACAGAGAGAAATCTTGTTGTCCGACGCGAACCGGAGGCATTCCACTCTCTGACCAATATCAGGGCTTTCTCCTTTATCAGAGCAGACCGGGCCGATACCGCTCTCCTCGCTGTCGGATCGCCGCCCTGGTCAAACTCCATCGTGGAAACCACGTGAACGAAATTCGTGGCATTCCGTTTTCGTTCTCTTTCTCGTCTCTCCTTTATTTCTGTCCCCTCGTACGTCTCGCCTGGAAGCAATGTCTGTCCCTTTCTTTCTCTCCGAGTCTGTGTGTGTGTGCCTGACTGGGCAGAGTTCGATTTCCCAAGGTTTGCATAATGGTCCGATTCATGCAGACGTTCTTCTTTTTCTTCTGCTTCTTTATATCTGTTTCATTTGGAGGCTTCTTTGTAGAATTTCCGCGAGACGAGCTGACGGCAATAAAACGCCGATCGAGTGGATGATATTCCACGCTAAAAGGTTGGTATTATTTAAACTTTCGCAAAGGGACATAAAGGAGAAGTCGCGCTTTGAGCCACTTCAGTGGCACACAATGAGTCGTGTGCCGAGTGCATGAATTAGGAATTGCTTCTTTGACGGTGTACAAAGTTTCTTTCTATGAAAATATAAAAGGAGGATACTGCGGACGTTGAAGTGAACGAGTATCAAATATACAATTTACTTCTCAATATTGCATTGAAACTGCAACCGCTGTTCGTAGTTATTAGAATACTCGGCTGGAAGATTTCAATGATTAGAATGCAGGCAATATGAAAAACTTATAGTGCTTTTTATAATACCTTGTAGATGAAACAATTTTCTACCGAAGTTCTACTAAAATATAAAATCCGCCGTCTAATAATGTTGAAACAGTTCCTCAACTGATAAACAACAGAATTTACTGCACCACCCAGAATCTTCAGAATTTCAATTAGCGATTCGTTCACAAAAATGCGTCGTTACTAGCCGTCCCGCGAAGAAAAAACTCGCAGCGACACCTCGCAATAGCAAAAGAACAACAATCCTCGCCGGAGCGAATTAATTAAACACGCAACCACGGTGTAACTCGTTAACGAACTTATTAATCTCTCGCGTCTCGTTGTTTCGCCGTTTAGAAGTTTATTACGCCGCTGCCCATTCCTCGTTCTTCTCCCCGTCTCTGAATCTAATTAGGCGGTGGTACCGCGAGCCCGGCTAGCTCTGTTCGCACCCCGCGTCTCCTCCTTCTCCGCGGACGAAATTTCGAAAGATAAAAGTATTGTTTCGGTCGTAAACCGAGCAAGAGGGCTTCTTTCTCGTTCCCGCCGTTTGTTCCCGGTGCGTCGGAACAAAAGGTGAAGTTTGCCTCGGTGGAACGGGCCGCGGGGGCCGCTCATTGTTTCCACCGTTGTCACCGCTAGAAAGCGGAAGCCGCGGAAGCGCGACGGAGGAACGGAGCCGGTGTCACCGAGACGTTTACACGGTGTATTTATAACAGACTGGAAAGTATAGCAGTCAGATACGAAGCGCGCGCGCGGCGGGTAACGGCGGGTACCAACCCGTTTTCATTGTCGTGCCCGCGAATTTTCGGAAGCCTCGGACCCCAGGCCATTGTTCCACGGTTAATCGCGCTGTTACCGTGATTGCGCTTTTTCTTCGAGAGTAGACGGATCTGGCGAGGTAACTCCGACCTCTATTCTCTTCTTCCGTCAGTGGGACCGGGAACTGGTAAAAGGTGACTGGTTGAAGAGATTTTACTCGGTTCGCGGGTTAATTCTTATTTTTAGTTTCTCAAGTGGACCGTGAGATTTTCTCTGTTTCTTGGAAGATTAGCGTAATAAGATAGAGGTTTTTTTTTATGTTTCTTCAAATAAACAGATTGCAAGTAATTTCTGTCTGATACAGTTGAAGGGATAAATATTAGAAGTTTATGTAAAGATAGAATTTTTACTTAAAAATTTTTTTCAGAAATCTTCATAAAGTCGCCGAGTAGGTTTCTGTCTAATATAGGGCACACCGAAGGGATAGATATTAGAAGATGGAATTTTTACTTAAAAATTCGATATTTACTTAAGAATTCACTTTTTGGCAAAAATGTGTCAGAAACTTGCACAAAGTCGCAGAGTAGAATTTTTTCACATTTACTCCTGCGAGGAGACAGAATTTTTACGCGCGACGTCTGACTTATACGTGACACACTCTGCCGAATAAATCTCTCTGGCAGAACATGCAGGAAGCCTTTTGTTGTCAGCTTTCGACAACCACATTCGTCAGTCTGCGTCCGTTGGAAAACATGATTCTACAGATTCTTTTCACCGTTCTTACTCCTCGAAAGACCGCGTATCTACCCGTTTGATATAAACGAGGTGAATCGTCAATTAGGGGAGGTATATCGGAGGCTTGTACGGTCAAGTTGACCTTAATATATCGTCTTGTTCGCGGCGCCTTGCGCATACCTGTTCTGGGATCGTACACGCACTTAGACAATCGTCGTTCCGGACCAATGGGACAGGGGCATTAATGCAGGTGGTGTAAATTAGCGCATCAAAGCCCAGTACTATACTACCACGTCGCCCAGTGATTATTGATGCGAGCCAACCATTGGCCACTAACTACCCATTGATTAGCTGAAGGTTTCCGCGTAATTAATGGAACATTCTCCAGCACCGATGACCTCGATCGATCGCCTGCAATCGCAGTCTTCGCGCTGGTTTTCCGCCTTTCTAAGACTCTTCTTTCTTTTTTTTTCTCTCTCTCTCTCTCTCATCCTCCACTCTCCACGATAATTAAACCTCTTCTTCATTTTCTTATTAATTGCGTAATCTCTGTATTATATATATAAAGGAGGAACTTAATATTTCTCGGATAATTGAACGAAAAAGTTCCAATTTGCACGTAAAAAGAAAGAAAGAATCTACTCTATTGCTTTAAAATAATATCCATGCCTGGTATTACACTCAGCTGCTATTAATTTTCAAAATGTTCTCTCGCGATTTCGAATGATCCGCAACTGTGTCCACAAACCTCTGTAATGACGTTCTACGAAACACCACGCGTAGTGATGTGTTAAACTCGAAGCCAAAAACTATCGATTACGTGTCGTTTTAGTGCGAAATCAGGTTTACAACAGTCGAGAGGAGGGTTTGAGAGAGAGAGAGGGAAGCCAGGTTCGCCGCCGGCAGAAGTAATTTAATTTCGTCGGCCGATGATGACCGCAGGAGTCGCCAAACATCGAATGCTCGACATATTCGACGCGGTTAACGTTCGCGATCATTTCGACCGTCGAAAATCACACGCGCGTGTTCCGCGGTAGATGCGCATGCGCGTGCGTTACATTCGAATGGAAGATCGATCGATCCTCCTTGGTTATTAGCGAATGGATTCTGTTTGTACAGCTTATGCTCATGCTTTGGCGCAGGGAAAAAAATACGGTCTATTTGACGTTGCAGTTTGATCTCGAATACGGTTACATCGCGGCTTTACGCTCTCTGTTCTCTCTCTCGATCTCTCTGCAAGTTGGTAACTTGATTTCGCGGTTGATTCGACGTCGCGCGGGGTTCACCCAGCCGGTTTTGACTTTTCAGCCAAGCTTGGATAGCCTTTAAAAGCCTTCCCACCGAAGGCCCGTATCCCTGCAACGTAATAATTTTCCGTTTAATTTCGCCGCTTCGATAAGCTATCCCCATTCAGTTTTGACGCTGCGTTTACCCGGCTAAGCAAATTACGCTCGTTTCTCGCTCGTCGTACGCAGCCCGCGTGTGCGTCGTGTTATTGAGAACGGTGCGTGAATTAATCATTCGAAGGACGGGGGAATTACGGAATTGCTTTATCGGCGACGACGGTGCAAATGGATCATTATGGAGGGCTGTTTGGACACGTTTTGATTGGTTGTATCTACCGATGGTCTGGGGAGGTTGGAAGATCAGAGACGTGGTTGGTAAAGAAAAGATTCATAGCTCGAACCCTTCGACAGTTTATCCCGGGTGAGATTCGGGGGAAGCGTTAAATATTTAACTGTTTAACTCAAGAGAGACCCTCAGGAAGAAAGTTAAAAAGGGACGAGATATTATTGTCATAACTATGACGCAGGGTTGTGTGTCCCTTGTTTTAAAAATGATCACACTCGACGTAATTATTTCAAAAAATACTGTGAGAAATGTAAATTCTTTTTACCGTAATTCATAATTTTATTAGACCGTCAAAGGGTTAAGAACGAGGAAATTTAAGATTGCTTAGGATGCTCTAATTTTATCGGTTTCGATTATTAGAAAAGAAGTGTAAAGTTGATTCTGAAGATCTAGTAATTCATCTACTTGTGATCAAAGATATTGTCTCAATATTTCGCCTCCACAGCAGTATCAATCAATAATTCATCGCGAACTCAATCGCGATTCGATCTGACCGACAACATTGTCAGAGTATCGATACTGGGAACAGAACGAGATCTCTGTATCACGGAAAAATCGATCGATTTCTAATATCTCCTCCTTCCAATTTTCAAACATAACACAGCGAACAAATTACTATCTCGTTCATTTACGTCCGATCAGAAATACAAGGCACGAAGAGAAACATCTTCGGTTTACCTGTCGGAATCACTCGACGTTCTACAAAGCATTCCAACCACTTTGTTTGCTCTCGAGGTCGCGGTAGAATTCTGTGCACAAAGTTAATTATCACCGACGAGACTGTTCTCTCGAGCGAACCACGCGACTATGTGCACTCGATGCTCGGCGAAAAGAAGAAATTGCCGTTTTCAAAAGCTCCTCTCCTCTACCTGTTACCGTCTCGGTCCGCGCTTTCGAGATCTGGACCGGCGTCGATTCCGCCTCTGTTTCCTCGTCGGCACACACCGTCCATGTGTGTTACAAGTCGAGCCGGCCAAGTCGAGTGGCGAGTCAATAACCTCGAGCTTCCGGTCGACGGTGCACTTGAAGGGCTGTCGTTCGAACCAACAACTCTCCTCCGCTGCACCACGTTATCGTTCCCTGCGCATTTAGCGCCGGTCAACGATACAGGCCTCGTCGAAGATGCCGCGTTTCCGCTCGTCCGCGACCCTGATTGCCTGGTCTTATCGACGACGCTGAATTCAGATTTCTCGAATTTTTTTAATTCGATTTTCTTCGAAAATAAGACTCCTCGAGACGACGATCACCGAGGTTTATGAAACTTTGGTATATTGTAATTCTTAGAAAATAAGTGGACATGTATTTTTCTTTTATTGGTAATTGACCACAGCGAAGGGATGAAAATCGTCCTCGAAGTTGGAGACAGTAAATGTGTCAGTTGACGAATTTCGTATTTTTCGACGAAATTTGAAGAGTAGAAAATAAAAACCGAGCTTTCGAGAGGATCTCTTGTAAGAAATAGATTCTTTTCGATATTCATTCTTCTATCTTTAACTCGACGCGTATCTTCACATTCTTCCGATAGCTCTCATGCAAAGCTATCTTTAAATTCCGACCTGAATTTCTTCGCTGCCCTGGCATAACGAATATTTCAAGAGGAATCGAGAATTTTTCACCCGCCGAATTCAAATGGCAAGAGAATATTTAAATCGGGAGCTCGATTTTTACATGGAAGTAAAAATGGCGTTTGAAAAATATCGCGGTAATTCGCAAGTGTCGCGTCGATTCACGTTCTTGATCGACGAACCGTCCCGAAGATAGACAACTGACTTCAGTCTCGGTGACTGATGCAGCGTGCTTGTTAATTAACTAGTCTCACGGTACATATCCTTTAATGTAGGCTCAGAGAGCGATCAGGATGCCGATATACGGACCATTGTTCTGTTTTCTGGTCCGTGAGGAACGCCATAATTAGTTGACTATCCCCGGTCAGTTGTTTCATTGCTTGTTCAGTTGCCGTGCAAACAGCGGCGAAACAATCTCTGGTGTTCTACGCGATTTAATGACGAAGCCAGCCCGCAATTCCCGCGATTATAATCTGTGCTGTACCAGCTGGCCGCACAGCTCCATTTGGCCAAGATACATTTTCCACCATTCAACTCTCTATCTGTGTCATCCTTGGAGGATATCATTTTTCCTCGGTCTGTCTCCGCGTGGAAAATTCTACACGTTTAGATACATCTGGTTTTTTGTCGCTTTTGGTTGTTGTACTCCAGTTTGGAAATAAGTCGACAATGTAAATTTACAGATGCAGCTGGTTTGTAAGCTTACTTTGGTAAGTTTGCTTGGATTTGTGGATCTTGGATTCGGTGGTTGGACCGTGGATTGGGGAATGTTTGGAACGAGTAACAGTCGGTTCTTGCGAAATAATATTCCGCTATCGTGAATTCGTGATTGTTTTCGCGGAGTTTCAAATACTTGAGATGTTAGTTTTATTAATTTCGAGGAAAGATCGTGAAAATTTATAATGCTACAGGTAAATTTCAAGTCTAATTTTTTAAAAATTTGCAAATTTAGAAATTTAAGATTTCAAAAAATCTTTTCTAAATTTAAATTCAGATCCACTTTTTCAAGTATCGTGCATAAAGAGTGTTAACACGGTACGAATCTCCTTCATCTTCTACTGGCCACAGTTCCCAATCTCAATCGAGAATGCCCGAGTCCCCAGTAATTTCTGTTTTGCCCATCGAGGCGAGCACTGTATTCGCGATTGTGAATTTCTTGCGAAGCTAGAGAGACAGGAAACAAGAGGAAACTCCATAATTCTATATTCCGTTCTCTCTGGGCCGACATTCAATCACTACCGGGCCAGAGTTCAAATTCCCAAAGACCCTAATTGAAAATTCGAACTTCCCTCCAACTGATAGTCAATCCTAACCCCGATCTTCTTCCATCGAAAATTTACATCTTTGCGCTTGCAAATTTAACTAACGCGTGTGTACACCGTTTAAAAGAAAATGTTACCTCTCTCGTTACCTCGTCTCTCAGGCGCAGTTATGTTAATTAGAATTTATTTCTGCCTGCTGCTGGAAGGTCGCGCGTTCGTGAAAGAAACAACGGTGGTTTCGCGTTCAATTTTAAAGAGGGCTGAATGGTCGAGCCGCTTAGAGTCGAATATCTGACAACACGAGCCACACCTACAGCCTTGTGCCAACGCTGATGACCGCCTACGGCGATGATGTCCATTTTATACAGGCGATTTCGTATAATGAAGCACGCCAATTTCCTCCAGCTCGCGTTCCTGGATATCAGAGAGGCTCTCCCTCGTGACAGAAGGAACGCGTCTGGGTTTTTGCCGTAACCTCGTGGTCAGACGAAGAAGAGGCTGCGACAGGCAACGTATAGGTGTGTGTGTGTAGAGGTGTACATAGACAGAGGTATCTACGGTGACGCGAAATCTTTTCGGAGAGTCTCTGGCTCGACGGGGGTTAAGTATGGAGCCGAGGGTGAATAGGAAATGGGCTATGTAATGGTTGGTTCGTTGTCGAAAGTCATAAAACAGATTCGCGTAACGATAAGGTGTTCTCAACTTGGATTAAGGAGAGCAATCTTCGTCCAGGCGGTTCTACATAGGGTAGAGATTGCGATCCGTTCAGGGTATGGAAAGTGGATATTTGTTTGGACTCGTTGGTGATGACTGCATGTGTTTTACTTTGTGTAGGCAATTCTTATTCGTTAATTTATGGTGTTTTTATGTTTTGCATTGAAGGGTATGCAAATTTCTCAAAAATTTTTTATAAATTTTATGTGAGTAAAAAATCAATTTTAATGCACTTCATATCGAATTAGCTAATGACAGAGGTAATCGTCGGGTAATAGTGCGCTAAGTACACCTAAGTCCAATTATATCGCCGTGAAAATGAAGAATCAAATTTTTCGGAAGGTTCACTCTAGAAAGTTTCAATCAAATCGAATCGAATTCACCGATTCACCAGTCTGTTTAGACATCCGACACGATAAATTCTTATTGAAAATCGAACGCTACTGAATACCTTGCTGACATGTGCGTTAAATTCGAGATCCCCTCCCTTCAACCTAATTAACACCGCTAAATGAGGTTTATAAATTCCACACCAACCTCCAATCCACGTCAAAACACATCTTCAACGTCTTTCTCCGCGTCTTAACAATCGATCGTGAATTTCCATCTCCTGGAAAATAGCCGAGCGGTAGAGATCCCTCGGTTGGAAACTGTTTTAATTAACTCTCAATTTTTCCACGGTTGTTCGATGACGGTTAATTAGATTCAACGTCGAATTAAGCTCTCTCCGGCCGATGATCGCCGGACAAAGGATCGGGAATTCAAGTTTCCCGGGCAAAATGAAATCCAATTACGTGAGAGCCCGTAAATAAAGTGCACATGATCAGCTCTCTCTCCCTTTCACTCTCTTTTTCGTTCATAACTTTTAATCAGAACTTTGCTCAACGGAGAGGCTATTTTTCCGGAGGAACCGTTAAGTTTCAGCTCGGGCCGCAAGCGTGCTGTTTTGATGGAGCACGGCTAATGAATTTTCGGGAAAATTAGCCCCCGTCCGTGCTATGGATCTCTCACTTCTCCGGTCTTCTTCTTCGCCGCAAGTCGAATCAAAGCTGGTCATAATAGTGTGAAAGACTCTCGTCGAATCCTGATCGTTGGTTCGGCCCGGCCCGGCCGAAAAGGGTCCTCGATCATTCTGACCGAACGTGCCCGGCGAAATACGAAACGAACACGTAGTTTTCCACCTCCCTCGTTCCGATCCCACCACCAAGAAGTTATTACGTCGACGCCACTAGGGATGAAAAAGCTCACGCCATTCACGTATCCCATTTTCGACACGGAAGTTGCAGCCGGTTTTTCCATTCAGACGGCGTTATTCCTTTGACGGATTCGCCGTTTATGTCCGCACGTTGATCCTTGTCGACAAACTTTGATTCGATCCTGCCTACGGGTGCAGGAGATCTTCGACGGGTCGCGACGTGTGGAGGAAATACTTTGACCTGTGATGACTTGGATATTGTAGTTTTTTCTGCGGTGAAGTTTCGGGACTGAGTGGAGGAAGTTTGGTGATTTCTGGTGTGAGTCGTGAGATACATGAGAATTGGACAGATTTGAGGTTCGATACGTGACAGCTTTTGTTCTTTTTTTTTGAGAATCCTGGGATTTGTTCAGAACAGTTTTGTTGCTGTTGAAGCTACTTAGGAATGTTGGTGGAGGATAGGCGGAAAAGGTGAGGTTAGGGCGTTTCGTCCTGTGCCTCCTAGTGGGCTCGTCAGTAAGGCTTTCTAGGAGACTCGTGCCTTAGACGCGGGAGGGACTGGAAGGACTCAGGTCAGAAGGTTAGGGACCTTTATGAGGACTAGCGAGAACCTGTGGTTAGTTCGTCCCTCTGGTGGTAGAGCGTAGGAGGGTCGCTACAGTGTCTTTAATTTGTTTTTTATTGTGACCGTCATTTGGAAATTGAAATATTTCAAACGGATAATGTAATTACGAAGTCATTAATCTGTGGTTTCCAATTGGGGATCTGTGAAAAGGTTTATTCAAAAAATTGTACCTTTTCTACGTTTTTAATACTAACTTGGCTGTTCGATGAACCAATTGCACTAGTTATCGATTTTTGGTCACTCGCAGTTACGCATTGAATTACAATAGTCCGAAACTGAATGAAGATTTAATAATTTCTCCCTGTACATGAATTTCGAATTCTAGATTCCATCAGGAAATTACAATAACTCAATCCACAGCTGCGCGAAATTTCAAAAGCGGATTGAAATTCAGCTTTTTTATTTTTTAAAAAGCTCAATTTCATTCCGAGTGAATTTCATTCAGCTTTTCCAAAATCCCCTATTGATCGTATAGGATCATTGTCACAGCGAGAAATTTTATCGGTTAACCTATTCTCTCAAATGATTAATTCGAAAAATCTATCTCAATCCTAATAGATTTTTAAATTTTCAGGTTTCCTTTAAATATTTAAGCTTCTCCGGAAACCGAGAGCTTTTCTTACACCTAATTAGGTTGTGAACTTTCAAACTTTCGAATCCAGTCAGTCTCGTTCCCGTGATAAACTCATTTCAACGACCAATCACATTTCGACGTTCGACAATCTCAGAAACGACTTCTATCTCTGAATCCTCAAACACCGTAACACCCTTTCGTCGCAATCCTCTTGAATTTTCGCCAAAATACCGCAAGACTCTTAGCGATCGAAGTAACTCGAACGCTTCTGTGCGGATAATTTTGTAGGGGAACGCGTGCACGCGTATCATTTTGCAATTGTAACCCGAGCCACGTAACGTGGACGCGAAGCAAACCAATCGGCGATGTGGTAAATCACGTTTCACCGGAGACCGCCGAATCAATTGACCAGGAAATTGGAAGCAAGTAAATAATATTACTGGATAATGGAAGCCGGTCGCCCCTTTCCGTCCTTGCTGCTGCACGGTGGGGTGTTAATTTTCAAGCCATCGACAGAGACGTCGCGTCGCCTCCATTCGAAAGGAGACACCGATCCGTGGGATTATGATATAAATCACAGGATCCCTTTTCGTCCTCCTTCCCTCTCTCTCGCACGTCTGGTTGCCATGTGATTTTGCTGGACCTAGCCAGCGAGCGGTGTGGTCGATCGTCGATTTTTCTCCGGTGTCGTAACGGCTCGCGCGTGCTTCATCAATAAGATCGCTCTCAAAGAGATTTGCCAGCGGCGAACGATAGACGAAGAGTGATAAATATAGGCGGCTGCCGCCACCAACCGAGGGGACGCGTTGTATGAAGCGTTGAAAAATTGACACCAGCCAGCAGCGGATCTGTAACGAGTGATCCGCGAACCCGTCGTCCACGAGACCGACTTTCACCTCTCTCGGCTTTGTTACTGTTCTCTCTCTCTTTTTTTTTTCTGGAATTTTGCAGCCTCTTCGGCTGCTCGATCGACGGTCGCTGCTGTCGTAGGTGAACGCGTTGATGGGTTGAGGTGGATCGGGTGGAAGCTATTTTTTAAATCTTTGTTGGATTAAAGTGGTTCGGCTAGGATGTTATCGATATTCGTGTCAAAATGTCAGATTTTTTTAAATAGTTAATTCCAGTCGATAATTATACTGTTTGAAGAATGAAGTTAGTTATAAATGTGAGCACAGTGTGTTTTGTATCCTCCTAAAAATAGTTACGACGAATGAGTATGATAAGTGAAATGCAATGATGATCATTTTAATCACACACCAGGTGAACCGTGTAACGTGATCACTTGAAATTATTCCGTTACTAGTGGATCGATCGAAATTTTTACGGGTCACGTAATACCATTCAAAGAGCTCTCAATGATTACGCGATTATAGCACACTTTTTATCACCTTCAGTTTTTTTTTTTATAGATAAACCTATCGTTTTTCACTTTTATCTTTCAGCAAAAAGATAAAAGCTCGTCAAACATCGTAAAATACTTCTTCATCCACCTGAGTCTTATCTTTGCAAACCTGAAGATAATATAGAAACCTAAAAACAAAGACTGATACAAAATACGCTATAACGATTCTAAGAACCTCTTGAAACCCCGTCACGCGACGCAAATCGTCGCACATTCACATTCTCAATTTGTCCATTCCAGAAGATATGTACAAAGTTCGCACAGCTACCGTTACAAGAGAGCACAGTTGCTTAATCATTCGCGTACTTTTCGATGCAATAAAAGTCAATCGGAGTCGACGGAAGGTAGTTCCCTAGTCTGATTAAAGAGCATTGATTTGCGTTGGAGGAGGTCGACAACCTCGATTCGCATTCAACGGTACGATTTTCGCTTTCTTGCCGTTTCCTTCGGTGTACTTCACCGGTTCGCGTTCGTTTTATCGCGTGTACGTGAGAGATTAGCGGATTAGCCGCGTGCAAAGCATCGCTGATCAAAGTTTACGGGCGGATCGTTGAATGCAAGCGGTCCCGCTCTCCCACGGGAGGAAACTTCATCTGTACTCCACCCGAGGGTACTCGCGCAATAACCGTGTCTTTTGTAAAAGGGGTGCGAATCACCGTTGTTTGATACCGCGCGATGAGCTCCGCTCTCTTTGTCCACGCTTTTTCCTTCTTTCCTTCTTTTCACCTTTTTCCCTTTTTCCCCTCCCCCCCCTTCCATTCCTTTCCTTTCTGCGTGCAACGTGATTCGAAGCGTTGACGTTTCGGAGAGCCGCATTGAACGAAACTCTTGCAGCATGATTCCTCGATAGAGCTTCGATAGCGCTCGATACTAGACGCCATTCACGGAGTCTCTAGTTAATTGGATTGGAGAAAGAGAATGACGTGCAGGTGAATTTTTTAAAGAGGAGAGCGAGAGGTTTGTTAGGTGGGATTGTATAAGAACTATGGCGCGGTTCAGTGGTTATTCGAAGGTTCGTTAGTTATGAAACTTCTGTTCATAGTGTTGCGTGGTGTGGTGGAAAGTGTAGCGATTGTCACACTTTTGGGAATATATCGTGACATTTAATCTGTGAATTGTTAAGAAATTTTGGACCACTTGCCGAATTGCAAATGATAAATTTGGAAGATATTTCACAGTGCTCAATCTCCTTTACTTAGGACGATTAGGGTGAGAGAAATTTATTTTGCGATTAACCGATCCCTTCAGAATCGTAGATTATCGAATCTGCTGGTGAAAGAAATCTCGCAGTGTTCGATATGCTTCGTTTCGGACGATTGGAGTAACGAAAAATTCGAATGTTTCATAAAACTACTAACTCCTTTCTACAAACTTCCTACCTAACTTACAATGCAAAGTGGCCCGAAACTTTCAGCTCACGCCGTATCTATCGACTATAGAAAGGAAGCATTGAACTTACGCTTCTCCGCTATCACTTGCCGGGAAAAGTATCCGAAAACGCTGCTCTAAAGCCTATCTTGAAATACAAAGACCACGATCATTAACGTTCCAAGCCCACAAAGAAGCACCATATTCGGCCATATCGAGTCTCCGTAAGCTATCCAAGAGGATCTTCAAAGAAAACCGGTATTCCCCGCGAACCACGAACCCTTTGAACCTCCTCCACTTCTCCCTGCGGCGGTGGATCCAAAGAAAGCAATAATCCTTGGAAGATCGCCGGGGATCGCGTCGGGGAAACACGCAGGACGGTACGCGTCTCACGTATTCGGCGCGGGGATAAACTCGGACCGTTCGTCGTATCCTTGCCGCTGCTTGTAGAGACTGGTAAAGGAAAACCATTTCACGCCCGACTACCTTCCTTCGCTCCTACGGCGGGAATAGTCGATCGTTTCGCGTCTCGTTAGCATCTCATCCATCGTTGGTGTCTGGCTGCCTTACTTGCCTGTCTGTTTGCTTCTCTAAACCGGCTGCCGCTTGTTCACCTGCAGGCTGAAATTTCGTCGTGTTGTTTCGTCCTATCTATCGTGCACCACAACCTCGTCTCTCGTTCCTTCACGATTTGTCGGGGAGTCTCGAATTTTGGTAAGAAATCTCCCTTTCTCCGATTGTCGAGCAAGCAACAGAACGGCTGTAGGAATGTTTGCTCGGAGAAAGGCAACAGCAGTTTATTAATTAAGAATATTTTAGACTAACATTATATCGGTGATAACTAACACTTAACTCTTAATTCGTAGCTCTACTCAGTTCTCGATACTCTATAATTCGCGATCTATGATATTTCGACTTTCAATGCCTCGCGCGCGTCTCATTCACCCTGTTTTATTTTCTCGTTCACACGTTCTCTCTTTCTCTGTTTCTCAAAACTTATCTATACTCTCGCGCTCTCGTTCCAAACACGTCTGTCGCTCGAACACAAATATTCCTCCTTCACACAGCTATCATTTCCCACTAAACGCTCACACGTGATACACATACAATTATCCCTACAAGACGAAGAGAATATTCTCCCTCGAAACACTAGCCTAGAAGTACCGGTAACGTCTCCTCCAACCTCTCTTTTTTCGTATGCGAATTCGACTCGCGTCAGCGAGCCAGCAACTGAATAAGTCATTTCGCGGAGTGCATCGATGCATACGGCTAGCCCCCGGCACTTTCCTAGTTTGCTATTCGCGTAGCGAATAGCTCTGGCTTGGTAGGTCGGGTGCTGCGGCCATTGTATGAAAAACCCAGACACTTTACGGTATTGCGGCAACTGGTGCCGCGTTGTAGTTGGTTTAATCAGCGCTCGGTACACGGGTTCCAGCGCGGTACCAATGGGATCGGGAGTTCGCCTCACAGCCACGTGGATTAATTCGAGAAACGCGATCGGATTTATCGTTTCCAGAGGAAAGCCGCGCGCGCGTGCCAATCGGAAGATTTAAGGCGTCGTTACGCGGGTGCAAAAAAGTTGGAATTCGTTTTGGACCCGCGTTAATTCACCCTGGACTTGGGATAATTTAACGTTCGGCCGAGGGGGGAGAGATGGAAGAGAGGTAGCTGGTTCCCACAGGTGCGTGGATCTTTATCGCGATCGTTCCGGGGAATAACTTATACCACGGCCGATGTCGACAATCTCTACTTTATAAGAAGTAACGTTTCTTACGGTCCGCGGCTGTTCTTCCAGAATATTTGCATTTTAAAAGAATCCTCGCCTCGCTCCACCTTCCCTCTCTCCTCGCGCGTTCGTAGAGACGCTTGAAAAATTTAAACCTGTCTGCATAGACGTCGAGGCAACCCCGCGTTCGACGTAATTTGCGGTATTCATGCTGAAATATCGACTCTTTCGTTGGGGAATTTTTCCAAATTTCACTGTCGATTATTGCCCGCTATTTTTTTACCCATACACGCGGATTAACGTTCATTTTCTCGATTAACTTTGCGCGTTGTGGAAATTTCACAAACTTCGAACGTTAAACAAAATTCATCTAAAATCTCAGATTCATTGAATCTCAGACATTTCAGACAGATTTTCGTGAAATTATAATTTACAAATTTGATATTCCAACCAATTTCAAACACTCTGCATACGATACTTTCAAAGTGTTTTTCTTCACACATCGATACGTTCCACACAACCGATACCCTCGAAAACACGCTGACCTACTCTACTTGTCCACTGTCTGACCGTGCGCTCACTTATTCCACTTACGTCTCGTACTTGAGCACATCCAATCAGGAATTCGATTAAGCTACGGTTGTATAAATTCTATCCGGTGCATTATCATACACGCTGAACCACAAAATAATTTATACGCCGGTTGAAAAATATACGAGTGTCATAGTGAACGTTTTGAAAATGGTATGTAGATGATTTCCATACGAGCGAACGAGCGACGCAGCGGCCCGCGCGTTTCGATCTAATTTGCAGCAGCTTTCGGTCGTCGATTCGATTATACTACTGCTACACAGAATTTACGCTTTCCCCTTCTTCGTTTTTTTTTTTTTTTTCTGAAATACTTTCATCATTAAAAGCACTTCACTGCAGCGCAACCACGTCCAGGGCAAAAATTGCTCGAAACGCGTGAACGTACGCGGGATTTTTTCAAATATATGCGCATTCGTAAAACGAAGCCGCGTTCGTTGTGGACGAGGAAGCGACGCCCGCACGGTGGAAGAACTGCTTTGCATTAATGCGTTTCTTTTACATCGTTTCCGCGTGCATAACTTCGGATTTCTGAACTGCCACTTCGCCTCTTTTCGTGAACGCCGGCGTTAATGCGAAACAACTGCTCGTTTGAAACCGTTTTCCGCACGCTATTCTGCAAATTTTCACTGCAATCTCCTAAATAGAATCGCGGAGGAATCGAGCAAGTTAAAGAGCGAATTAAATTACCGTAGAATCAGTAGTGTAGGTGAGCGTGTAAGCAGACGCGTATTAAATACTCTGTTTCAAATTATATTTTCCTCCGTGCGAGTGTACGTCTGTTTAATCCCCCTTTGTCAATAATAAAAACAATCTTCAATAAAACGAAACGTGTGCTCGACGATGAAAATGTTATATTGTCAACTCTAAAAAAAAAAAACAGTTTTAAAAATGAAAATCTGCAGCTGGATGTAAATACAAATTGCTCGCACTTGCGTTTAATTACGATTGCCCAAAAGAAACTGGCGCAATTACGATGGGGTTAAATGCTGAAGAAGTGAAGGAAGTTTTGATAGAATCAGTGAAACAGGTCAACGACTATGTATATTAATTAAAACTAACTAGTGCTTGCTCGCGAAACTGAAAAATTCACACGCCCGAGCATAAATGCGCCAATTGACGGGTACTTGCGTTTGGTTAAAACTGTCACGCGTAATACCACGCGACGAGACTGACGATGTGAAAATAAAATAGAATACACAGGTGGGGTGGTATAGGAGCGTGTATAAACCGGGTGTGCGCGGCGAACGTGCTGGAAGTAGAATAGTT
Source organism: Habropoda laboriosa (assembly GCF_001263275.1). Taxonomy (NCBI): domain Eukaryota; kingdom Metazoa; phylum Arthropoda; class Insecta; order Hymenoptera; family Apidae; genus Habropoda; species Habropoda laboriosa. Next base: position 1,635,205 of record NW_017100218.1, read on the forward strand.
CATTGTATGGGCAGGCACGCGGAAAGTAAAATGGGTTTGTGCACGGTCTGACATCTGAAAAGTAGAGCGGGTCAGTGTTTGGCCAGTAAGTAGTATGGATCGAAATAGAGTCGGCTGGTGGGCGCGAGAACCGAGGCGTGTATTGAAGTGGTTTTCGGGAATGTTGCCTGTGATTAAACATTTGTCGCGATCAAACATCGACGATTCCGATGCACTATTAAGTAGAACGAAGACAATGTAAACAGGCGAATTTTCCGTGTGACGATAGTTGTACATACATTTGGATATACGTTACACAGAGATCCCGGTAAACGCGATATCATCTCGATGCTCGTTACGCGTGCCGCGGTAACGATTTAGAATTACCGATATTTTATTAGTTTCCGGATCTGGAAGTTTGTCACGGCGACATTACCGTATCTCTGGCATCGGGCATTATTTAAGCTGTTTATGTACCGGTCGACTTGGAATTGCAGTTTAATACGTAATATCCGTGGCTATATCCTCTGTGAAATATTGAATGCAATAATGTCAGTGTCGCACTGGCATGATAAATTGATTTTAAAGTCTATGAACGGGACACCGGCTATGGAAATGATTTCTGACGATAATAGAGCATCGCTCTCCTTCGCCGATCCTTCTCCAACCTCGATATCGTTTCGATAAAAATCTACTCGCGTCCCTTCGTTACTTTTTCATCTCTCACCGTGGATTAAGCAACGCGACACGTAGCTTCGTTCTTCGCTTAAATTCACCTACGAGAATTTCAGGCGGGCAGAGAGCGAGCGTTAAATTTTTCAGGTAGTTTTAAGCGCCGTTTCGAAAATTCACAGGTTCCCCTTATTTTTATCGCTCCCTTGGTACCGGTTGGAAACGTCGACGACTGGAACCGACGATTACCACAATTTTCGAAAACGCGAGAAATTACACCGCAGATCTCTCGCTGGAAGAGAGGAAACATTATCGTCGTCGCCGCGGCGCAAGTTTTCTTCTCGAGCGTATCCGCTCTTTTCGGTGTGGTGCGCGCACCTGTTGCGCCTTTGTTGCGCACCGTGAAACGCAACGAGGTATTCTTTTCGGTGGCGAGCACCACGGCCAAACATCGAGCATTCGCATGCAAACACACCCTCCCTCTTCCTCCCCCTTTCCTCTCCGCCCCTTCCTCCAGCTCCTCCCGCCGTTCCTTCGTCGCGTGCAAGCACTTGTAAGCGTTTCACACTTAGCAGCGAACCGCGTCAACATTTTGCGTTTTAATTCACCGCCTTTCATCGTGCCGCCGAGCACTTTATACCCGTGACGTCTCGTGCCTTTGTTCGTTAACAAAAACCGACCTCTTCTTCCTCGGGCCCAAGTCGTTACGCGCGGGAATTCTTTGATGAGACTAATTTTTTAGATTATACTACCGTGCCTTTTTTTCTTCGACTTTGCGCCGCGGTAAGCGTAATCTTTTTCAAAGATTCGCGGAAATTTTGCTCGTTTCTGTTGCACTTTTGCGGACGGTTTCGCTGGACCAGGTCAAACTGTGCAGAATTTACAGAGAAATATAGTTATAGAGTGTAGAAGAGAGATTTGATCTGCGATCTATAGCAATTAAAATTCATCGGAGAGTTTATATTCGACGCTGAATTGTCGAAAATACGACGATCGATAGTGACAAATCTGCAATTCCGAAAGTTTTGACTCGTTTGTCAATATTGTAGGAATAGGGTTTTATTAAGTATCTATTCCGCTAGTTACAGAGATAACACGACGAGTAAAACTAGTCCGTAGGGCCTACACTGGCCTTATCGTACCTGATCGTATCGTATCGTGCCCGCGTTCCAGACTGATTTCGCGGGCACGTGCTTTTATCCTCGCCCAGTCCGAACGTTCCCGACATTTTTTCTAACCTCGGTACGTCCGGGCTAGCGTTTTTGCCTGCCCGGTCGCGTTACGTTAGAATATTCTCAGAGCTAATACTCACATAGACACACACATACTTATGCCTGCCGGCACGTGTCGATCAGCCGGTAAATACACCGAGAAGATTCGATTGTCCGTGTTCGCGATTCCTTTTATCATGCCTGCTTCCCACAATATGCTATCAATTTTTCACGGATTCGATCAATTCTCAATTTGGTAGATTTGCGTGAAAATTCTTGCGTAGATTGCGATGTACAGCGAACTCTATCCTCGTTCGTTCTTGTAATTATTCCGCGAGACGATCTTCGTGAAATTCGTTAAAGCTTGAAACCGTCCGTCATAAGATAAACCGTCTCTGAAATTTCTCCGAAATTTCGTTCTCGTGCATGTACACGTATCCGCGGAAGCCCGAAGCAATCGTTCCGAGAATTAAGGTTGGTGTTTAAGCCAAAGTCCCGAAGATCTTCTTCAAAGGTGGCCCCGCTCGCCGAGTCCAATATTTACTTTCTATTTCCTTCATCCCCAAGAGAAACAGGAACGAGACGGAAGAGAAAGGATCCGTGATCGAGCAAGGAATCGATAACGATTCTTCTTCTTCTTCTTTCAACCGCTCCTCGTTCTAAATCCGACGGAAATCAATTTATACTTTCCCCTTTCGAAACGGTACTTTCGTAGCGGCGGGAATTTCGCGGTATTCGAAAACCGCGTCGACGGTAACGTATGTTAATAGAAACGATTTCCTTTTCGTCGGGGAAATCGGAAGATAGTAAATTCGTACCGGGGGAAAGGAACGATGGAAGATAGGCTACGAGCCAGAATAAGCAGACTTTCCTTCTTTCCTTGAAAATGGGCGGGGAAGATTGTAGAAGGGGAAAGGTAAAAGGAGAGAGAGAGAGAGAGATCCAGCTAATCTTTCCGCACCAGATACACCAAGAACGAGCAAGACGATGAAGTCGATCGAACGCAGTGATGCGTGCGGACTCGCGAACCTCTCTCACGGGCCATCCTCAGGCAACCATTCTAAATCTTGTCTATTTATTGCTCGCCCCGGGCTCAGCCTGGATGATTATTGGAGAAGACGTCGAAGCCTACGAAATTCTTGGCCCGATTGAGCTGTCCGATACGTCGTCTTCGTTGAACTTTCGCGATCAAACGTCTCGAATCGCCGTCCCATTCACTCCGTTCCTATCGTCGCGACGATATCGAATTTTTCCAGACGAAACGGTGATGTGCTCCCTTCTTTTTTTTTTTTTACGTCCTGCGTAGTTCCGAAGATACAGACAGAACTCTTCCTGTTTTGTACGGGTTACAACGAAGCCGGGAGATACGTTGTATAATTTTGCTTGCGTAGAACGGAGGTCGTTTCAGATTAGACGAGTGGTATAAGTCGGTGTACAGTCGGGCAAGTGGAACGGGACCGTCGTTCGGTGGATAAATAGCGTAGGGATGGTATCTGGTTGGGCATGGAGTATTATAGAAATCGTCCCTTGCTATGTAAGCAGTACAGGGGCCCTGCCGGATCAGATAAGCAGAACGGGGATGGTCGGTGATCAGGAAAATATCGTAAATCGCTTGCAGCCAGACGAGTATTACAGACGTATACCGGGGGGCCAGTAGTATAGATCAACGTACGATTAAGAAAGTAAATTGAGTTTGTACGTAGTTAGACGTGGTGACATGGATTGTTACAATTGGACTCGTAGTGTAAAGATAGCGGGTGGAGAAGTGTATTGGAATCTCGTTCATGGTCAGGCAAGTAGAATAGGTTGGTGTACAGTCTGAATTACGGTACGTTGAGAAAATGGGGTGAACTTCTGTATTAATCAATCGGTATTACAGAGTTACGATTAAATTTCTATTTCTAACATGTAACGTAGTATTAAAATCTTCTCGATAAAGCGAAGACAGATTGAACCGCGTTGCTTATCCAGTACTCAGCTTTAACACGTGTAAGGGGTTTCAGTTTAAATAGTGCTTCGTAAGATAATTTAAAAAAAAACTATATTTATTCCGTCGTTGACTACGCGGCTCAAGTTACTCTCCTCTATCCTTACAATTCTTATAGTTCTTATGTTTCTCTGTTTCTTGCCCGCAGTGCTCCTAACGCGCCCTTATATGCCAGCTTTGACGCCCCTCTCATGCCTTTGGGAAACCCTGGCGCAAGTTGGGGGTTTCTACCCGGCAAGGACCGCGTCTCGCGAGCACCCGCAGTGCTCCTAACGCGCCCTTATATGCCAGCTTTGACGCCCCTCTCATGCCTTTGGGAAACCCTGGCGTAAGTTGGGGGTTTCTACCCGGCAAGGACCGCGTCTCGTGAGCACGTGGCTGGGTCCTTACCTGACCCAGCCCTTAGCGCGTGGGGGAGTCAGGCGTTGGGACTCCAGCCCTTAGCGCGTGGGGGAGTCAGGCGTTGGGACCGAGAGGTCTGCGGATCGTAAACCGGCCCGAGTCCCTACCTTCACTCAACCATATTCTTACACACGTTGAATGCCGTGGGGATGATCGGTGACCGGCGGTCTCAAAATTAGTAAAAGCATTTAATTCGAATAAACGGTAGTATTTGTAAAATTTTCACCTAATGCGTCACACAGCATATTTAAACAGTTTTATTTCTAACTATTCACATATTGTTTTATTAGAATAAAAGATTCTTTTCGGCACCGTGGACAAGTTACGTTGCATTGGTCCGGCATTCAACGTCTTAATACAGTAAATTCTCTGCAAGTGTCAGTCAGTTTGGATTCCACAAGTGTCAGTAAAGTGTAGGGTCGATAGCAGCAGAAAAGCTGATAAACAATTAGAATTAAATGTAACGATAGAAATTATTGCAATAATGCGTAATGCAATTGAAAAATCGCAGAAAAGACTGATACAAATGTTTGAAAAGAAAAATATATAAGATGAGATACAGTATCTTACCACGTAATGTAACTTTTTGTCGTGTAACATATTAAAAACACTGTTTGGGAAAAATTTGTCACAGAATTGCATTTCTTGTTTAATCTTCCTTTACTGCTACTTCTTGTGAAATTTTATGTCAGAAAATTGAAGAAATTCTTCTTTGTGTTTCGTAGGTAATTGATTGCTAATTTGCTATTGACAGATCGATGTTAAAATTTGATGTTAAATGGAACTTTCATATCTACCATAGAATCTGAATAATTTTTCAAGGTATTTTATTAAGAAACGCGCACATAGTGTTCAATTTTCTATTGTAGAATTAACTAACTGTATCTTACGAACTACTTAAAGTTAAAACTTTCGACTGTGTGTGAGAATCAGAGTGTCCATGGGTACGCGTAGTTCTTAGCTTGGTATCCTTTTGCAAAAGTGAGAATTTACTTTGGAAAAGGATACCAATTACCAGGTCCCACCACGAGGAGGTGACTACGCAAGGGACCCGACAAAAACAAGGGCCCTACTGGCAGCTCTCTATCTTCAGAGATACGCGATTCTCATTCGTAACAAAGGAAATAGATACTTTTATGAAAAATTCGTGTCTTTAGAATAATTCGCGGTACGATATACGAGTGTCTTGTATTTCATTTTCTGCAATGCAATATTAAATTCTAAAAATTTCATACTCTTCCTTAATAGGATGTTGAAAAATTGTAAATCGCGATAGTAAAAATGTAGATGGTATTTTATTAACTATGCTACAAATGAGTCGCGTATCTCTGTAAGAAAGCGCTCACATGGTATTCGGTACAATTTTCTATCTTAGAATTACTTATTTTATTTTACGAACTAGTTAAAATTAAAACGCACGCATCCCACGACGTGTAAAATATCTTCCAACTTATTTTATCTTATGAATTACTTAAAGTTAAGATTCGCTTGGTTCACATTCTCATACTTTACAGTGGCTTATTTTATAATACACGCGTATGGCACTCTGTACAATTTTCTATACATTCTTCATACAGAAATTTAGATTAAAATTAGTAGGGAAGGGAAATATCTGAAAAGAATAATTTTTAATATATTAATTAAATAGAAGGAATTTATTTGCAAGTCAAATTTACAGTTCTAAACTGGAGAATTCGTCGAAGTATATAATTTCTCGATTTCTAATGAATTTTGGGGTATTAAAGCAAGTATGTTTATTACTTCGAACTTCGAGAGACATTTTCAACCGTTCGTTGTGAACGATTGTCAATATTATGAAATACCTAAATTTTTTTGTGTTAGTGAATAATTGAAGAAAATGAATATTCCAACTAAAGTACATAATATGAAATTCTGAAATTACTGAAAATGAATAAATTTGATTATTTCTAACGAATAAATAGTGTATACCTGAAATATTTCTCTACAAATATTTAATTAATAAAGAAAAAGATGCGACTCACCACTTACCACACAGCTGGACATTGTAACATAGATTTCGTTGCATCTGTTCATCCTCTCAGATCCATCGAACTTTTGAAATTCCCTCAGTGAAGCATTTGCATCCTCCAAGCATCGAATTTTGGTTCCACCACACAGTTTTGAGTCCTCCAAGCCTTGAATTTGGTTCCACCAGTGGTCCAATGTCAGTTTGAATGACCCAATGTCAGTTTGAATGACCCAATGCCAGATTTGAATGATCCAAAGCCAAACTGAAAGACCCAAAGCCAGTTCGAATGACCCAATGTCAGATTGAATGACCCAAAGCCAGATTTGAATGACACAAAGCCAGAGTTGAATGACCCAAAGCCAGAGTTGAATGACCCAAAGCCAGAGTTGAATGACCCAAAGCCAGAGTTGAATGACCCAAAGCCAGAGTTGAATGACCCAAAGCCAGAGTTGAATGACCCAAAGCCAGAGTTGAATGACCCAAAGACCCA
>NW_017100218.1:1646325-1647566 GCF_001263275.1 Habropoda laboriosa
TGGTAAGCTACGAAGTGAATACTTGAGTGGTCGACTACGAAGTCCTTCTTAAAATTTAAGTAACGCCCTTTAGCCTGCCCTTCTCAGAGCGGGGGTGAGGGCACTGTCTAAGTATGGGTGGAGTTTCTCGAAGGTTCGATGGGTCGCGGAAAATTCCTCCAGGTCGACTCTTAACTACAAGGACCGTTATACACATGTTTTAGCCGATCATTCGGAAATACCGAGTTTATGACCTGGTCGGTTATTAAGACGAACGAATCGAAATTCTAAAGCTATTGTGTAAAAACTCGAAATGATTAAAAATACCTTTACTATCGCGAAGGCACAAATTGCCGGTTATAGAAAAATAAGACTTTGAAACTATTAACGAAAAATAAACACGAAAATAAACTGTCTGTCACGTCCATGTCATAAACTAACCTTCGAGAATCTTTAATTACGGTGTTCCGTATCGAACGGAACTAGCCAGACATTTAATATCAGACTTTAAATATTCTCCTTTCGGTTCTTTTAAATACAATCAAATAATTTCTTCAATTATCGATACTGACTTGGAATACTCTGCTTCCAATAAAATATTTCGAAATTATTTTGAAGGTTTAGGGAAATAAACATTTGAATTTTAGTCATCGTTGTTCTTCAGACTTGTCGAATAGGATATTGAAATTGAGAGGTTGAGAGGTTACTTTTCTTCCAGCAATTGAAATTAATTTGAAATTTTTCATATATTTTCTCTGATATTGAATTTATTTTATGACTTGCTATTTATCCAAGGAATTTGCATGAATTGCATGTTAAGTAGTTAGTTGATTTATTATTGTATATTGTGAGCTGATTTGGAACGAGTGCACTATGCCCACCCTAAATTAAACCGTCTCAGTAGTTTACCGTAATTAATAATCTATTTTCGGAATTTATACGAGAATTTTTGAATTTTAGTAAATACTAGAGTCAGTGCATCGCGTATTGAAATAATAGCTTCATCCCTAGTTCGTTTATTATTGAATATTTTTACGCGTTTAACTTATGCTTCTCCCCAATTCTCGTCGCGTATTTTATTCAAATTTTCTTATATTCATTCTTTCAATTTTTCACTCGCGTTCTACGAAAGTTTAGTTCAATAATAATATTGAAAATAATATAAATTCGCGGTTTCTCCCTTTCGGAATAAAACTGAAATAAATCGCGTTTCGAAGTACTTTTCGCCTTGTCCATTCCACAGTGATTCACACTTTGTGAGT
>NW_017100218.1:1648466-1678021 GCF_001263275.1 Habropoda laboriosa
CGATTCTACAAGTGTCGGTCAAATGTAGGGCCGATTCTACAAGTGTCGGTCAAATGTAGGGCCGATTCTACAAGTGTCAGTCAAACGGCAGGCCAATTCTCCAACTGGCAGTGAAACGGTAGGCCGACTCTATGTAATGTAATACAGGGCGTCTGTTTTATCTCAATATAGTGAAATATCTGGCGTGACAGTGAACGTGTTAATAAGTAAATGTTGTTCAAATTATGTCGTGTTTGATGTCATTTTCATCAGAAAATTCTCATCAATATGTTAAGAAAAATTTCGGGATAAAAAAACATAAAATTAAATCAGTTGGTATTTAAATCGCTTGGTTGGCGCGATTCACGTTTCACCTTATCTTTCATTCGCTGTCCTTGTCTACGTTCGGCAAACTACAAAGGTGGGCGCGAGGCTCAAAAACGTAGTCCGTGACTCTACAAGTGTCAGATTTAGATTCCTTGCGGACTGACACTTGTGGAGAATTTACTGTATATCGTATAAAACGAGCAGCGGTGTAACTCGAACGAACATTAAACGAACTTCGATCAGATTCTCTCCGGTGAAGCACTGAAGAGCATTCCTTTTCGCGGAACTTGGTAAATCAGTACCTTACATCTTTACACAGAAACAGCTTGTTTAAAACCCACTCTGTAAGCGACTTCGGTTAAGAGGCGAAAGTCCTTCGTCGATTAAAAGACTTCCAAAACCGCTTCTCTGCCCTCCTCTCCAAACCCCGATGTCTGGTTCTGAATATTTAACGCTTCCACGGAGTTTCCCTATCAGCAAAACTCCCGGTAACATCCTCAAGAGCTCCTCTCTCTCTCGATCCGTCGTTGGGCGGCTTTTAAAAAGTCGTCGAACAATAATTAATCGAGTCGCTCGATTCTCGTGCCGGTAAACACGGTTCTCGCTTATTATCGTTGGAGGAACGGATCGACATCCGAGTGAAATTTCTTCGCAGCGACTTTCGCCAACTCGTAACGAAATAACGTCCTAATTTCGAGTTTTCGATGCTGCCAGCCGAGCCATTAACGGTTCCGCGCGCATCAAGCCCTCTTAATGAATGACAATGAATCTTTCAGGCGACGACGAGGACGATACTGAAAGGCGGACGACGACGACGTAGCGTCGCGCAATAAACGCGAACGACACCCGCTTAATAAAAGGGACATTACGAGCGTCCCGCTAATGAGAGCAGCGCGGGGATAATCGTCGCGGACGAGACGCGACTTTTACGCGGGAAAAAGTTAGAGTCGTTTTCCTCCCGGGGAGTGGGAAGAAGAGAAAAGAACGATTTCGCTGTGCGGTGATATTTAAGCGAACATCTCGAGTTTCTGTTTTTCTTACACATACGTGGACGTTGTAATTCTTCCGAATTCACGTTGTTTCCATTCTGTGAAATATCGTCGTTTGTACGAGGATCCCGCAGAGGTGAATTTTACTACAAGTAGAGCTAGTTAACGTTAGTTTCAGTAGTTTAACCAAGAAATTCGTCAGCGCCCCTTTTACTTGGCGTTATCCCACGCCGGGAAACTACAGGTGAAGTATGTACGTACTTGGTTGTTGCAGTGTAACTTGATCTTATCATTGTAGTCTCTTGATATTCCTTGTTATTATTACGTATCTCCCCTTCTGTCGTTTAACCTCATCGAAATATTCCAGTTCCACTGAACTACTTTGTACAATCTCTTATTTCTTCGTCCTGCAAACTTTGCCTAACGTGATTACTGGATTCTATTTGCCAGTTGGAAAAATTTCTTACCCCTCGTGGTAACCACGTGCAATTTTCACCTTCCATAAAAATCAACGTTTCTTCCTCCCTTCTCTTATTTTCTCCTCTCTGTACGCTTTGCGGGTGTCGTCTTTGTCTTCGTTATTTCCTCCCCGTTTCTCCTCTCGGCTTTCTAACTTCAACACGGGCATTCCTTGCGATATTCGCGGGGAAATCGATCGCCGAAGGAGGTCGGGGCCGGGCGATATTGTGAAATTTTACGAACCATAGATACCTACCGGGGGAATTCCTGGTTCGGCCAGACGTGGCACCATATGTGCGAAACGCGGCCCGGCACCGTTCGAAATTGTTTTTAGCGTTATGTTTCTGTATTAACGCTCCCGGTGCGCTTTCTTCCCGACTTAAACGCGCACCCCTGCACCTATTATTGGCCCCGGAAATTCCGGGCTGGAAAACGCCACTTTCTCTACAGACACACGCCGGCCGTGTTACCTCTATGTACGTATATACCGGGTGGCCTGGGAGAAGTGGGAACGGTCGGAGGATATTTCCTTTCGGATTTGAAAGTACGAGAAAAATATATAGAGGAGCTTATACGGTAGACATTTTTAAAATTGCCTGTATAAAATGAACATGATCCGAAGGGGTTGATCTTTCTCCCTTGGAATTTTCCGATTTTGCTGTTTTGTATATTGCAATGGATATTTGTAGTTATCGGGTTTAGCGTGAGAGTGCATTGCAATTGAAATTTCGATAATATTCAGCTGACAGAGAGACAGAGTTATCTTCAGATATTTGTTTAAATATTAATTCCACGGATCCAGTTCTTCTCAGGTAACTTGGTTGCATTAACTTGGAGCAAATGATAGACTCTGGATTAAGAATTAGATCAATTTAACTGAATCTTCGTATTTTCGAGCAAACTCGAGAAACTCATTTCTACGATTCTACGTTAATAATTCACCCAGCCTTCTCCACGAGGTGTTCAGCGTTTGTTCACCAGCTACCCGAACAAAAGTGGTCGAGTACCAGGCGTGTTTCCCGGTTGATTAAATCTACAAAATAGGAACGGTAATCAAGAAAACTTTTATCGACTCGAACCGCCCGGGCAGTATAATCGTTGGCCGTTGAAGCATTTTATAAGCTTGCTTGGTGAAATGCCGCAGGAATGGAAATGAAATGGGAATCGTTATCGTGGTGGAACTGTAAGGGAAACGCGCGTTGGATGCAAAGGTTCCGAGTATATAATTCGATTCGCTTTGCGATTAAATCCCTCTCGATCGAGAGGTTCGTCCCTTCTCCCTCTCTCTCTCTCTCTATCGCGACGAGTGTGTTTCGAACACGCGATACCAGGAGCATGCCGAGTAGATAAAACAGTATTAATTCAGTGACCTGGATCGAGCAGGCGAACCTTCGGTTAGACGCCGGCTGAACCACTTTATTTCCACTTTATTACGTTAAAAATCTGCGATGCGTTCGCGTTTCGAACGAGCGACGGATTGAACGGTCCTTTCGGAACCGGTTCGACTTAACGAGCAAAAAAGTAGCTAGCTCGTGTTCGTTAATTCCACTTTTCCGCGATACATACTCCGGCTGCGCGGTCCTGCCGCGCGCTTCCCACCAGCATTTTTCCGCGCTAACACCGAGGAAGAAATTTTCTTTTTGCTTCTGTCTTCCTCTCGCTGTTTCCGTCGCTCTCTTTCGCCGGCGCAACCTGCAATTCGATTGATTCGTCGAGAAGGTAAAGAACGTTTTCAACAGGACTGACGTTTCGTTCGACGTTTTTCAACCGAGTATTTAGGATCGGTCGTAATATTTCTGACGTTGAGTTTCCGAGCGGTTGTCTCGTTTCTGAATGTATTCTAGACAGATCAGGGTGATCGGTGAAAGAAATTTGTTCTATTTTGTAACTCGATGTAGGAGGAATAAGTTTAAGATGAATCTTAACGAGCGAAACGAAATTCGAATTGAAGTTTGGTGTATGATATTTTAAATGATTTTTCTACCGTTCTATCTGATTCCTCGGCGGTTTAATCTTCGATATTAAACATTAAAGTATTGCACGATTGTGATAAATTAAAATTCGGTGCAAAAGTACCGAAGAGAGAGTTAAGAAAGAGAACGAAGAACGATTCGTTAAAACGCGTCTCCACTTCTTCTCAACCTCTAACCCGGGCAATTTCAGAAATTGTCAAGCTCTACTTAACGAGTCGTGTTATTCCCTCATTTCCTAACTCGAGCAATTTCCACCGAACGTGAAGAAACAAAGATACAAGAAATTCCCGTGCTCTCCACGAGTATCACGAGCGTCCGTCGAAAGGCTCGAAGTTGTACGGAACACGGATCGGCTCGAAACAAATTAAGAAACGTTATGTATTCGCGAAGTTTCGTTAGGAATGGCGTGATGTTCGTCGAAAAGTTGGAGGAAGAAGCGTATGCTCACGGGGGAATATATTATATAACCAGCGTACCGAGGAGCCTTCTTTTCCCTCTGAATCCTTTCCTCTCCCCGATTCGCGATCGCATTACACGGATCTGGAACCTTTCCAACGGAGCAAGTTCGTGATTTTTAGACTGAAAATTGAGGCGAAAAGTGTATGCAAAGTGTGTCTGGATTTTTCTCAGATTCCGCCCGTCCGCTTTCAAATCCGCCGATACGATCTTCCGGTTATAAGCCTCGAGACAGACCCGATCTATCGTTTCACTTAGGCCACGCTGAATTAACGCGCCAAGCTTATTCATTCGTGGACAGAGCTACGAAAGCTCGTTTGTATCTACCCCCGCCTTTGTAGCTTTGCTAGAAACTCTAGATTAAAGGTGGAAAAGCGGGGATGGGAATGAAATCCGCGGCTGATCGAATAAAATTTCGACGAATTTTCCGATCGAACGAGAAACATTTCGACGGTTATGCGTGTAGATGCGTTCGAAAGCGTATAAGCTCGTTTAAAATAAACAATACCGATGGAATTCGCGCGAAGTAGAAGTTGACAAGTATATTTGAAATTTTAGTAACTCGCGGTGATAACGTTTCACGGTGGTATTTACAATTCGATAGCCGTAAATTATGCGTATACGTGTACGTGGAGAAAAACCTGTAGCGTTGATTTTTGCTGAATTAATTTACGTACGTTGCAAACGATAGTTTTCGAACCGGCAAAAATTAACGATGAAAATGTCCAGAAGCCACAGAAACGACCGATAATTTCGATATTACAACTGATCCAACTATCCTCGTGAGAAACCACCGATCACCCTCTGAATTTCCCGAAATCGTTCGTCGAATAACGCGCGACCTCGTTTCTGTCTGCGATTTTCTATTAATTTCGAAGCGACGCGTCGCGCGATCGCAGGCTACCCGAAAAACGGAGCATTTTCATGGAAAACGGGCTGGGATAAAATTTCAAACTACGCGTGCAGATTTATCGAGCGGACGCGAGTCGTCGCACCTTTTTCAGTTGGTCGAACGAAACGCAAAACTTGGATGCTCCTCCTTCTCTCTCTGTCTCTCTTATCGCTGTCTTCGTCGTAGGGTATATACGATATACTGCACGATATCGTGGAAATTCCAGTGAAATTGCGGATAGAGGACGCGAATGAGAAGCAGGCAGCGGGAAGAATTCTTGCGCTGCCGTTTTCCCTCTCTTCCGCTGGCCGTAGTTTTTGTTTCAACTCTTCCCCCCCGATTCACTTTTCAAGTGAACGGACCCGTGAATAATAAACCGTTTCAGCCTCGATACATCCTATCGGAAAAATTGGAAAATACCCGAGCACAAAGTATGTCCGCTAAATGTTCCCGTGTGTGTTTGTGTTTTTTTTCTTCTTTCTCTTCTCCTCTCTCTTTCACCCCTGCGTGAAAACTGCTCCCTGCGGTTTCGCCCCCTATGTTTACCGCACAATTTAGTAAACAGACCGAAGGACGTTTCCTAATCGTCTGGAATCGACGATATTTTTTGCGAACGTGTCACTTGTCACTGGGGATTTTGAAAGTTTCGTCGATTAAGGGGGTGTTCTGGTCTACAATGCAATTTTTTCGGGATTTTCTTTCGATGTGTGTACTTTGGCACACGTATTTATGAACATTTGAAATGTACAGATTACTTCTTCAAAGCAGAAATAATAAAAATTGCACGAGCTGCGTTTGAGTTAACAGAGCTAAGGAAAAGTTCCGTTACTCTGACACAGCAAAAGTATAATAGCATCTTGATTAGTACGAATGGGGCTATCGTCAGGATCCCGAATAAATTAGAAACCGTGATAATTCAAAAAATGGCAGCACTTTGAACTTTGAGTATTGATTTTTTCGCATTTGTTTTAGTCTAGCGTACTAGAAAACTACGAAAAAGTCAATATTTCTTTAATAACCGATGTTCTTGCTATAATGACACGTCCGCTGAAGATTCTCTCCAAATTTGAAGTGAATCGATCAGACAGAACTTGAGATATCGTACACACCAGTTCAAAAAATGAGATTTCGAGAGAAAGGCGTCTGAAATTTCGCAACGTACCTTCGAACGCATGTACTTTAACAAAATTAAAGAAAAGAAAATTAAGCAACACGTTCTAAAAATCGTCCACTCGATTGTCGTCGATTAACTCGAAATAGACGACAAGTGATAATTCAAGGAGAAAGAAACTGTTACCTGCGGAAAATTTCACGGGGAAATAGAAACGTTAGAGGTATCAGGTAGCGATCTAATTTAAGGGCGGGAAATGGAGCACGGAAAACCGTAAATATAGAGGGAAAACGTACGAGAGAGAGAGAGAGAGAGCAGGATCGCGTTAGTATTCTCGGCGAAGGCGTGTTTTATTACGTGAAATCGGGGCCGCGTGTCGGAGATTGCAATTTCGATGGCCCCGAAAAATCTGCACGCGTTTTCCCTTTTCCATAATCCATTTCGCGGAACCGTCCCGTCCACCGTGGCAGCCCCCGAGTTTTTGGCAAGATCGAGGCCACGGTGGAATTTAATGAACGTGACTGGATCTTATCGGCAACGGGCGGAAACGAAACTCCGTGAAACGGGGAGGAATCTCGTTGAAACGCTTGGCACACACTTCGACTACATAAACACGATCAATTTGGATGGAAAACATGATTCTTATTACTCCTATTCTCTCTTGTCTCCACGGTAGGACCGCTTGGATAAATTTACGTATTCTTGTTTCCCCGTTTTCGTAATGCACGCGCATCACCGTCCGGCCCGGCAGCTCTCGAGAAACGTCGTATTGTTCGTCGGCTGGCTGGAAAACGCATGTTGCGAATAATAATAACGAGGAAAATCGTTTGTTCGCCACCCGTCGTGATTTTCCATTGAAAATATTGCGCCGTTTGTGAAATTGAAATAGTGAATTGTTATCGGGTGAATTCCAAATTGTCCCCGTGTATTTCATTAGTTCCACTACTGTGTTTGCCGATCCACGACCTCTTTTATCCCGCGATCCCGCTCTATGGAAAACAATCAGGTTTTACTCACGTGTTTAACGGTATAATACACCTTTGTTATTGTTCATTTATTTCTGTTATTCGCGACGCTTTAGGCGAATATGTGCCAAGTGTACGTGTTGTAATTGACGTGTTGCGTGTGTAGTGGACGTTAACGCTAACGACGACGGGGAAAAAGTTTCGCTGATTGTTTTCCAACCCCTAATTTCTAGTTACAGTGCATTAGGCAGTGTTGTGTCGTGTTGAGTCGCTTGATTACAACCACTTTGTCAACGTTTCTTTCGTTACTCGGATGGATTCTCTAATTTGCGATAAGTAACCTGGGCAAATTCAACGCGACGTAAACTCGAGTCCTCAAAAACCTCGATTATCCTGCCAAAAATTACGAAGTAGATCGCTAAAAAAAAACTGGGTAAATCGATGGAAAAAATCGACAAGCAGAAGTAGGTCACGGAGGCGCAGGTAAACGACAAAGGAAAGAAGGGAGTCTAATCTCCATTCATATTAAAATTCGCCGATAACGATATTTGTTTTACCTAAAAAAGAAATTATGACATTATACTTTCCTTCGTCGTAAATCATTTCGACCGTTCATTAATCACGCGAAATCTCCTTTTCGAGGTAGCAAAGAAAAAAAAAAGAGAGAGAAACCTCCCAACGAAAACACGCTCTAAAAGAAATACTTAATCTCGATCCAAGTCACACGGCTCCTTTATCAAAAATCTCGAGAATTCTTCTCACAATTTCACGCTCCAAATCAACCATACCTGAAACCCTATACTTGCACATTAACCCAGCCATTTGCCAATATCCCGAATCAGCCAATCTCGACGTGGCAATAGGTCACGGTGCCGCCTGTAAATGGATCCAGGCGAGCTGACTGGAATATATCCTACAAGATTTTTCATCGTTACGGGGCCACGAATCGTAGAACTTACCGGGTGGTTGGATTTGTTGCAGAGGCGCCTCGAGGGACGTACCTGCTGATAGATGGGCGTAGGTTGGACCCGGGCAACCAGTTCGTGCCTGTGAAGGAGGGCTCCGAGTTGACGTTGGAGTGCGCCGCCGAGGGTGGTAACCCACCGCCTGATTTAGCATGGGGAATGACTCTGTCTCAGGCCACTTTGGACGGTCCGGAGCAACCGCCGGACAATTTGACCGTGTTGCCCTCGACGTCGAGCGGGCGCAGCGGAGCACACCTTAAAGTTCTCAGGAGACACCACAATGCCACCATTGCCTGTGTAGCACGTCACGTCACCCTCACCGTACCAATGAACGCGAGTATCCTGCTGGACGTTCAATGTGAGTAACATTCTCGGCCTTTCTTTCTTCCCTTTCGAAGGGAATTTTTTTGTTTTTTTTTTTGTTGAACGTTGTGAAAACTAAGGCAATGTCACGCGTTGACATTTAATTTTGTGGACGATGAAAGGGAGTTTTTGTTGAACATTGTGAAATTCAACGTTCTTACTGCTCTTTCACGCGTTTATTTAGCATGACGTAGATTTGGTATAACAAGTGTCGACTCGTGTTAATTATTTTTAATTTGTAAAACTAACACCGACGAGGAAACGCACTGAATCCATATGTGCGTCGGTTTCGGTGAAATTTATGCGAAATGTTGTCCCGGGAAAAATATTTGACACGAATGTGTTTTTTTTATCGGCAATCGTTCATATCGAAGGGGTGAAAACAGCTCTCAATTTTCGGGGTGGTGAACATATTTTTTGGAATATTCCGGGAATTAGAGGGGAGTAGGAAAACAGATTTTAAATTGTGCAGTTTTGAATGGGGGAATTTAATCGCATACACTTTTGATATTCGTATAAAATACGAATCATTGGAATTTTTCTGGGAACTTTTTCGATAAACGTTAATTGACTCGAAAATTGACTCGGTGGAATCGAGAAATGAAATTAATATTCAGCAGATTAATAATTGTCAAAAAATAAAATAAAATAAGGATTCGGAAATACTGGTGGAAAACGTAATTTCTTCAGAGTCACCTAGTCTATCCAAACACCATTCTGTCTTAAACAAAGTTCAGCCCTAGTTGCAGTTGTCTCACTAACACGGCCATATTCTCCTTCGGAGAATATTCCACTTGAAATTCCTGTCTGCCGGATTCGCGAATAGCACTCTATTTGTACCCATCGCGTTGTGAACGAGTTTCTCGTAAAATATCAAAGACAAATGGAGCGATTAAGGAGGGAAGCGTAAGATTTCACCTGAAGGACCTCTCAGCATCAGCGCAGTGTTAACTATGATGTCTCGTTTTAAACCGTCTTTACGTAGCGCAGAGAGTTATCGTCGCTGTCTCGTCTCGAACTCATCACCTTAGTCTGGTCTGAAACTATCGTATAATTTGAAGCATTTCACCGTAAGCTGTCTCGTCACTTGCTCGTCTCGTCTGGTCTTCGACCTTTCCACTTTTTCCCAGGGAACTCGGAAAATTCTCGCTGTCGATGACTTGCACATTCGGCATCGCAAAGCTCGTGCTCGCTTGAGCTTCAGCTGGGAAATCTTCTGGAGCTTTGTAAGACGATAGAACAGTCTTTTTGCGAACGATAAAAATAATTTTCTTCGTTTGGGATAATCTGGAGAGAAGAAGATTCAAACACGTTCTTGGTTGTTTTCATTTTGTTTTCAGTTTTTGGTAGGAGAGAAATTTATTACCGAGACGTTGTTTTGTTTGTCTCGATCAGATTTCGGTGTAGAATTGTATAATGTTACGTGCAGATTTTGGACTTTAGTTGCAAAGTTCTATACTGTAGTTCATACGCCTTGGTAACTTCGACTGAGTTGTTGGATGCTGGTTCAAGTGAAGCATCAGAGTCAAGTTTAACTGCTAATTCTACTTTAACGAAGTGGAGATGTTTTCTGCTTCGCGAAGATTGCAAATGTCGCTGCTAATGGATGTTTCATGTGGAGGTGGTGATCTGTGAAGTTAATGGTGAGAATGTCAGACGATGTCATGGCTGATTCAGGGTTAGAGGGTTTGCGTTAACGATTTTTGCATTCATTTGTAATTAATTCACAAGTACGATGTTTGTCTTGAAATATTTGCTAATCAAATTTTCAAAGTGTCTTCTGCAAAATTTGTCTGTTTAATCTATCAGAAACTACATTGATCAATTTTACGTACGTATATCAAGAAGGGATTGAAACTTGTATTCGCCAGTACGCAGAATCCTAAATTTGAATATCCAAGTAATTTGTATCCCGCTGGTGGGACCGTAGAGAAGTTGTATCCCGCTTCTGCGACTGCAACAGCTTGGCAGGATAATACGGCTTTAGCAAACTAAACAATTAGAATTTATTAATAATACACCGTCCCCTGTCCTCTCCAACTAACCACGAGAAACTGTTTGCTGTACTCTGGTTTCCAAGTCGAGCATCTTAAGAACTGAACGTGCTAATTAATAAATATCTAGGAAAAACCAGATTTGAAAAGTATATTGAGTGTCGTTGATTAGTATCAACCGAAACGCACCCTTAATCTGAACGAAAATCTTCGTAATTAGGTCACCAGCGCAATTCCATGCTTTCGTTATCGCGGTGTGTTCCCCGAAGTCTCGTCTCGAACGAAACGATTGCTATTTATCTCTGATACCCCTACTCTTCGTCAAAATACATCGTCGTTATGAAGGGTCTGGTGAAAGCAAACGAGAGGACGAGAGATAGAGAGACAGAGGGAGGAAGAAGGAAGGAGAAGAGATAGAGAGAGAATGAGAGGAGAACAGATAAAGAGAGAGGGACCAAATGAAAGGGGGAGAGACAGAAGAAGGGGCAAAATGGGAGATGGAGAGACAGAAGGAGGAGGAGAGATGAAAAGCGAGGGAGAGACAGGAGGGGAATAGATGAAAAGCGAGGGAGAGATAGAAAGTGAAAGAGTGATAAAGAGAGAAAGAGAGGAGATAGGAGTAAGAGAGAGAGACCAAATGAAAGAGGGAGAGACAGAAGGAGTGGCAACATGAGAGAGGGACAGACAGAAGGAGGAGGAAAAATGAAAAGCGAGGGAGAGACAGGAGGAGAAGAGTGAAAAACGAGGGAGAGACGGAAAGTGAAAGCTTGATAAAGAGAGAAAGAGAGAAGAAAAGAGTACGAGAGGTAGACAAAATTAATGAGGGAGGGACAGAAGGAGGGGCAAAAAGAGAGAGGGAGAGACAGGAAGAGGAGGAGAGACAAAAAGCGAGGGAGAGACAGGAGGAGAAGAGATGAAAAGCGAGGGAGAGACAGAAGAAGTAAGAGCGATAAAGAAAGAGAGGACAAGAGGTAAAGAGAGAAAAACAAAAGGACAGAAAGAGAAGAGATAAAGAGAGCGAGGGAGGGGAGAGCTGAGGAAAAGTTACGAGCGTATTATTTAGTTGATGCCGCGTTGAAATTGCCGGTGGCCACGGTCGAGATCTAATTTCCGTAGACTTCCCAGCCAGCACAATTCCCGTTGAAATATTAGGTAGAAGAAATCGCGATACGGGGCCTCTGGGCGGGCGAAAAAAGCGACGGGCAGTCGCGGGGCGCGTTTTAAAAATGGGCTTAATTCAAGTCGAGCGGCCAGGAAGTGTTATAATTCCACGGATCGTTTTTCCCCTCCGGTGTCGAGTCTGGGGATGATGGGAAGAGGTTGGTGGGCGGACAACGACGAACCGGCTAGCCGGATTTCCTCGATATTAGAACTAGAACGAACAGTCGCGTTGTCGGGATACGAGCATTGTTGCCTGAACGACGATGGAGTGGCATGTGCGAGACGGTCTGCTCCAAATTGAAACATTAATTTAATTAAGTCGTCACTGTTTGTTCATTAGATGGTTGACGCGTTGTTGACGTGGCGGTTGTTGTTTCTGTTATTCTGCTGCGAAGATTTTTCGAAAAATTTCCTGCCGAATATGCCGCCTGATGTATAATATCTACGTACACCGCTTTATGCGTATTTGCCTTTTTTGAACGTATCGTAAATTCTTCGATTGAATTGTGTCTTTTATAATAGGAATTATTAAACGTATTAAACGAGTGAAATACGCCAGATGGAACAGTTGCGAGGAGCAGAAGGTTCGTTTTTTCCAACTTCAGGATTGTATTATAATAATTTTAACGACGAACAAATTTCGTGGAAAGAAAGGTACAAGGAAGTACCTTTTCCCTTTGTTAATCGAGGTCTTTTTAACCATATTATTTAGCTACATAATTGTTCAAAGCGTTGCTATTAGTATAACAATGTCAAACTCTTTATCATAATTTAATACTGGATTAACCTTAACAATTTTCGAAGCCAGGAAGATTCTTTTCATTTCATTAAAAAGAAGCTCAAAGTGCAATATTAAAACCTTCAGTTTTCATCATTTTCTATATCAACTTTCCTTCGAATAATTAATCCCATTTTAATCGCAGACTACAAATTAAATTTAACTACCCACTTCATTATTACCAATAGAAACAGAATTTCAACCTCCTACTCTACTTCGAGTTCCGCGATAACGAAAGGGTTAAAACCGATCGTAAATTAAACAAACTCAACCCTGGAGGAGGGGATGGAGAAAGTATCCAGAAACATATAGCAAAGTAGACGAATGGTTGCAACTAGGAAGACGCTAAAGTGGAAGAAGCGGAAGTAAGAACAAGGGGCTGGAAGAATCCTAAGAATTTCCAATGGCCTACGTGCGCGCGCGTTATTTTTCAGATTATTAATTCCCCTGCAATACACTCGAAATTTTCCAACGGGGCTGGGAATTCGTCGGGGCTCGTGGCCCCGGCCGTTTATTGTTCGAGTAAATTTTCCAGAGGCCCTCGAACCACTCTTCCTCCCCCGCCCCGGACTAGACTCGGAGGGTGGTTACCGTTTATTGCGATCAAATTAGAGTCGTTGATGCAACCGTGGAGGAAACTAGTTTCTTCCAGGCGTCTCGTAAAATCTCCCGCAGCAGAAAAGAGATTTCGCGTCCCTATCTCGCCCTGAGGAATGAACCAACGAGAGATAACAAAGCCCGGCAAGAAGAGAACAACGTTAACCGCGCGTGGTAACGTCTAACGTGTACGCTTTATTTTCTCTTGGTCAGCTTCTTGTTTAACTTCCTTCGCCGGGGAAAGCAACGCAACAGAATGGAGGAAACACAGCGGCTCCTAGTTCTCGAAAAGTGATTGTCCCTTCTCCTTCTGATGAACCGACTTGTTGTCCGATGGAAAATCACGAGGATCGCCGCGGAAGAATTTCATTTCGTGCGCTCGTCATCGTTGGAATTTTTTATGCACCATAGAGATTTCGCGGAGTTGTCGGATTGAACGATTTCGCCGTAATATTAAGTTTGCAGAGAAATTAAAGTAGGACGTAAACAGAAATTTCGATCGCTTCCGTGTTTTTAGGGATTTGTTGTTGTTCTTTTTTTTGGTACATGCTGTAAATTAGCTTGAAATGTTATTTCGATATTGTTTGGAAGTGTTACGAGTTTTTTTATTTCTTGATATTATTGCTTGTTTCGTTTCCTCTTGCTCTACGTCACTCGTTCGCGGCACGATTTTTTCCTCCCCCGCAAATTACACGCTTACCGTGAACCATTTCGGCATTTTCTGGTCCCCGTGAAGTTTCCTCTTTTCTCGGAATCCTCTGGCCGCAACGAGAACCCATTGTGTCTCGACGTCACTTCGTCCCCTTAATTCTTCCGCGCTTGTTCTCCGGAGGGTGGAAAGGAAACTGCGGTCAGTTACGAGTTCGTGAAACGGAAGCTCGCCCGTGGTCGTTCGATTCTTCACGGAAGACCGGGAGAAAAAAAAGGAGAAAGAGAAGGAGAGCCACGAAATGGGAGCCGTTAGTAGCGAAATCAACCATGAAGAATCGTGGACCATTCGGTTCTCTCGTTTCTTCCTTGGAGAATTTATACGTCTTTTAAAGTTCATCTGGTAGATATGACGAAATAATTTCCTTCGAGGGACGTTAATATTTAAACGAAATCTAGACGTCCGGGGGAAAATATCATTCGTGAAATGGAAGAATCAGGTTACAAGATGTAACTTTCACGTTTACTCGGTGAAGTTCGATCATCGTAAAGTTTCGTATGAGTTTCACGAAAGACACACACAGAATACTGTATGGAGAGAGAGAGAGAGAGAGAACAATTATCAGTCCAGTGTTGGACGACTGGAAAAGTTTCGATTCGAGAATTACGGCCGGCAAGACGAGAAGTTTCGCGAGAATCCGTTACGAACGACAGCCGAGCAGGGGATCCTCTTGTATCCACTGAAGAATTGCTCGGGGAACTTCAATCAACCCGTTCCTACAGTTCAACGCTCTTTGAAAAACATTGGAGAAGTTTCCAAATACGGGAAATAGAGAGAGCGCAGTAGAGCACGCGCGGACGCGAAACTCCTCCTCGAAGGTTCATCTTCGACGAGAAATAAACGCGTGCTTCCTTGCTCGTTCCTTCCGCGAGAAACTCAACCAGTTTTCTTATCGAATTATCGCCAATGAATGTTTGGATAACTTTTCAAGTTATTTCCAATGTAGAGAGAAGGTTCGGCTAGGTTGGGATTTTTGATCATTCTTAAATTTAAGATTCGCGTATGTCCGGTCGCGCAGCCCACCGGCCAGTAACACATCATAAATTAATAAACAGTCCTTTCCAACTGTCTTCCTAGCCCCTAACAAATTCCTTCCCTACCATAAAGCAGTTCAAGTCGCACCCTGGTCATGTTTTTCCTATCCCTTTCCCCTTTCCGGGTTTTCCCCAAATTATTTCAACTTTTGCACACCACATTCACCCTCACGTTCTCCTTCCACCAGTTTCCTAATATCCAATCACACCTCCGCATTTTTCGAGTCCTTCTTTTCCACCACCTTCAACGTCCAATCAATCACAACATACACCGACCTAATATATACACACGCACCACCGCAAATAAACGAGTTCAAAAATATTCTTACGGAGAGAAACCTCTTTTTCACCATCACCACACCAGCTACTAGAATTTCGCCCTTCCGGGATTAACACATCGGGAGCGCAACGATACTAACCGCGTTCGAGCTGAACCTAGTCTCGTTCACGAGTCGAGCATCGTACAGCGTAATTCTAAGAAAAATCTAAGATTAATTTTTCTTTGAAATTGAAAGACTAATTTGCATTTCTCCCCTGAAAAATTGGACAATATTGCAGGATTTAATATTTAAGATATATCTTCAGTGATCTAGTTGTGAATGGAATTGTCATAATTTTTGTTTCAACTCTTTGAGTTTCAATTTATAAATCTAAGAATGAAATACTATTGGAATTTCTAAGGAACTCAAGAAATCCAGAGGGAATGATTAGTGTACGATCCAGCGAAGTTCAAAGCTTAATTAGGATTTAAGGAATTTGTAGAAAGTTGGTGGATTAGTAGATTGCCTTTTCCTTAATGGAGATTGTTCGGGGCGCGGGTCTACACCGTTTACTTAACCAAAACACTGGAATTCACCACCATTAGACTGTTCCGCCTCCTCTGCGATCGTAACGCTCTAAGGTGATCGCGGAGTCCCTAACGCTATCTTCGTTAAACTCTACAAAAACGTTCAAGTTGGAATATTATCAAGAAAGTGTCAAATTACCTATCCTTCCTGGATCACAGAAAACTTGCCAAATGTAACGATACGCTTTTCTAAGGTCTTCTATTGTGGGAAAACTTGAAAGAGTGCGAGCTCAAGTGGTTGTAATGACTGGATAACGATTGAATAGCGTGCCAGGGAACGAACATGTAGCAGAAATAAGAAGGAAGAAGAAAGAGGAACACTTGGCTGAGCATTCCTCGATAATCTCTTATTTCCTCTATTATTTCTTGTCTTGCGCCATTTCTTCAGCCTCGAAACTATATTTCTGCCGTTCTTCCGTTTGTCTTCTTGTAAATTATTGAATCAATTTTCTTTATGCAACGCTGCAAAATTGCCTATCGCTGTTCTTCGGTTGTCCCTTTAAAAAGTAACGAATCGACATTCTTCTCGGTTGACTCAGAAGCTTTTGTTCCAAGTTTGAACTCGAAGTAAGCACGCGCGAATCACAAAGTCAGCCACAGAAATTTTCAAAAAGTTTGCAAGTTTTTCTACCTCTCTTCGATAAAAAAAAAACAATAGAAAATAATAAAAAATTTGACACAAAATGCAACTTAAAATTCTACTCTTCTTCAACCAGACTACAGAATTCACAATTACCCAGCACGAACTTCACATTTTTCTCATCCTCCCCTGAAATTCAGCATCTCCCAAAAAAATTCCTTCTCATTATTCGCACCAGCGAATGTGCCGCGAGATTCGCTGCAAAATTTCGAAGAATTTTCTCAAAGAGAAAAAAGACGAAAAAAAAGGAAGAGCGATTCGCGGATACGTTTCGAGCGCGTGCTAACACACACACATAGACGGTTGAGTCGTGTTTCTCCCGGGCGAATTGTTTCCGGGCAATTGGGGAGAAAAATTCGGTAGCGCGGCAGGTATTTTCTGGGCGACGCGACGGCAGAAACGCTCACAGCGTCAAAGATGATGCGGGCGGCGTGCAACGAAGCCGAAGCGCCGTGAAGATGCATATTTTCTAGGCGAACAGCTTTCGCGTGCACACCTTCGAGATTCCGGAAGGAGATGCGGGTGTTTCCCGAGCGATTTCTTCCGATAGCGAAGCACCGTTTCTACGGGTGTGGACCTTGCCTTTTCTCCACGTTTTTCCGCGAATTTATATTCGGATGGTACCTGCGTTTCCGGATGTCGCCTGCAGGAGAGCACGGAATACTGAGAAAGAGCGAGATAGAGGGGAAGGAACGGAAACGCGGGTGGAACGCTCTTCGACACCCGACCAGGCGAATTTTCCAACAGAACGGACGCCAAAGACATTTTAGAAGGCATTCGATGCCTTTACGACGCACTTCGGAACACGTAACGTGACCCACTTTGTCCATTGTGTATGTACGTACGTACTCGCCACGCGCTCGTATCCTTCTTTTTCTCCGCTCGTATTATTCGATTCTACAACCTCCGGATCCTTCCCTTCTTTCTCCACGTCTGTCTCGTCGCTTTGCCGGTTAATTCCAGCGTATTCACGAGAGCTCAGTGAGCTAATTTTCGTTGAACGCGACACCGATCGGCGAAGATTTAACCCTCTACTGTCGAGGCGGAGTGTTTGCCGGTTAATTCCAGCGTATTCACGAGAAGTGTGCTAATTTTCGTTGAACGCGACACCGATCGGCGAAGATTTAACCCTCTACTGTCGAGGCGGAGTCTCAGAGACTCCGTTCTATTTAGAACTCAACGTTGTTATATCGAAATGAAATTAATCCAACCAATCGCTCTGTTCTATAACGTTCATTAGGAAAATGTGCGATAAAGGTAAATCAGTAAGAAAAGTTGTCAATGTTCTGGGCTTTACGTCCCAAAAACGGGGTCTCGACAATGGAGGGTTAAAACGCACCGCTTCGAAAATGGTCGATAATAACTACGAGTAGAATTATTTATTTCCGAGTTACGGGGTAAAGTAAACATTTCGACGAAATATCGCACGACAGAGGAATTAAAAATACACTTGGTGGAAAAACGCGGGAGCTTTTGTAACTTGGTAACAAGTAATTTTTAATTAACAACTCTGTTTACTTTTTGCTTTTTTAACGTGTACCATGCGGTTTTAAAATTGGATACCTTTGAACAGGCTGCACTCTATTTTTTGTCATTATTCAGTTTTCTTTTTTTAGGATCATTGAACCGTGGTATTAATCGCGAAACACATCACCGAGTTCTTCAACTCTCGCAAACGTATATGTGTGCGTGCAAAAAATTTGCTGGAATCGTCCCCTTTCGCATAAAAAGTGAAATTTCACGCTGCTTCTCTCTTTCCGTGTTTGTAATCGAATTAAAAGAATCGAGTCACGGTGAAAAGTGTTTACCAGGAGAAGAATATCTCTAACTAAGTGAAATTTCGTGTCAAGAGAAACGAGTTCTGAGCGGTAACAAGCAGACAGGTGCAAAGAGGGGTAAAGGAGGAGAGCAAAAAAAGAGGAAAAGAAAATGTCGGTTTCATTGTTCCGCCTTTTGTTTCGTCGCTCGTTTAGGAACGATTTTTCAAAGGAATGAATGGAAGTATTGTGCCTCGCGATCCCCCGCCTCCTAGCTTTGTGCAAATTGGTATCGAGATATTCCTTCTTCCTCTACCAGATAATAACATTCTTAGTTATCTGTGTCGCTCGAAATGTCGGCATACTAATTGCCACTTGAATAGTCCCTTTGTACCTTACCACAATGAAATACACAGGATAAAATCTCTCTTCGAATAAATTCCAAGGCTTTCTGCTTGTATCGAACGCTTATTAAAGAAAACGAAGAGGTGATCGATGGCGACGAGAACGAAAGAATCAACTGTTTCTCTTCGTGGAGTTTGTCTTGCTCGCTTAACAAGTGGCTTTTCCAACGTTTTCTTCGCGTACAGTGGATTTCGTTAATTCAACAACTTCGCGAAAAAATATTTCACCCCTTTAACTTCGATATTTTCAGTCTCTTCGATTCAACAATTAGAGAGATTTTACATATGGAAATATAGGTTCAACAAAAAAAAAAAAACAAGAAATATTTTCTTATCCCGACAAAGAAATAACCACGCATTCTTCTCTTTGTAAGATAGCATCAGCACTCGAAATAAACGAGTGGCGCATCTTGCTGAAATGAAACCTCATACTGGACGTCCGGAAAACAAAGGGGTTACATTTTTCTTTAACGTGAACTATTTTCTCGTCCATTACAGTACAAGAAAGAAGAAAAGAAAAAAACAGGTGACTGCAACGAAGAAGAAATCTACCAAAATTCTTTTGCTTGAAATTTATCGAAAGGAAGAGAAAATCAAATTTGAACTATTCATCCGAGTTTTCTATTTCAACGTTCGAAACGTACGATTTTTGTAAGAACGACGGAGGAGAGAGTGACAAATATTTTCATACGTGCAAACAGCCCAGTATTTGCTGGAAGTTTAGGGGTTGAAGTTTCACGATATTACAGCATTTGCCATCGATAGGGGAGTCTCAAAGAAGCAGTCTGCGGGACGTAATATGAAACGAAAATTGCGATACATAGAGAGGCTCGTCATGATTTCCGGTTATATGAAACGCTGATGCACGTGAAATGACTTTCTCATCAAAACAGAGATATCTTCATCGTGTACGAGAGCACTCGTGCCGTTCCAAACACGCGCACGCGTTTAATTCCTGCTAAAAGATCTCTCAACTTCCATCCACCTATCTCTCTCTCTCTCTCTCTCTTTCATACTCTGTGCCGGAGTCTGTGCGTGTCATTCCTCTCTTCCTCTTTCTCTCTATGCCCTTTTTCCTCCACCATAAAATTAGTACTCGCATTTTCACGGCGAAAGTAATTACTTTCGTGCATTTCCTCAATCTTCTCTCTCGCCCCTTCTCTCCCTTCTCTCCCGTCGTTTTTCATTGTTCTGAAATGTGCATTACAATATTTCAATTCACGAAGAAAGGGGAATTCTGGTGTTCAGAGGTGAGGAATGCTGAAATTTAAGGAAAGGAATCTCACGAACCGGCTGATGTTATTAATATAATTAAATGCGTACCGTGATTCGTTAATTGTTTCGTGTGATGTGGCGGCTTTGTTCTCACTACGATTTTACGGAGGTTGTTGATTCCGCGGTTGGAAATGTATTTCAATTGGGATATTAGTCAACGTTGCTTCGAAGGGTGGCTCTGCGTTACTTTCAAAAATTTCTGATATCTGTTTTTGTTACCGATCTTGAGTTATTGTGCAATTTTTACAGAATTTACTTGGTTAAAAAGGACCTCGAATTTTTAATGAAATCTTCCAGAATTTCGATGCATCACACAATCGTGTATTCTTTGGAAAAGAAGTTTTGCAAGGACCAAAATCAACTTCGTTCAGATTGAAGCTGTACTTAATGGAGCTATTTAAAGACTGTGCACGCAGGTGTATTTGTCCATGATTCTGACGAACTTGAACTCCAAATAAAAGTTCGAACTCGAGAAGAAATCACTTCGATATCACGATCAGCAGAGTCGGCTTATTTCGGTTGCGATAATTGAACGGGGAAAAAAAATCACACGACCCATCGACGACGTGCAAGCTGCTTCTTAAGTACGCCGAATATCAACAGGTTGTTGATTTCGTTGACCGTGTTTCGTGGTTATTTAGTTCAGGTTTGGCCAGGTAAGCGTTGGCGTGTGTACGTGCCTACAGGTGCATCGCGCCTTGCCTACGGGATTGTTTTCGTATAGGATGCTGCGGTTTCTGTTTGATAATTAGGAATGCTGATTGCCGCCGCTTTGCTGGATTTTCAGCGGGAATTTCCATTAGCCCTCCCAATGCATCCTGAGACTTTCAACCACTTGAAATTCCCCTTTTGAATTTCAAATTCGAACTTTCGTTCGTCCTTTGAACTTGGAAAGTTCGAATTTGAAGAAAAATTTCAAAATTTCAGTTTCAATTCGTATTTCACGTTTGTTCGAAAACGTGAATTACATATCTCCGTAATAAAACAGGTTCGGCGGCAGTGGAAGAAGCCCGATCAATTTCCCTGTGAAAGCAGAACGGGGAAAGCAGGTATGAAATATTCAGGCGAGAAAACGCGAAAACCTATCGAATAAATCCAAAGTAAACAGTGTAACTCAAACAGAACCCACCTTTAACTCCGGCGAATCTCACTTTACCGCCGAGCCTTTCCAAATTCCTCTCGACCGTTACAGAACGATCAGAAACTGTTCGCGTTCCGTATCCTCTCCGATCTGTTGGATCGCACCGTCGTCAGATCTCGCGTATATCGTTGTAAAAATCCAGGGTTTAGAGTTCGCGGTGCACAGGTAGAGAAGGTGTAACGGCTGTCAATTCATAGGATAGACGTTTCTCGAGATCAGGCCGTATCGAGGGTGGCGTTGACGACATGGTGGCAGGCGGGTGCATTTAATAAAACCAGCCGCGAAATGATAAGCATCGAGGTTGATGGGATCGAAGCCGCGTGAAGGGCTCGTTGAAAGCCTAGAAGAGGGATTAGCTGGATTAGTTGGCTGGCTGGATCTGTCTATTCCGTAGTCGGATGAAAGGGATACCTATAATTACGTTCCCCTTACGGCGAGAGGGCGCGAAAAGCCTCGCTATGAATGACGTCGATATCTCTTCTTTTAAAGGGACGAAATTGAACCCGCTGCACACGCTTTTTCTCTTCCTACACGCACGCACATACGCGTACACACAGACACTCGTTCGTCCTTTCTGCGCCCTCTTTTCCCCTTGCTCTTCTTTTCGAAACGGCTTTTCAGCTTCGCTTTCAAGGCCACACACGCGCCAGCCTCTATGATACAGGCTGTTCCGTAAGTAGGTAGACAATGAAGAGTTATCGAGTAGGATGTTTCAGACTGGTTGTTCATTACTTGGTTATTTTCATTTGCCTGAGTTTTCCTTCTTTTTTTCGATACTATTCGAGGTAGATTCTGTACGAATTTTGATTTATACTTTTAGCGAGTTTGAAGTGTCAGATTTTACGAGTTCTGGAAAATTTGTATTTCTTCTTTTTATTGTGTAATATTCGAGATAGATTTTATGCGAAGTTTGATTTGCATTTTTAGTGAGTTTGAAGAGCAAGATTGTACGAGTTTTAGAAAATTTATATTTCTTCTTTTCATTGTTTTATTACAGCTCTGCAGATGTAGTTAGAGTTATTATGAATAACCATAACTCACACACTTCAGCGCAAATATCGAGGAAACTTGTTTAACCCGGTGCACCTCGAAAAACCTTAATTTACCTTGAGAAAATTTCGTTCGCTTCATATTTCCTTGCGAGGGCTTGGAAAATAAAAAGAATTCGCATAAATCGTACCGAAAATTCCAGATGTACATCATCCTGGACCGATCTTGTACATTCGCCGGCTCCTTTAGAAATCCAAAGCATCCTCAGACATCGAAGGGATTCGCGAAAGGAAGAAGCACTCGTTATGCATATATATATATATCTCAATCGAGCACATTATGGAGGGCAAGGTAGAATGCTTTTTTTCTTTCTTCTCCTGTTTGCTGACTTTCGCGGTTTCGCTGTCTAAGGGGATGGAAATCCAAGACAGGTTTCTTTAACTCAGGAAACAGAAGCTTTCCTCTCTTTTAGTCGCGGCAATTTAGCCACGCGGGCAATAGGAAACTTGAGGGGGCTCTTTTTTTCCACGGAAGCATCGTGAAGTATGCGGCTAATGCGAAAGTTCGCTTCCTCGGCGAGCCTGGAAACGACTCGCGACTCATTACTCGTGTGCAAATTCGAAATCGTTTTTACCGCCGCGAGTTACAGCCTCCTGGCTTATTAAGTTCATTTAGATCGGTGATAGGCGAAGGTAAATTAGCCGGGATTTTACATTTTAAAGAGCGAAACCGAAGTGGTGGAATTTCCATTTTTAAAACTAACCGTGAAATGTAATTAATACGACCTTAAGTGATTTTTTGTGACAAAAGATGATTATAAAAATGTTGAACAATTGAGCGGTACTTCTGACAAAATCGCAGTTTGGATTCTCGAAAAAGGTGGAAGTCAGAGTAGGAGAGGAAAGATGGAAAGAAAAGGAGAAACGAAAGTAGAGAATTCTTTCGTTCAGAAAATAACGCACAATGCACTGTTTGATTACATAAATTTTCAAGGCAGTTTAGCAATTTTAGAAAGTTTCCAAGTTCCCCGGGGAAAGTTTCGCCTTCGAATTTCTAAGTCCTCGTTGCGAAACCCGCGGAAAGTGCGGAGTTAAGTAAGAAATAAAGACGGGGCATCCGGCAGGAATGAAGCAACATTTCACGGAATAAAGGTGAAGCTTAATTAAAAGTGGCCGGGGGTTCATTAAATCACTCTCCTTTCAATTATAAAACGCTAAAGCATTAATCCTTAATCCGCCACTTCTGAATATTAGACTTTTAAATAAAACTTAAGGAAATATCCTCGATGAGAATACTTAACCTGATTTCTACCACCTTCAAATTACTTGTTTCACTTTCAATAAGCAATTATACCCCATCTGAAATCCCTCCACCTTCAAGACGAGCAAAAGCCTCTAACACGAAATTCGCCCTCTCGATTCGTTTGTTCGTCGAACAACTACCGTAAAAAAATAAACTCCCTCGCTCACCTCGTGTAACACCGGTCTATCTTCGGATATCGCGATAATTTTCTCGAGCTCGCCGAAGAATTCCAACGACGACCTTCACATTCATTCGTATTCGTTCGTTCAAGTTCACCCGCGATCCTCCACATTTATCTTCATCACTTTCCCCACCCCGATTCGTCGTCGTCGAACGGCTCGAGACGCCCCAGCTAACGTAACGACGTTATCATCGCGTTTAAGTGAGAGTCTCCGGTTCCCTCGATAGCGTCGTGGGACGCGTCACTGTCACGCTTCGTCTCCTTAAGCTTCGTCTGCTCCGCGTGGTGCACCGACCGGGGTTTGGCCACCCTCACCTTATCGTCGGCTCCTTGCTCTTCCCCTCTCGTACGAACGGACCCATTCACGTCCTACTTAGGAGTGCTCTCGATCAATCATACTCAAATTGAACGCGTAGCTCGCGAGGAACCGCGGGAACGATCACGCGAGCCCTTGCGAGATCGCGTGTCCTCGTCTGTTCCAACGGAATTCCGAGTGCCGGTGAATTAAGGGAGTCGAGATGAATAAGTTTGTATCGTTAGGAGTGAAAATTTTGGGAAATTTAGAAAAACGAATATTGCTGAAATTAGAAATTAAATGAATGCAAAGTATGGGGCGAAAAAGTGCCCTTGAACTTAATGAAACGTGTGAAAGGGCTTCCTAGGAGAATCCTAGGCTTCTATTTCTATTATTAGGGTAGTCATCGATTTAACCATAATTTTCATTTCGCCCTTGATCTCTTTTGTTCCAACCGATAGAAAATTGTGAAAAAATTCCGAGATTCTGCAGCCAGAGTGTTGCGTATCTGAGAATTTTCCCGGATTTTTTGGGATGCGAAAATTATGAAAAAACTCTGAGATACTACAGCCATAGTGTTGCAGATCTGAGAATTCTCTCAGATTTTTCGGAACGCAAACGTGTGGATCTTTGAATATTTCCTTTTAACTCGATAAGTAGGCTTAGATTGAATCGTTGAACGCTTGGACGTTCACCGGTGTTTGACAAAGAGGATTAAAAATGCAAGGGAGGAAACGGGGATAGCGCGAAGCTTGATTCTGATTATATTTAGTTCATTTGCGGAGAATATCTCCGTGCAGAATGTTGAACGAAGATAGGCGGGAAGTGTATCGGATTGCGTGTATCATGATTACGGTAATAATAATTCAGACGTTCGAATAATCCTTTGATTTATTTAACGTCCGTAATAATACACCGGGTACAATGAGATTTCCGCGGAAGATATTTGTGATACAATTACCTAACCCGTGCCTTTCACCAGATTCGCAATTAACATCGTCGTTATGGCGCGCAACAATACGACACGGAATATTAGCGAAACTGTCGCGGCTGTTTTCCACGCGTAGAACCATCTTACGACCGGAAGTTTCTGCACAATGCTCTTTGTAGTCGCCGGACCGTTTCTTCGGCGGAATGAGGACAGGCAAGGCGAACGTTCGGGAAGAGATGAAACGATCTGGTCAGAGTATACGGAATTCAGATTATAACTCGGAATGTTAAAGGCTATTTTCGTTCGGGATCAAACCGGCACCGGTTAACAATGGATCGGGGAATAACGGAGCGAGAATAACAGATCTTTTCGCGCACAAATGTGTTGCCACGATAATTTATGATCGGCTGTGTGTGTTCGCGTGATTTTGTGACGGGAATTAGTGTTATTCGAGTTCTTTCAAAATTTTGGAAGAGAAAATTGTGATTTCTTGAAATACGAAGACTAACTAGACTCTACTCGAGATACTGAAAAGTGATGACGATGATTATCTTATCTTAAGACAGAAGAATTAGTAATTTTAGTTTCAAAATCTTAATCTCTATATAATTTCCACTTCATTGCTATTTCAACGAATATACGAAAAATGCTATCTCTTTACTTTAAACATTTTTCCATAGTGAAAAGTACAGATGCGTAAGGTAAATGTCTAAAAACAACGACGAAACGTGTTACGTCC
Source organism: Habropoda laboriosa (assembly GCF_001263275.1). Taxonomy (NCBI): domain Eukaryota; kingdom Metazoa; phylum Arthropoda; class Insecta; order Hymenoptera; family Apidae; genus Habropoda; species Habropoda laboriosa. Next base: position 1,673,721 of record NW_017100218.1, read on the forward strand.
CTGCTGGCAGCTTCAGTTTGTTGTATTCTGGCTGTTTGACTACGCGTTGGTTTATTCTACTTGGCTGGCTACGCGGGTTACATCTCCTTGGCTGACTACACGCACACACTACCACTCTCCTCTGATCGAACATGCTACTGCTCTACTTGACTGATTGTAAATCATTGTATTCTACTTTGCGGCTGTCTTGCGCAGCTCGGTTACATTCCACTTGGCCGATTAAGTGCCGTATGGTGTTATGTATTCCCTACAATATGGATCGCGAGATCCGACATGCTAATTCTCATTTCCATCCGCTCTCGTTTCGCTATTCTAGACAATCTCTTTTGATAATGAGAACCCTCCGAAGATATACACCGCTTGGCAAACGTTTCAGACCAGTGTGCATTGCGAACTAAGCAAGAATTTTCGAAAAAGAGTTAGAAATTTGAGAATCTTTGTAATCGAGAATTCTCGATCCTTACAAAGTTAATCACAAGTTCATAAAAAGAATTGATATTGGAATAAACATCGATCAAAATTTCTGAAGTGATCTGAAACCCATAAAAGAAAAGCACGCGTCGTTTCTCTTTCCAAGTAAATTAAGCCCTCGAACTTAATCAATCTCAACCGAGTACTTCAAATAATCGTTTAAATCCCTCCTTTAAACTCTTCCCACGAAAGCCTGGGGTAAAAAGCGAACCTCCAATTCTCACGTCACACAGCCCCTTCCTGCGCGAGGCGTGCCGGTGGACCGTCGTTTCTCTAGCGATCGCAAGAACGAACACCCCCATAACGAACCATTGTAAGAACGCGTTACAGGAGCGACAGGGCTCGAATCGACGCAGTCAAAGAACCCGATAACGAGAAGGTTAGGCGAAAACCGGCGCGTTCCACGAAGAAGAAAGGATATTCGAACAATCCGGGCCGTTTAAACGGGGTCTGCCTCCGCCATCGGGGGTGGTAATTCTTCGGCGAGAGGCGCGTGTTACAAACGAGACATCCCTCGTGACACGTTCGAATCTCGAACGACAGACAAAGCTTCCACAACCACCGCTGTATTTCCACCACTCTCCCTCTCCTATGCTCCCTCTCTTCTCGAATCGAATCGAATACCTCCCCCTGTGTCGTCGAGTTTCCACCCAGGCAAACGGGGAAGGAGAGTATCTAACGAGGCTAATCGGCCGCAAGGACGTCAATGATTTTCACTAGGCAGTAATTTAACTAATTGTCGTTGGGGTGGGGAGGGGGGCGGACGGATGTCCGTTACGAACTGGCGAAGCCACAGACGGTCGTCCTTGGATTACGAAACGAGCCTCGTTACTGTCGTTAACGATCTGCTTTCATCCGTCCGCGTGACGAGTTCCCATAAACGTGACCCACCGGAAGGAACTCCAGCCGCCGGCGGAGGCGTGCAGCATCGATCAGGAACAGCGGAAGGTTGGCTGCGGTGCGCTTTCTATTATCGACGATGCCTCCGCCGAACCTCCGCGGTCCTTCGCCTACCTTCTCCTCCTCGCGCTTGCTCCTTTCTCTATAGCTTTCTCACTCCTCTTCATTTCCCTAACGTCGGTTCGCAATCGCAAACTAAGACTGTGGCCCCGCGCGTGCATGAGTTTGCCGATCACGTCAACGTCCCCTCTCTCTCTCTCTCTCTCTCTCGAAACTTGACTGGCTCCACGCTCTGCTACGTGCCATTTCTCCGGGTACAGGCCACGCTACTTGTAATTGATTTACAGGCACCGCGATCGGCCGAGAAACGCCGCGGAGTTTCTGCTGGCAGGAACGAAGCAACTAACTGGGGAGGAGACGTCTTCCGTCGTTCCATTTAGGGAGAGACGCATCCAGGGGAGAACCCTCCTCGACCGCGAGACGCCCTTCGTTTGCGCGATTGATGGGGAAGAATTTGTGATTCGAGATTGGAGAGTCTGCGGAGGTAGTTTGCGGTCTGGTGCTCGGTTTCGATGGGATATTTCGTATTGATTGGAAATGGGCGCCTGGCGATGCTAGTTTTTGCTGGGTTAGGAATTTTATGGAGTATGTTTCGTCGTGCACGGCTGTCGCGGAGATGTTTGTCTAGGTTTGTCGAGGGGTATGGAAGCAGCTGTTTTCTTCTTTCTGTTGGAAGACGAGAGAAATTTGTTTTTTGAACGAAACTGGTTGAACGAAGTTACTTGTTGATGTAATGAACATAGCGAATGAATTGGTGGGCAAATATTCATGTACAGTAGTGTAATTATTTCTTTTTCTAAAGATCGACACTTTCACTGTCTCAGAGTATGAATAGAAAAATTAACTCAATTTAAGAGATACCCTGCAACTTCACAAAAGCGAGAAAATTATACGAACTTGTGGAACTTATTAAAATTCAGCGAAGCGAAGGTGAAGAGAAAATCGGTGAATATTTCTCCAATTCCGTGTGCAACCTCTTCCGCAAGATTTACGGCGAACGCGTACACACATCGACCCACTCGGAATATATTGTTTTTATATTCTAAATATCTCCGATCCATTTATCATAAAACTACGCGAGTAGGTTAGGCCCGGTATTTTTACGTTGGATCGCAACATTCCTGCCTGACAGGACGCTCCTCCTCGATTCTGTTTCCCGAGACAGTTTGATAGCGAGTTAATTAGGTTGTATGTTTCGTGCATGATTGAAGGTGTCTCGAAGCAAACTTCGCCGAGTTCATTAAGTCCATTCTCTATTCATAAACCTGCCAGCCCGGTCTGTGTGTGTGTGTGTGTTCCGGTGTGTATGAAACGAGGCCGTCTGAGGAAATCAAACCGAACGGAATGCAACTTTCGATAAAGAAACCTATCCGTCGATGGTACATTTATCGCGAATATTACTTTCGACCGTTCCGCTGCTCAATTGATATCCATTCGTACGAAAGTATCCTCGATTACCCTCAATTTTCACCGTTTTACCTACAAAGGAGCCTTTTAAACACACAGTTCGAGGCAACGGCCCTCGTTCCCCTCCACTTTCGATCAATTCGCAAAAATTCGCCGCGATTTCACCGGCAACGCGAGTCAGAATGGGAGCGTTTATACGACGGGGTTTAAAAAGGCAGTAGGAAAGAGGGGTGGGTCACTGGGAATAATAGAATTCCGCGTCCAGGCCGTCTCGTAAAATTGGAAAGGAGCTCCGGTATGCATGGCCCATTTTCCGGCTGCCCTTCGTTACTCTCGTTACAAAGTCGACGAGAGATTCTCGATACGACCTATATTTCAAGGCGTCCCGATGCTCGCGTACGCCGCTCGATACGCCATCGTGCCGGCACGACAAAAATTTCACCGCCACCCGGTATCGAGCGATTTTACAGTCCGACAAGGCGTTGCACAGAGAAATTCCACGTACAAACTTTTCTCCCTCTTCTCCTCTCTCGATTTCTCTCTTTTAGTTACATACACGCTAAGATCGCAGAAGGTCGGGAAACGTCAGAAAGTTGGGGTGGCTGTGAAGAGTAATTCCGCCACACCTCGTCAATCGTGAAGATCGGAAACGAAGTCGACTCGTTTGCCGACCTATTTGGAGAACGTCCACCTTCTTTCCATCTCTTTTCTCTATCCGCATCGACGAATCACCGCTCGATTTTCGACTCGGCCAAGATTTCTTCCCGCTCGAAAGTCGCGCTTCGGGTATTGGTTTGGGAACTGGCGGTGGTGGTGGCCAGAGGGATGGAAAAAGCGAGGAGACGGCTTGGACGGTTGCCTCTGCCCGTAAGATATTCGTCGAATGGAACGCAAAGTTACGTTACCCTTGGATAAAGGGAGATTAGCGAGAGTTGTCTCCGCGCCAAAAGAGGCCAATACCCGTTACGTCCACGAAACCGACCGGTCCTACGTTGCTTTTCACCCTTCTCTCCGCTTTTTCCTCCTCTATCTCCGCCACTGGACTTTTTTTTTTCTCTTCTTCTTCCTGCTCGCTTAACCCCACCGCCGCCGCTGCACGGCTTTTATCTCCTCGGACGCTTTTGTCTCCTCGTTGTCGTTCCTGGCGGCCGATTGGCGTCGCGACGGGGCTGTTGCTCGATGGAAAAGTGCAAGTAATAATGGGAAAGAGCGGAGAGGGATAGGGTTGAGAAAGCACTCGTGGGAGAGCTGATGTTCTACGGTGGAGAACCAGTGTTACCAGGGAAACTTGACGATTCTTAATTCAGTTTGAGAATTGCTGATTTGGAAATTCGCGAGAAAAGATGGTGAAGTACAAGATTCGAAGTTTTACGTATTGCAGGACGAAGCAAATAAATAATAAAGTAAATTCGAAGTGTTAGTAAGAAGTTTCGAAGAAATTCGCAACTTCGTGAAATCTTCAC
>NW_017100218.1:1678093-1683005 GCF_001263275.1 Habropoda laboriosa
AGATAATGTTGAATTTGGTCCAAAGGGAGCAAAAAATCGGTGGCTTTCGCGGCTCGAATTCAGACGTCGCTTCTTACTCGCAGTCCGGTCGCGGTTTCGCACGTTTCCAAGCTTGGCAGCGGTTCGCGGTCGACTCGTCGCCTCGTAAAAATCGCGGAAAATACCTCTCGAAACTGAAACCAAAGGGGTGGCCAACGGGGAAAGAAAAGAGGAAAAAAGAAGAATGGAAGGGAAAAAAATAGAGAACAACCGGTCGACCGGAATCCAGGCAGCGAGTGAGATCTATTTCATGGAATCGTAAACGTTTCCTGCGATGAATACCGGCGGCACTTAACCGGGGTAATGCAGTCAGCTGCCACTTCTGCTCTCTCCTTTCCCGAACAAGTTAACTTCCGGACTTGGAATGTCTTCGTGAGATCCTCACTTTGACTATCAGCAAAGAGGATATCTCAGTCGGCATCTCGGGATTAAATGGAAGGGAAGATTGGCCATGGGATCCGACGGATGAAATGAATTTTCAATGGAGGCCCGAGATCGAAGATCCTAAGCGAGAATAAGGATGAGAAACAGAGAGTCAGAGGCGACGGAACGGGTCGGGCGAAAGGCGTTGGGGTGATGGCAAGGTGGAAGTTGGGTATGCTAAGGTAATCCCGCTCCAGTCGAGACTTTTTCTTCCCCAGTTTCTCGGTAGAGGCGATCCAGCTCTTGTGATAAAATTAACAGAATTAATTTAGATCTTTGCGGCTCGTGCCTCTTGTTTCTACCTCGAACGTGAATTTTTTTTTCGGCGTTCTCGTCAAACTTCTCCCGAGGAATGAGTACGCTGTTTGTGGGAACTTTTAGAATCAACGGTGTTGAAGTAAACATTTGCGAATAATTGTGGAGCAGATAAAGTCGAACTGTGAATACATAATATCCCACGTTCTTCTAATTTCTTTCCATTTTTGACGAAACGAGAAATTTTTCGAAAAAGCCACTAAACTAACGAAAGTTCCAAAACTATTTTACATTTACAAGTAAATATTTAATACGAAATATCGTTCAAACGAATTCTCGGTAAGTTACTGTTGGGGTGTGAAAGTTTGTCTCGAAAAAATGATTTTCATTCCTCCCTGTTAAATCGGACAATTCACGTAGCACGACCCACTATACTCAGAGAAAGTGTACACGTTTGGAAGTATTAATCGAGCAAATACAGAATTTTCCACTGTTCTCCGGAGAATTTCGGTATCGTACGGTTGTTAGACGAGCAGGGAAGTTTTAATTGTACCAGGAAAATGTTCCATTGATAGTGAACTATATTCAACGCTTATTAACCAGGGTACAACGTTGTACGTAGTAGTGGTTGGCAGACAGTCAGGTTCCAGTACAAGGTTTACCACTTATTAACTACAATATACTACAGACTGCGCTGCAACAGACTACAAGCGAGTTTAATAACTTGAACACACCCTTAATCGACTTGGTTGATTCCACCATACACAACCAAACCCTCCAACAGATTTTACACAACTTATTAACTCAACGTTCCAAACAACATCTACGTATATATGCATACATACGATATCTCCGCCACCTGTACCGAAACTTTTAACCTCACCTCTGCACACTTTCGCATTCGAAAAACCGTGCAACGTTCAAAAGTATATCCTCCACTTTTGTACCACAGCTTTATCATAGTTGCGGGGTATTTTCACGGTGGACGATCGCCAGGATTTTCCCGAACATGTGCCGATGTAACGCGATTACCGGGCGTAGAATACTTTCCATGCAAATGCGCGCGGGAATATGTTCTCGTTGTACGAGCTTTATAAACGAGCGTGTGTTCCGTCACGACAACGACCACGACGATGACGACGCGGACCAAAAGGCGGTGGAAGGATGAAACGCAACGGGGTAAAGGGGGTTGGTTGGTGGTAGGAGGACACGAGACACGGTAATAGGACGTAACGTTAGTCGGTGGTGGAATGTTTTTGTTGCTGGCAGTTAACCGCGGGCAATGAGGCAACAAACAACGCCACAACCCTTTCTCTCCCGCACCTTTTCCCGTGGAATTACACACTCGCCTTTTCCCTTCTTTTTTCCACCGCTATCACCTTCTCTCCCTTTACTTTTCTCGCTTTTCTCTACTTTTCCCTCCTCTTTCTTCGCCGACCCCTCGTCTACACACACACGTACACGTTGCTGGTCGTTTTTTGATTCGCTCCGGCTCGATTCCTCCGGCACATTATTTACATGGCTCGATGAAACTTTACCGCCGGTAAATAGGGGCCGTCTTGAACTTTGAATCAAAATGAAATTCCGGCTACGGATGTATACACGGAATACGGAACGAGGCTGGAAAGATAGAGAAGACTTGGGGGCGGCTTCTAAGAGTCTAACGCGGCAACAGATGCACCAGCAACCAGCCAGGCTAAAGAAAATATTACAGCGGGGCAGGACAAAGATGGGGAATCGCGTAGAGGGCGGCAATCGAGCGAAAAATTGGGTTGTATCTTCTCTACTCTGGCTGCCTGTATTCATCTCTCGCTGTTTCTTTCTATCTCGCGAGCATCCAATTCGCGGTTTTCTTACGCGCGCCTCGCTTTCTCATTCCGTGTATTCGACGTTGCTTCCGAGATGCAACCTTGAGAAAACGATATTCTTCCGTATACCGGTGTCGCGACTTCTTCAACCCGGCAGTTCTTTGATGTATTTTTTTTCTTCTTCTGAGAGGTTTGTCTCTTTGGGTAAGGAGAGGACGCCTCTCGGTGGCTGATACTCTGTTCCACTTGTTCGTGCCAATGCCGGGTGTTTTCTTTTTTATTGTATTTCGCAGCTCTTCGTGGAATGAAATAGTAAATTATCGAGGAGAAACGCGTGAGTAGATAACGACGTCGGATTGTAATGTTTTCTTGGAGATATGTGGAACGTGTTTATCGTTCGATCAACTAGAAGTTCCTTTTTGTAGTGGAATACAATTGTACGTAAATTTAGAAATTTTGTGTGCTACATTAAAAAGCACCGAAGAGGAAGAAATATGAAAATATGTAGGTTTTATAAATACACATTTTTTTTATTATACTATCAAATTAAAAACAGCTGAGTGATTTTGCATATAGATGAATAAATCTCGATTTTATCACGAACAATTTGGATTTGGAAAATATCGATTGTCGCAAAGTGGCGGACACTCGAGCCGCAAAATGCGACTTTTCACCGGGAACACGGTGCGACTGTTAAATTTTACACAAATTGTTCCGCTCGTTTTTATTTATTTAAAGTCCTCGTACCTTAAATCACTCTTAAAAATTACCGAGTGAAAATAATTAACGACCTTAATGTTTCGGAGAACGCGTCATTCCGACCCGGTTTCCCCTCGCGCAGCCGCTCAAAGAACCTCCCGCTAACTTTGAAAATGTATTTTTTAACTGGATGCTTTACGAACTAATTAAAGTGCAAATATTTTACGTTAGAACCACCTAAACCGAGTACCAAGTACCATCAACCCTCATTTTCCATAGAAACGCCCCGTACACCGAGCCAGTCTTCCCTGCTCCCGAAGACACCCCGTACACAAGTTCCCCCGTAAACTAACTTCGCTCTCTGCCAAGGCGTGCTCTCCCTCTCTCTGTGAAAGGGTTAGCGGGTTCTCGAGCAGGCAAGAAAACTGAAATTCCCCAAGTAAGAAGTCGTCGGGTAACGGCGCGGTGTTCGACGAGGGTGAAGCATTATTATAACGGCGTCTACTGCGTGGCGCGTACTTTCAATTTCAACCCCGACGAATAACAATTTCCTGGCTTATTTACACCGGACCCGTCATCTTTGACGCGTTATTATCGGAATTCGATAACTAATATCTTTTCCGCGGCCGTTGAACAAGGACGAGGGGTAATGATTAAAAGGAGAAAAGAAGAGAGTGGAGAAAAAAGAGGGAGAGGAAAAAGGATAGGACGAGGCAAGGAGAGGGAGAGAAAAAAAAGCGGAGGGTTCTCTAACGAAGCGGTTGCATGAAAGCTTGCGAGAAGAGAGAGAAAAAAAAAGGACAGGATGAACGTTGGGGAGTAGTGAGTTGTCTGGGTAAAATATATGAAACATTCCCGTTGTTGCGTTGTATTTTAATAATCGTTCATATCCTCCTGTGTGATACGCTCGTTACAGCCAACATTCCTCTTCTCTCTGTTTTTCTTACATGTACCGTCTTCTTCTATCCACGGTTAGGTGTCTTTTTCATCGCTCTTTCTACTCCGATTTTCTCGCGCATCAGCCGGGAAACTTAAACTGTAGGCTTCTTCCTGCATCTCGGAGGAAGCTGAGCTTGCGCTAGCCTCTTCCTTTTTTCCCCTTTGAATTCTTGCAATCAGGAGGAGCAGCTGGAGAACGTAAGGTAAACCAGAATGTCTGAAGGTTTCGTCGAGTCCGTAGAATGAGCGATGATTAAGGAGTAATCTTTGCCTAGCAGGTTCATTAACTATAGATACGCGGTAATTATACGTAGATATTTTTTTCCACTAATCTTACCTCGCTACTTCTATTTGCTCTTATAGGAACGATGTCGTTTCTTTCCTTCATTATTTTCTCAAGCATGCAGAAACTTGGCGGTGTAACGTTTGTGTTCGCCGTAAAATACTCGCGTTCGAGTGTGTTTCATGAGGGGAAAATATGGGAGAAGGATGTTTCAATGACGGTGTACGATGCAGTTAACCGAACGAAGGGACAAAATGGGGACAGAAGTGTGCCTCGTCAACACGTAATCCCTCCTATGTACGGCAACGTGGAGGCACGCGTTAATTTAACAGGGGGCGACCCTCGAAAATTTGATCCCCCATTGTTTTGCCCTCGTCTGGTCGGCGCATACGAGATTTAAGATCGTCGGCTCATCGAGTTTTCCGACAAATTAACCCCGTTTTCGTTCGCGCACCACGGAACCCGA
>NW_017100218.1:1683046-1684870 GCF_001263275.1 Habropoda laboriosa
GTGGATAAAGCAGAAGACGGCTAGTTAGAAGAAAGTGTAACCGCGCGATTAAACGCGATTGGCCGACGTGGCTAATCGAATTTCTTCGTTGCTACGTTAATTCACGAAGAATAACGTGTTCTGTGATACTTGACGAGGTAAAAGCTGACGTTACTGGGTTGATAGTCTTGTTACAAATAGGGGTCGCTGGACCGATTAGGTTGTCGAGATTTGAAGTTTGTAGGAATAAAGATGTGATAATTGGGTGTGTATCAAGGTATCGCGAGCAGTTCTCTAGGAATTGCTCGAATTATTGTTCCGAGGTGAAACAAGTTTGTAATACTGACAAGGGAACTTCGGTAACCCAAAATGTCCGATTTTTGTCAAACTTTGTGGGTTTGTAGGGGACCTCGAGAGAAGTATCGGGCAATTTTTTTTTTGGCCCAATTTCGGTTCTTCCGGGTGAAAACAGCCCTTGAATGAAGATAAGTGTTACCCTATTTCCCTGTATATCTTTAAAACTATAGTAGTTATAATAAAATGTTTATAATAAAAATTAAATGGTTTTACATGCCTTGTAAGACTGTGCTATTAAATTAATAAAAATTCTTTTTTAAATAAAAAATCTTCCACTACCGTTGTTGCGAAAAATTTTTAATTTTCTATCATATCGAAAAATATGTCAAATAAATGCAGATAAATACCAAAGAAATGATTAAGATAAATTTCGTAGTGAGATAAATTTTTGTTTTATACATTGGAACTTTCGTTTCGACACACTGTCGGCTAAAAGTTTGAGATTTCTATGCAGTTGAAGCTTCGTAATAATTTATAAGTAACAGTTAGAAATTCGAGAAATTTTTCATGAATATTTTCTTACCCAAATTGCTATTTATCTCTGCGATGTTTGTTGCAAATTCGTGACAAATTAGTAAAAGATTCAGTATTGAAGTAAATCGATAAGTGGTTCAACGTTGAATTTTTTTATTTGAACTTTCGATCGAAAGTTTGAACAAACAGACGAAATCCTCAATGAACGATGCAGAAACGAGAAAGAGGGAGAGTATAATAATTGCACCGCGACACCAGGAGATCATTCTCGATTCCACAGTAGAGAAAGCATTCTTTCGGTGTAGACAGCGGCGCATATTTATTTCTCTCACGCGTCGACCCTGCCCCATGCAAAAAGTCTTTTGACGTTGCTAACAGGCGAAGTTTAGTATTAGTATTCCAAAGCGGTACCACGGAAGACGAGGCTCTGTGATCATCGAAGAGGAACTTCCTCTTCAACCCTATTCTCTCTTCCAGAACAATCTCGCGTTACACGATTTTTCCTTTCCATCCTTTTCGATCCAACTCGAAAATCGAAAGAATCTGACTAAAAACTACTTCGTTCTTTTTCTTCGTCCACTTTCCTGTTTGGTATACTTCACTTTAGACGCAACGAGAATTAAGCGATATTTCTCCGTCGTCGCAAAACCCTGGAATTTCGGCGAAACTTTATTCTCGCCAACGGTGATTTTCAACGATCGTACTGTCTTCTTCGTTCTACGAGTCCCCTTCCGAACGTAGAGGATCCGGAGGATCGTTGTTGCAGAAACGCCGGCTAGGAAGGCTCGTGAATCCCGCTTAGCGGATTTCCACGGTCGCCGCGGGGATTAGACTCGCATAATTCCACGAGACGTCCAGAAAACCATTAAGAACCGGACGCCTTCCCATTCGATCCGGACGGGGTTCCAGGGAATTTAGGGGACTGCACCGTTTTATATGGGGATATTTACCCTTATGCGGAATTTTATTCGCTAGAAACTGTTCCAGCCGAGAGGGGAAATATTTGTTTTCTCC
>NW_017100218.1:1684953-1739019 GCF_001263275.1 Habropoda laboriosa
TTAGGATTTTTTTTAGTATATCGTAGATTGTTACTTGAATACTTTTAGTAAGTTTAATCAGTGTAGATTGTGAATATATTTGGTTCACTGTGGATCGTAGACAAATTTACTGTGTTCTAGTATTATGTTATTATATATAGTAACATAAAGATTGTTCTTTGCGTTACTCTACAAGAATTTTACTGAATTGTACGAAACGCGAGATTATCATGTTCTGAGATTATCATAAAATATCAACACTCTCGTAGTATTAGACCTAAGACGTAAAGACACCTAAGATCATCCTTACATCTCGTCTAAATTTTCCATATAAAAATATTTCCATCTTAAAGAACAAAAAATTCTCAATTTTTTTCACATATCCAGTTTAAAAAAATCACCACACTTGTGATACGTACGGAAAAATAAAATTTGCTCATGGTCGCCAATTCGAAAACATTTCACATCCAAAGAGACCTAAGATCATCCTTACATCTCACCTAAGTTTTCCATATAAAAATGTTTCCATCTTAAAAAGCTAAATTTTTTAAGAGAACTAAAGAACCGAAGATCTAAACTTTTTCTCTTCATCGCCAAAACACACAGGAAAATTAAATTTCTTTTTTAAATTTAAAAAATTGAAATTGTCACCAATTAAAGGGCTAATTACCGACTTCGATCATCTCACGTGGACTCACAGCGAGCGGAAACAAAACGAAACACGGAAAATTTCTTACGAAAACACTCGATGAACGATCTCGCGTTTCTCATTGAAAACCACGGGGTTCACGGTACGGTTTTGCGAGTTTCTCTCCAACGAGCCGTGAGATAGGTAAACATCGTGGCGGGGAATCACATGCGTGGCAAGGTAGAACGAAGAGTCTCGTTCACGCGAACACTCGTATCTGGATTCGCGATGGCGCGCGCGTGTATGGTAATGCACCAGGCAGGTAGACCTTTGCAGTGTTAACGATGAACGCGTTCCGTATTAATCTGAATTTCAAATTTCCACGCTATGGCACCTTCGCGCGCGGAATCGCTGACGAGGGAAAGGCTCCCTTTGTCACTGGAATTGGTGAAAATGTTAAAATCCTTGTCGGTGCTCGCCTCCATGTTGTAACGTGCACGTTGACATTCGTTTTTGTGTTTCGCTGGAATATTTTGCCCCTCGTTTACTCCACCTCGAGACTCATGGCTTCATAGAGCCAATTCAGAAAGCATCTTTACGGCGTTATGCCGATGCCGCGTTGTTTTAACGGTTACGCAGCAATCGTTGCGTTAGTTGCAAACTGTTTTGGGTTGGAATTGCTTGAATTTTTGGTTCTTTCCTTGGTGGGTGAAGGGAGAATGTCTGTTTTGGTCGAGACACGATAGATTTGCAGTGTTTCTTTTCGGTGTGAGTTTAATTGTCATCTTTCGTTTCTCGAATTTCAATCGGATAAAATATAATTGAGAATCCGAGACATTTTTCTGCATTTAAAAAAATTTTAATTCATTCCTGAGGAAGCTAGGTTACTAATATTTCAGCTTGTTTGTGTAATAAAAAATCGTAGATATGAATGATTGATTAAAATTAAATAAGTTTTAGCAAAAGTATACCCAAAATGTTACTTTCTATCCAAAATAAGTGTACGTTGTGTCGTTCTTTCGAAATGGCGGGATTTAAATTTGTCATCTTTCCTTTCTCGAATTTCAGTCGGATAAAATATAATTAAGGAACTGAGACATTCTTCTGCATATTTGAGAAGATTCAGTTCATCCCTGGGGAAGCTGTTTGTGTCATAAAATAAATGAAAAATCGTGGACGTGAATATGATTAAAATTAAATAAATTTCACCAAAATAAGTGTACGTTATGTTCTCCTTTCGAAATGGCGGGAAAATCAGACTTGTTTGCCGCAGGAAGCGTAGCGAACAAAACGCCGCACGAGTTGTCTGAGTAACGTCCAATTTCTCAAATCGTTGTTCGCCGTGGTCCGTGATGGCCGACACGAGTTACGACGCTAGGTTACTTTCCCGGGCGAGTCTTTCGATGTCGCCGCTTTAGATCGTCGCTCGTTCCTTGGAACGCTCGTGCAACGACGGATTTGAACGACAACCACCGCGTCAACGGTGTTTCCCGACTGTTGCGTGCATGCAGACGTTCGCTGGTTTACGTCCAGTCGTTTTGAGGCTTCCTCGACGAAAAAAGGAACATAATGAAGATGGTTACGAGAGATTGTTCGGTTTAAGTTACAGGTGATGCACCTGTAAAAAATCGTGCAACGTTTAGAAATTTGGGAAATTGGATTTTGAAAAAATCAGAAAACTTTCAGAGGAAAGTGGAGAATTTTAAATTAGAAAATTAATCAGCTCAATAGTAAAGTTTGTTTAATAGAAAAAAATTGCAATATTTATCGGATAGTTAGCAGATGTCGACGAGCACCGATTGTAGAATTTATTTCATTTTCACACTTAATTTTGTGTACACTTACTTAGCGAAATCTTCGAAAATAGTTTTCGATTTTAAGGTTGAAGTGGTCGAAAATTATAGGTTTCACTTTCCGGTGCTACAAATGTTCCAAAGCTAGCTCTGCGACGCTATAACAATCGAAACCCTTGAAATCGTTCCATTTGTAACTAGAAAGCGGAGTATTCAGAAGAGAGCTAGATTTTCGGCTCGCAGACTCCAAATAGAATTGAGATTCACCGGGAATTCTTGGGATTAAGATTGAACGAGACTTAAAGTGATAGACGCGGCTGGTCGGTGAAACGAAGATCGACCTCATAACGTTCAATTTTCGATGCTTTAAACCCACTCTTTGTAAGAACGGCTGGCCAGAGGCGGTTAATGCCACGTCGTAAGTCCGGGATTACGATGGGGGTGGCTGGCAAAGCGAAAACATTCACGCGGAACGAGACAGGTCGCGGCTCTGAAGCACAATCGCGTCTGGACGCCATAACGTTTCACGCTTTTGTCCCAGAAGCCACGAAGCGCAGCTTTACGCCCCGCAGTGTCGCCGGTAACAGCGTCAAATTGTTAGGAAATTTTCAGCTTTCGTTTATACGCCTAGGGAGAGAGAGAACGCTCTGTTGTAATAGCGCGCGCGCTGTAACGTTTAAGATCATTAAGATCGAGAAAGATCAAAAATTAATCTAATCCCCCGCCTTAATAACGGGGAAAAAGTTCCTCGCAATCGCGCGAAAATCGTAGAAATAAAGGATAACAACCACGATTTCGACGATTTTCTCTTGCGACCATTCTTATCGAGAAGCTGCTTTGAAACAACCGGTAATGGAAGTTTTTATTACTTGGAAAATGTTACCGTTTGATAGCGTTAAAGAGCAGTTTTTAACTGTTGTAATGTTAATGGTAAACGGTTCTACGATAGATGGAACGTTTCTTAAACAATGTCCAGAGAAACGTGTAAAGAAACTTTACCTCTTAAAGCATTTGCCCGATAGAAGTGGACACTTCCTCTGGCAGAGTTAATTACCTAGATTTATAAACTTGATGGTCGTACAAGGACGTAGATACTGAAAGTTCCGCGACTCTTTTGTCTCCTCTCTCGCGAGAGAGAGAGCACGGTAGTTAGCGTTGCTGAGAAGAAGAAAAAGAGAGAAAGGTGATTTAGGGAGGCGCTTAATCAAACACGGGGAAACAAATCTACAGGCTTTCCTCAATCTACATGGAACGAAGGATAAAAACGAAGGCCTGGCTAACGCTTTCTACCCAGTCAACTTCTCCGGTTAAACTTATAGTTACCGCCCTAAACTAATCAACCTGAAGTCTGACAATTTCACATCGCGCTTGGATAAAGTATTTCCACAATTTTCACAATCACATCTATCGCAAATGTGACACAACAGAGAAACAGAGAGAGAGAGAGAGAGCACGTTAATTTTATTTCCGGTCCATTTTAATCCTCGCATTCTCCCCGTTTTACAACAATACCGTAACAACGAGCTATACGGGGCCAATAAGAATACGAATTAGCCAGCAATTAAACATCAAACAGGGATCAAACCGTGTTTTCCACGGTCCCGCGATAATTTATCAATAACCGAAACAAATCGATCGTGCATTTTCCCTCCCCCAAGAGATGACCGGTTATTTATGCTTACTCGCAGGCAAGCGTTCTTTCCGCTTCAAGTGGTTCCGAAAGAGGCGGCCGGGCAAAGCTTGATATACGCGTGCCACCATCCCGCTTTCCATCTCTCTCTCTCTCTCTCTTCTTCTCTTCGCTTATTTCGTCGTATCGTCGCGTTCGTATCAGTTTCGCCGCTTCCTTCCTGCGCTCGTCCGTTTCCTTTTTTCCTCGCCCGACACTGTCGAGCTATCGCGTCGCGTTCCTCGCTTTTTCCCCGCTTTTCCAACCGTTCCCTCTTGCGCCACCTCTCTTCCATACCACGCCGGCCTCGTCGTCGACCCTCTGAACCAGCAGTTGCGTAATTTTCAACGCCAGAAAAGCTGGCGTACGCGCAAAATGAACGTCCGTCCTCGATGCGGACGACACTTCGTTAAAGCATCGCGCTGACGATTTTCTTTTCCGACCCCTGTCTCTCTCGTCGTTGGCCTCTGCCACTCGTTCGTTCGTTCGTTCGCTCGCTGTCCTGTTCTTTCCTTCCTTTGCCTCGGCCCATTCGAAAATTGAAACGACGTAAGCTCGCTCCAGGCGAACTGTCCGCTTCTGTCTCGTGGAAACGTTGAAAGACTCGTACGGTATACGCTTTGACTTCCCGTAGTTTTGTCTCTCTTCTCTCCTCCCCTCTCCCTTTCTCGTGTTTTTTAATCATGTCGCTGGTCGATTAATTGAAACGTAAAAAGGGACTACGCTTGTTCCCTCTCCCCTCCTTTTTTTTTTATCGTCGTTGTTCCTTTGTGCGGAGTTTTTAAATGGACAAATTGTCAGAGGTCTGTGTTTGTAGTGTTTTTATTTATTTTTTTGGAATATCTGAAAATCGAATTCGTTTGATCGTGTATAAAAATCGCTGCGATACTTGCACACGGACAATTTGATTTCCGCGAGAAGACACTCGGTTAGAAAACTACGCCACCCCCTCTAGAACGTTTTATTGGCCGAGCGTGGCAAAAACTGGCTGAAAGCTATCCAATGAGATTTAACTACGAAAGTCCGCCGGCGTTGTTCCTCTTTAAACGCAATTTGTTTTAAGGAAAGAAGCCCGGAACTAACTATCAGCGGTTTTTAGCACTCCGACCGATACCATCCACGGACATAAGCACTACTCATCTAAGGTTTCTTGCCGTGGAATTGCCCGGGGAAAAAGTCCTCTCCTCGAGACACAATTTTCTTTCCTTTTTTCTTAACGAAACATCGTGCATAATGAATTACCGGAGTTTAGGTTGCTTGAACAGATTTTTTAGTCAGTTTGTCGGGAGATTGAGAAGTGACGTTCGGTATTAAAACTTTGTTAAGTAGGGAACAGTTGAGAGGAAGTATTTTTCTCCTGACCGCCCATTCTACGTTTTCAACTTCGCGCGAAATTCGAACTATCGTTATTGGCATTTCACCACGTTACAAATATGCGAAACAAAAAAAAGTGCACTACTCGAAAAATTCGCCGTTCGAAGGGTTAATGGATTATTGACAAAAATTCGTTGTCTAAAGTTTCGGTAGACGCATCGCATGTGATCTTTGCAACGACGATGAAATTCGGTGCTATTTTCGAAACGAGTTTCCAGGATAATACGTCGACCATTCGCTCTTTTTTCCGCGAAAGGTCGAACCGGATCGCGAGTGTACCTTTGATACGAACGCGGGGATCGATCGGTGGTCGCGTTCCAATGGCGAAACTCGCGGCGCCCTGGGGATACGCTTGAAAAGAAAACGCGGCGCACACGTTACGGGCAACACGGGGATAAAAATTTCTCATAAAGCTTCATAAATATTTCAAGGATTCGCATAAACGAGCAATTAGGCTGAATTAGGGGTCCCTCGGGTAATATCGCTTTTCATCCGGCGATCCTCTTCCGGGATTAATCGTTTTTCGATAGTCTTATATCCCCGCCGGTCCACGCCAGCGAATTTTCCCCCTCTCACTCTATCTCGCTCTGTCGCACTGTATACTGCACATATCTCACGTCGTTTTCTCTTATTCCCCTCTCTTTATGAATTATACAACGCGGTCTATCCTTTGGATCGTTTCTCTCGCGAACGGTGTTTCATTGTGTGTTTGCACGTGCCCGTGTACACACGCGCGTGTGCATCTCTGTCTCTGTTTGGCTGAATTACGCCTTCCCTGGACTCTCTCGACGAGCCAGTTAATTATCGCGACGTTTCGAGAAGCTATTTCCACGGCAACCGGCGCGGCGCAGCGCGGCTGCACCGGTTGAGGACTCGCATGATCGTGACAAGCCCGTCCGTTGATTATTCCGTGACAATCTCGCAAATCACGCGAGGCATTCGCCGCCTCGCGAACCCCATTTCGCGCTCCCTGCCATCCGCGTGTACGCGTCGGTTATCTTCAAATTAGGCCGCGATTTGCTTTGTACCAATTGCTTCCCTATCCTCACCTGTGCCACTCTGCAGCCCTCCTTCTCTCAATCATCTCCATCGCTGTTATCGTTCTTCGGCCTTTCGAATTGCTCGCCCTAACTCTTTTATCCTCGAGAAATTTTTTCACGAATTTCAGTTCGTATTTTTAATGGAATTGAGCGACGTCGAGTGCCGACGGTATTGACTGTGCGAAAATTCTGAACGATGTGATACAATATAACGTTTCAGTCTCGAGAGAGCATATGAGAACGAAAATTTCACTGTTCGACACTTGTCACCGGAGAAACATTAGTTGCGACAGAAATGTCGGACGAAGTTAGAAAGTCAGGTTAAACGGTAAATTACAGAAAAATCTTCTACTTTCGAAAACTATCCTAAAAATGAACGTATCAGATATTTCCATTCAGTCTCCCCCGAGTGAAAGAAACTAAACGAACAATTCTCCCTCCTGCTTTCCCTTAATTCTTCTCATTATTCTCCAAAAGAAGCGGCAGACTAGCTAATTTCAATTCAAGCCCGCAGAAATAAATGAACAAATACCCCGTGACCGGTAGTATGTTTCTCGTCCCCCCGTTTTCAATTACCCACAATTTCCCATTCCCGTGACTTTTACACAGTCTTCCGTGTTCCTCTATCTCCCTTTAATTCCCCGTTTTATTCACGGAAAGACGCTACGGCGGTCCGCCTCGTATTTGAATAACACAGTTACACGCGAGAACTCCGCGTTAAATTATAGGAGGAGGCCACGTGGCCCGCCCGAAACCGAAAGTAAGTTGCAAATTTATGAAATAGCGCCGCGCCTACTCTCCCTCCGTTCAGTCTGTCGGACACCGGCTGTATAATATCGCAGCCCACGAACCGTTTCCGGTCCGGTCCAGCGAGACGACGCGCGCGCACACACACACACCTCGGTAACGGAGGCGGAGCAACCCTGATGAAGGCTACATTCAGCCTGTATAACTTGCCTATTGAGGTCGTTTAATGAAAATTGTTACGGGCCCGCCGAATCCTACGCGGTGAATGCAGATGCGCCCTCGGCACCACGGGCGCGGGAATGTGTGCGCAGCTTGTTATCGGGTGTCTGCCGCTGCTGCTGACAGGAATGGAGAAACCGCGCGCGAAATCTTGCCTCCCTTTTCCCTTCACGACGATAGTTCCCACCGGGGGGAATGCGACGTCAGCGATTGGGGCGAGAGAAATTGGTAATGTATGGGTGTAACGGCCGCTGGGTCTCGAGATGTGTGGGAAATCGGTGAAAAAATTATTTACGAGGACTATACTGTGTTATCCGCTGTTTGTATTATGTACACGGTCTTTAGATCTTGAAATTTAACGCGTGAAACTTGAATTTGATATTTATCCTTGAATTTGTGTATACGTCTGATCATATATTGACTTATACTACTAGTTTTCGTTTCTCGATTAATACATCGATTATTGATTACATTTTCAGAAAATTTTTTTAACACATTTTAAATACGATAGGTAGTAGAAATTGTAGGCTAGTATGATTCTTTGGAAAAATTATTTATTATTTACTATAGCTTATTTTAATTTACACTTTTCGTTATCTTTGGGTAATACATTCAACGTGACGAATAATCTTCGTGTTATTTATGCCGGAATAAAGTATGCTGTTCTAAATTTTATAATTCCTCGATGTTGCCTAAGTAGCAAAATTTCGAAACGCGACAGATAGTTGTTAAATGTTGGCGCGTCATGCGCGACGTTATCATGCAGCAGATCGTGAGAACGTTGAGAACGGTGCCGCGATACCCTATGGATTTCGGTCTTGCCACCCGCTTGAGCAAGATTAATAGCAGCTTTATGAAGCTTACTTGATACTTGGTAATTAGGTAGAAACAGGAGAATGCTTAGCCAGGTAGCGAGGCTACCACGGTTCCTCGGGCAATACCTCCGAGAGTAACTACGAAGTTAAGATCGAGAAACTCTATGAACTTACGATTACAATTTACTACTCGGTCCAAGTCACTTGCGTTTGCGGGATCGGTGATTCGAATCCACCTCCCACCCACGATTCCCTTATCCTGTCCAACTGTTTCCCGCTTTATCGCTTCCTATCGATTCGCTGTTTCAACCGGTCGTTTCATATTTCCACCATCTTATGCAGCATGAATGTTACGTCGCTTCGCTTTTCCTCTTTTTTTTTTATTTTACGACATGGAAAAATATCACGTCGCATCGTGCGCCCTTTTTTTACGTGTACTTACGTTGAGGGGAGAATAAAGAGCCAGGGGGACTTGTAGACGCGCAGGGACAATGGTTGGTTCGTACTACTTGCAGGTGTATGGGTTCAAGGGATCGAACGTACCAATTTCTCTTATTATTAAATTTTCACTGCACCTCTGAAAATCGTGACGCTTTAGTGTGATGATTTATCGAAAGAATTTTTTTTTTCTGTTTATGTTACTATGGAGATGTCAGAGATATAGCGATGATTATATTTAAAACGATTGCTAGTTGAAGATAGTCTACTAGGTCTTTTGTAAGACTTTTTCTCGTGGAACTGTAATTCTGTAACTTTGAAATACCCTCAGAAACTCTCTCTTTAGACTCTCGCTCTTAATTCTTAACTCTTAACTAACTCACGTGCGCCTTTTCCACGACCATTTATCCTTACACCCACACAATTTCTCTTTTTCTATTTTTCTACCTCTTTCGCTGTCTGCAGACATTCCTGAAAGGCATTTGATCACGCTATGCAGTCTTCGTTCTTACCATAATTTCACTCATCGAGTGCAAACACTCGCCGAAAAGATTCTATCATTCCCAAAATTACAAGGATAATTATATTTCCTTATATGTGTTCGAACAGACTCTTAATTTTCCCGAAGATTTCAAGCTTCTGATGCGTGTACGAACTGTCGAATGGCATTTGCATGCATTGCACGTACGTTTCCCTAAAATACACAGAACAGCGGCAGCACTGTGTCCCATAAAGCGTCTTCGAAACAACCGGAGTTGCGCGGGTACTCTATTAATTCACAGGAAGCTGTTGCCTTTCCGCGAGAAATGAGTCGTTCGAGATAAATTTCCATGCATCACGGGCAAAGTAAGGGGGAAGATGTACGGGAATTCGTAACAATCGGTAGACGTTCTGCACGGGGACGAACGTTACAAGGGCTTAGCTTTCCGCCACGGTCACCGGTGATCCAATAAACTAGAACTTAAACTTGGTTACGAGGCGGGCATTGCGTGCCGTCGTTCTAACCCTTGACCCACGGTGAACGATGAAAACGCATTCCACGCTGCCTTCCATGGGATCGTCCGGCAGGAATTGCCGCACTTAATTACATCCTTCTTGTTGGAGATATTGTTCGAAGGGAACGTTGAGCGGTTTCCAGCGGTCAATAAAGCAGAGGAACGGTTCGCATTTTTTCTTTAGGTAATTCTAGGAATTTACCTGTTTCTGCTAGATTCTAACTTAACCCTTTCGCTTCGACGTTCGAATTTTTCCACGTCTCGTAAGAATTAATTCTCTTTCGTTGCGATTTTCGACGATACTTTCTTCGATGAAATTGAAAAATTAGAAAATCGGTTTGTGTTTTTTTTTTTTTTTATGTGAAACCATTGAGTTTTTATTGGTCTCCATGTGCTGTAAGAATTAATTCTCTTTGGTTGCGATTTTCGACAATATTTTCTTTGACGAAACTGAAAAATTAGAAAACCGATTTGAGTTTTTCTAGATCTGAAACCATTGGGTTTTTCACGTGCCGTAAGAATTAATTTTTTTTCACTGTCACTTTCGATCATACTTTTTTTGCTGAAACTGAAAAATTAGAAAATCAATTTATGAGTTTTTTTCGATGTGAAACCATTGAGTTCTCATTGGTCCTCCACGTGCCGTAATTAATTCTCTTTCACTGCGACTTTCGACAATATTTTCATTGATAAATCTGGAAAATTAGGGAACCAGTTTACGAGTATTTTTCGATGTGAAACCATTGAGAGAACAGTGCCACGATTTTTGAAAATTTCATCTGCTCAACTTGCGACGTGACAATTTTGATATGATTATCAATCAAAATATTTTTTCGACGAATATCTGACAGGAATGGTAAATTAGTTGGCAATCGCACCGCTCGAGAGAATTGCAATATTTCCATCGATACATGGTAGTACATTTTTTCCCAGCAAAATACTGTACAGCACATTTTTACAGCGGATTACGCGTCTCTTTGAAACAAAGTTCGACGATGTGTAGTGATTATCGAGTGTTAACCGACTGATTCACTCTCCGGTTGATTGATCGATTTCGTTGTCAATAGTTCTGTCATGCAGAAAATATCGGTTTCCATTTGATCATCTCCTGTTAAATTCAACACAGCTTTCGAATTTGAATGAATAACTGTACCACCCAAACTTTACTTTTCCCAACGTCGACACTGTACGGCACTCGACAATTAAAATTAAACGTAAACGGAACATCGTTAGAGAAAATTGTTACCTTTTACCTCCCTCTAAGAATTTTCGAAAAAGTGTTTCACAATCAACCTCTGCATTCATTCATCCAGGAACTTTTGTGTAACGTTACAGAAAATTCGAGTAAATTGAATGCGAATGGGTGACTGTCGCATGCGTAATTCGCACAGCATCGCGCTAACATACCAGCCGGCGTACAGTTCGATCATCAAAGAATCGTTTAACAGTCGGGTCACGATTTTTCCGCGGACAAACGAGTTTTCGCGATAGTTTTCATCGAGGTACGCGTGCCCCCTCTGCGTTCACCACGCTGGCGGACGTGTGCCGTGCAAATATTTACCCTCGCCTATTGTTTCGTTAATAGTGAAGTCGTATCGCTGCGCGACGATAGTCGCTTAATGATTCACAACCAACGAACCTGTCTATTCTCTTTCATTCCCGGCTAAATGAAATTTTTCCTGCCGTTTTATCAACCAATCAAATAATTTCGGATTTCTAATTATTCAAATTGATCGTTCAAATGATTACTCCAGTTCGCTTGAAGTTTGTACAGTTCTTTGTAAATTGTCATTAAATCACCTAAGGGTGAAAAATGATTTATATCGCACGATCTAACTCATAAATTAAAGAAGTTTCATTTGCACATCTTTCGAACCATTTTCCCTAAAACTCAAACTTCACCAATTTTTTACAGCTTTCTAATTAATTGTACAGGGACCAATAGGAACGAGCTATTCATTAGATACAGGTAATATAAAATTCATTAAAAGTTTGTTAAAAATTCTTGCTCAACTTACAACGCACATTAGTTTCAAACTTTCACTCAAAACCAGCAATTCTAATTCCTCATTCCCCCACTATACACCAAACCTCGACGTTGAATCTCAGCTCCTCTAAATCCGCGAAACAAAAAAACGATGACAAAGGTACGAGCAAATTTAAAGGGGTCGAGTAAATTCTATATTATCAGGCACACGCCGATTACAAAACAATAGTAAATCCGTGAACTCAAAAACAACTGCTCTTCGCAGCCGCGTCATAAAGCACTGCTGGCAGGAAGAACAACAACGGTCACCCTCGATTCGTTTCGATCCTCTCTCTCCTCTTCTCTCTCACTTTTTTCCTTTCTTTTTTTTATTTCCATCTGAAATTCCAGGCCAGCGGAATTCCCTTTGACCGCAGCACGGTCGCTGGCAACAGCTATCTCACGATACAAATTACAGGCGGCTGGTGCACGACCGCGCGGTCGAACTCGTACGTCGGTTCTTTTTCACGTAACTCCACGCAACTCTGTCGGGGGCAACACGGCGATGGTGTGCCCTGGCAAAAACCCCCCTTTCACCCCTTCTCTCGTGCCTGGTATATAGGTTTGCTTAACGGCCCGTATAAGGTTTACGAGCGTTCCAGCAGCCGCCTGCAACCGTAGGAAAAATTTCTTTGAAGACGCTCCTTCCTTCTCTCCTTCCCTTTTCACCCTTCTATCGCCGAGAGAGCGGGACGGGGGCAAAAATCTGCCGTCGTTTTCGTCTTACGTTAATTCATGACCGGCGTAAAGGGAATTACACAGAGCGCGGGGAAATAGAGCAGGAATTTCGCGTCGAACGAGTCCCGGACGTGCGATTTATCGGGCACCGAGCAAACGAGAGAGCGACGCGACAGAGAGCACGTAAGGTGTGTGTACCTGTGTGTCTCGCGGCGTGTGTGGGTTTGTACACTCGGTGTTTTAGAAGTACGTGGATGAACTTTGAAAACGTGCGACTAAAATTTACTCGGTAGGTACATGTTCTTCGAGGAATTCTCGTGCGAGAGATGCTAATATTTTGGGTGATTTTTTTGCAGCAGGGATGTTCGAGAGAGGTGAATATAGGGAAAATGTGGACGCTTTGATTGCTAGGAGAGTGTGATATATTTGTACACTGTGTAACGAAAGTTCTCGAACTGTGAGTTTGATCGTTTATTTTGTAGTGGAATGGAGGATGGTAAAAAGGTGAACATGATAAGCTTGCAGCCCTGTTGAGTGATGTTAAACGTTTGAGATGTTTAAAATTTTCAAAAACGTTATTACAACCTGAGTCCTGTAACTTTCGTTGCGCGCCGTAACAAAGTTTACTTTACCTAAATTTACCCCCCCAGAAAAATGCAAAGGGTCGTTTTATTTTCATAAAGTTGAATAAATTGGTAAATTAATAATTACAACAGGCGGTGCGAAAATTCCGCTGCAAAATACATTTCTTTACCCGTAACGTATGGCCAGACATTTTCGGAACCCCGTGTGCACACCGTGCACCAACACCTGCACACATTTGTCCTGGTGTAAGTCGGTGATCCTGTCTGAAACAGACAGACTGGTAGTTTGCGGAGGCGCTTTAAAGTTCTCATTAAGCGATCGAGGTCTGTGGGACACTTCTGTGTCTCATTGTTTGCTTTGTTTGGTGTTTACGCCATTGCGCCGGGGCTACACAGCGGCGGCGGCGGCGTTATCCGTTGGCGTCGAGTAAGAGCCACGAGACGCACAGAGGAACGAGAGGGAGAGAGAGAGAGCGAGAGAGAAAGACCGCACTTGGTGAGTGCAGCCGGAAAGAGGAACGAAGAGTACGACGAATGGAAGGGTCGCAGCAGGGGTAGAGGGATGAAGAGAGAACGGTGCGGGAAGGGGGGATGGCTTTCATTAAGCTTGCATTGTCTCAGCACCGCACTATTATAGCCGAGTGAATAACTTGGAGCCATCCGGTAGTCGGAGCGAGGAAAAGCCTCTCGCTCCTTTTTTCCCTCTTACTCCACTCTCTCTCTCTCTCTCTCTCTCTCTCTCTCTCTTTGCTTTCCTCCCCCTCTCTCTGTGTGTTTGGCCTCTTCTCTTCTCGCCGTTCGCGCGATTCGTCTCCATTCCTCCCGCAAACCGGTAGGTTCTCTTCCCGGTCCTTCCTTCAGCTGCCACCAATTTATCTCGCGACCTCGACACTCCCCTCCAGACACTAGCTCGCCGTCACCACGTTCCCTGAGATATTAACGAACCAGAACCGAACGGGGTGCGATATAACGCTCGGACGGCGCCGCAACCTTTGATTTCACGCGAAAAGGCGCCAGCCTGTACCTCGCTGCGGACATAGGATCGTTCTCGTCTATCCGAACCAGACATCGAGTGGGGTGAGGATCCTAGGAGGAGAGTTTTTAACGAGTGTACAACCGCGTCGATCGTAAAATCTTCACTGTCCTTCCGCGCAGTTCGTTGATTACTCGCGGCCTCGAAACGCGTTCGCTTGTTCGACGAACGCTTTCGATTCCATCGCACGTATCGCTTGTGTACAGACACAGAGAGAGATGTATATACATATACACGTGTCCTTTGCTCGGATAGCCGCGTACGTGTGCGTCCACGTTCTGGATACGGCCCGGTTCTGTCACCTAGTTCGAGGTCGGTCGTTAATGACGCGGAAGGAACGCTCGTAGCACACCAGGAACACCGACGAGGTGGCCAGGAGGGTGGCTCGTTCGTCAGAGGCGCAGTTCCGTTTTGCCGATTAGTAGGTTTGATGTCCATGGCAGAGCGGCCTGTTTTCATCCTCGCCCCCGCTCGCTTTCAGTTATTACGGAGTCGCGCGATCTTCCCTTTGTTCCCCCTGCGCGATATTCCTCTCTTTTTTTTTTTGTCTTTCGCCCGCTGCTTTTTTGTCCTTTGTCGGCGAGAAATGAGGCGCTGTTCGCCAGGTAATTGACGCTGGCTGAACGAGTTGGCGCGATGATGTGCACGGAAATTGGACGTTAAGTGTTCGGAATAAGCGTTTTTTGTGTGCTCAAGATAAGAACACTCGAGTTTCTTTTTTTATTGTAATTTTTCTACGGTACAATTTGATCACACTTGTGAGAAAATAAGGGTAGCGTTTGAACGTAAACTTTGCTCCAAAGTTTTTCCTTCGTATCTGTTTATCGCCAAGCGTAGATGTTTTACAGAATGGTTTACCGTTAATTGATTTTCTCTGCCGCGTAACAGTGAAGGAAACTGTCGTACGTATATATAAACAATAATAACATAATATATGTACAGTAATATCTCGTAATACAATAATATAACTTTTTTCTAACTGAAAATTCGTTTAACCGTGTGTTAGCACAGATTCAAAACACGAACACACGACAGGCTATTAACCAAAATGTATTATTTTATGAATATAAGCGGTGACTGAGGTCTCGCTCGACGGCTATAATAAGAGTGTCCTCTCCGCGTCCTATCCTGCGTTGCTCCGAAAAACCGTTGGAGCCCCCTCGTTCGACTTTCCGGGTAAAGGGCTTAGTTTATGGTACCCTCAGGTACCCGCGCGCTTTCTCTTCCTGGGTGACAAAGTCCAGGCCACCACAGCGCCCCCAAAATCTCGCATTTCTTACACGTGATCAGAACAATCTCACCACTATATTGATAACTTTTTCATCCAGAGAAAGTTAAAAATAAAAGCGCTTATCTTTTATTCCTTATCCTTGTCTTCGTTCGGCAAACTACAAAGGCGGGGTTGCGACCCTCGAAATCCGTGTCTCCTCTACCCAAACTGACGCCTTTCGGTTCCGACGCAGGGCGACAGTGTGAGAGATATTACTGTACCTCGTTACTATGCAATTTGTGTTAAGACACTAAGCCCCGGTCTCATCGAGCAGTCCTGCTGTTCCAGTTTCGCCGCGCACTTTAATAAACAATAATAACGACGCGGTCCACTGTACAAATATAAATACTTTATAGGACCGAAGTCTCTGACCCAAATCTTTGCCTACCTCAAAGCAACTTTGCCGACTCGGGTATATCGAATCTCGTTTACCATTGGCGCAAACGTAGCGCAAAGAAACTTTGTTAATTAAACAGCACCTATTATGGATTCGACGAGGTTTCTCAAATTTGATAAATTAAGTGGACAAATGCAAAAATACTTTGACCACTTTGCTTAATTTTTAGTCAATTTTTTCTAACACGCTTCGTTGCTTTAATTTTTCACAATCAAAGAGAGGCTGTAAATAATCACTCAGCTAATTTTTCACGAATTTAAATCTTTTACAAATCGTATTGCTTCGAACGAATTGTTGTCAACGATATTATGTAGGACTGTTAGAACGAAGCCGCTTTGGTTTCACATCGGCCAGCGTCTGTTTATGTTTCCGTCCGGGAATGTTATTGCCAAGCGTTCGGTATAAACTTGTGCAAAGCCGAGTGAATACGTGAGATATACAGACGAGTGTGTACGAACGCGACACGGGAAGGCTTATCAGGTTTGAAAGGCAAACGCGAGACATTCGGTAGTAGACTTCGACGTCGAACGGATCGTTCTCAGTGATTATTTCACCATTGCTACGAGCATTTCTCCCGAAAAACAGCCGCTTCCTGCAGCTATATCGGACACGCGGCATTGCACAGGTAACACTTGTCCGTTTATGCATAGAACAATTTCAATAAAACATTTATATTCGTTGATTGAAGTAAATAAAACATTTTCCAATTGGTCGAAATCGTTCGTAAAATTTCCATTAGCTAACGCGTGTGTCTCGAATGCGTATGTCATAAATTACTATCATAAAACACCACCGTCCTCTTGATTACCAATCAAAATAGCAAACGTTGTTTACAATTATTGTATTAATTCTCTCTCTGAAGGAGACGATAATTTTCACGCTAATTTAGTTGTCGAGTTGATAAAGACGATTTTTAACAACATATCCAAGTACTCAATTTTTTCCCTTTTCGAGTTCACGATAGGGAAAGGGAAAAGAAATTTGAGGGAAAATTCGCTAGGATCCACGAGCCTTCTTATCTCTCGTCGACGCTTGATCGACACACGGCTATCGATACCCAGAGCTGACAGTAATTGCTTAATACCTGTTTCAGATACTCCGTCGTTCGCGATAACGCGTTTACCTGGTTTTGGAATTCCGATCGTCGAGGGCATGTCCGTCAGCCTGAATTGCGAGGTGGACAGCAATCCGGCCAGCACGCCGATCTGGCAACGGGGTAAGTGACAACAATGACGAAGGATTCGATGTTTCGTTGCCTGTGTAGCTTATCGAGAAAAAAAACGTATATGTGCGTATACACGAGAGAAGAACGAAAGGATATTACGCAGCGATGCAGCGCGGGGAAAAAACAGCGACCGAGGATCAGGGACAAATGAACTATGAAGGATTTAGGGAAAAAAGCATAGAATTGTTTTTGAAATGACAGTACGTCACGGAGAATGGATTAAAATTCCTTGTATTCTGAATACAAGGTAGCTTGGAAATAAAACGTGCAAATAGTTTCTTCGATATACAATACCGCCTTGATTTTGTGATAAAATCCGTCCCGAAGACGGTGAAGCGAGCATCTTGAAGCCAGGCCCAGCGCTTTGTGTTCTTCCCTGGGCCTGTTCGCGTAGGGGTGGACAGGGATCGGCAGGACGACGCGACTTCACTCTTCCCGAGACCCTTGCAGTATACTTTTGCGAACGACGCTCGAATAACGTGGATATAGTGGATAACGTGGATACTTCGAGTACCTTCTGACAATTTTATACTCAAATTTTTTTCGAAGGATATTTCAACATTTTATTTAACTAGAATTTACAGGACCTTTCGTTTATTAACCTTCCGTCGGGCGCACTGGATCTCAGATCGGCCTTCAAGAGGTCTTTTACCGAGTAACTAACCACAGGAATAATAGAAGAACATGAGTGTAAACAAAAAAGAAAAAAGAACATCAACATTTGGAGCATATTTGCACATTCATTGCGTCTATATACATAGATGAATTATCCTTTAACGCCATAGAGGGTTAATCCTTTAACGCCATAGAGGGTTAATCCTTTAACGCTCACACTTTTCTCAACGCGATACGTCGAAGACGATCAACTTTTTTTCCCATCGTTTCTTAAGTGTGCAGAAATAAGTTTCTCATGATTTATAATTCTGTAACGGGCACGAGCGTTGAGGGGTTAATATACTGTACCGTTTAAACTGCGAACGGTGTGCTCTTTCATCCTAGTTGATATAAATGGCACTTGATTCACAACATCTACCATTATATTAAAATAAATATAAGGTTGAAACGGAAGCACGACACCATTTCGTATTTCCATTTGCCACTCCGAGCATTATCTCCTCCTAGCTATCTGCCGCAGCATTTCCATTTACTATTAACTTCCGGGCTATTAGTCTCTTCCCAGTCATCAGCAAACAAAACGATAAATCGCATAATCACATTAGTCTATACCGCGGCGGACAGCAGAGAGGACTATCGCGAGCGCGAAGTCAAGTCAGGACAATAAATAATCCCGCCCTATTCTCCGCGAGGCGAACCCTCTCATCGGAGATAAGTATGCGCGGCAGATATTATCTTTCGCAGAGCTCTTGGTCGCGTTTCTCTTTCTCTCTCTCTATCTATCTTTTTCTCCCTCTTCTCTAATCCCGCGTGTTGTGAATGCTTCGTCAAGATTAAAAATTCTACGCTTCGTACGCCTCCTCTCCTCCCTTCTTCTCTGCCCTTCAACAGACCACTGTGCTGCTTCTTCCTCCTCCTCTCTCTCCTTCTCTCTCTCCCGTGTACACTTGCATTCCTCCTCCCGCTTTCTCCCATTTTCCCTACTAGCAGGAATCAATGGAACCTCCCGTTGAGATTTCGCTTTCCAAGCGTTCCACCGACTTATTCTCGATAATTGGAAATCTCCTTGTACGAACGTCGAACGTCGTTGGTTCGCTCGAATTCGTTCGTCGCTTTTTTTTCCACCGCTGCCTCCCTTCGCCGACGTAATCGATAGCTTCGACGTTGAAGTGGTCGGCTCTCCCTTCCGGAGGAAACGAACTTCTGGATCGAAAGGGCGTAGAACAAGAAGAAGAGGGAGAAAAAGGAAGAGGTCTCGCTGCTGCGGTAACGTTGTATCGATGTTTTCGGTTATGAGAGGAGGGAATAAATCGAGTGACGAAGGCGGGACGATCGATCGGGGAGAGATTCCTTAACGTTCGGAGGATCGAGAAAGGGAGATTGGTCGGGTGGAGAGAAGCTCGCGTGCCACTTCCCTTTTATATCGTTTCGCGACGAAAGAGAAGAGAAAGAATTTACCCCTGGCCAACTGGATTCATTAGCAGTCTCTTGTTCTTTGTCAAAGCTCGCCGCCTGTAGACTGGCCCACGGCTTGATAAATATTTAAAGCCTCCTATAATTCTCCCCTTTAGTCTGTCCGGACACTCTGTTTCCCCTCCTTTCCCCCCCGTCTTTGCTTTTCTCTTCCTTTGGAGATCCTTCGATTTCGATGCAGCAGCCCGATGTAACAACATTTCAGCTCGCGACAGGGGTAAAAGTGGAGTTTCTCCAACGACTTTGGATAAGGGAGATGAAATTTGTGAGTTTGAAGGTGGGACAGTTATTTAGTGCGTGGGGAAACTGGTTCTTTATTGAAATTCTTATAAGATTTCGAGGTGCAACCTGCTCGAAATTTATTCTTTCGATGCCCGTGGTAGTTTCGTTTGAACATTTTTTTCACTTCTATCATAGACAGGTGTTTTCTTGAAGATTGCGCCGTAAAATTGCTTGGATGAATTCGGTGTAATTATAAGGCACAGAAAATTATATTTAAGCTACCAAAATCCGTGCAATTGAAAATAAAAGAAATTGACCACAATCTTCCCAATTCCATCACAGATTTTCCCACAAAATTCGAAAATTTTTTAATTTTGTCCCTTCAACCATTCTTTCGACCTTCGGTCGTTTACAGGCCAGCTTTAGGCACGCAACTAACAAAAACACAGCTGTAATCTCCGCAAAATCTGTTTTATCTATAATCAAATTCGAACGCGCTCCGTGTCGACAATATTAAAATCACTGACTCACGTCGCCCAAAGTTAGCGCGAAAACCCTAAAACCCCTCTTCTCTAAAGTTTCACTCAATCACATCGCAAAAAACTAAGAAAACTAAATTCAACGAATACGCGTCATAGACCTGCATCGTCAAGAAATCCAATCTACCAGCCAAGTGTATCAGAGTTTTATCAGTTGCTGCAATCTCTTCCCCTCGTTTGAAACAAGGAGTCCCTGAAAGCCCAACAGAGTCACTTTCGACAGGACACATCTGCACGCCGCGAGGATTCCCATGTTCGTTGTTCCGAGCGCGCCCAAGACCGACGTTAACCCAGATTCGGCGTTATGTATCTCGTGACCATACGGGCTGTTTCAGTCGTACAGGAACGTATGTAGGTACAGGTACGTGCAGCTTTAGGTAATGGTCGCGGCGCGAGTCGTTACGCGTTCTACCATGGGAATTAACGTTTGTTTTAACGGACGTACTTTTCGTACCGAGTCGGCGTGCAACGTTGTTACAACGAGGAGCCACCGTTGGCAGATTCATTCTCTCCTGAGTGTGATGCACGAGCGCGTTGCTGCGTTAGGCTCGATTCGCAGCTACATACCGCCCCGCCATCGGTGATAACGATTCGACCGGTGCCGCATGATTTGCAACTTGATTGCTCTCGATTCTGCGCCAGAGAGTCGACAATGGGGAATCAGTTGTTTCATTCTATCTCTCTCTCCCTTTCTAGTTTTCCATCGACGAATGTTCCTTACGAAAAAGAAAGACGGTGGAAGAGTATGGAAGAAGTATTAGAAAGTTGACGAACAATAAGAGAGATTACGAATGATTTAGGAGGTTGAATTTTTTAAAAGTACCCACACATTTGGTAACATTTCCACGAGTTTTCTCCGGCGGTAATTTTTCTCCCGGAGAACGTTGTTTTCAAGTCCGAGTGTACATTTGTTCTCGTTAAGCAGATCCTTTAATGTAATTAGAAGCCGGCCTGCGACTGTGCGCTAAATTAAGTACGCTTCTTTGGAAATGACTCTCCACTCTGGACTCGGGAATTTCTGGTGCGTGTAGCGAACTTTGAACAGGCCCAAATCGAAAAATCTGCCTCCCTTAATTCGCCTATGTTCTTTGACACGTTTAAAACACCTTCAAAAGCATGTTTTACCTTGCCCTCAGGGTCAAGTGTCCTTTGAATACCGCGAGGCGAAATTCTCTTAACTCTTTGTACACTTTAGCTCTTTAGCAGCACTTTGAAAATATTTATCTTAATTCCAATTATTATTTTCACACGCTAAAAAACTTTCTGTGTTCCTAATTTCTCTACACTGAAAGAATATTCAACACTTCGTGCTTCGATTTAACGATATTTCTCTTAATTCCAATCATTGCCTTTAAACTCGAAAAAGTCTTCGGTGGCTGTTTTCTTTCCTTATTTTCTCCACACCGCAGAATACCTAACATTATTTTCCACTCGAATCCTACGCTCTGTTCTCCAATTTTCCAGTCGAATCCTCTTCACGATCGGAAAATTCGATACACCTTCTTTCCTTCTTTCTTCTTCCACGTAAGAGTTAGCAGTTTTCCCCTTTCACCTGACCGCAGAAAATCACGAGAAAGGCTCGCAGATGGAGTTCGAGAGTCCGTCCCGATGTTGTGCTTTTTTTTCCTCGCTTCGTATCAATGGCAAATAAAAGTTCGCCACCGTATAATTCCCTTTATTCGTCGTCAATCAGACCTGGACCACGGGTAAAAAGAGAGAGAAATACTTTGGA
This sequence comes from Habropoda laboriosa, assembly GCF_001263275.1. NCBI lineage: Eukaryota > Metazoa > Arthropoda > Insecta > Hymenoptera > Apidae > Habropoda > Habropoda laboriosa. The sequence continues at coordinate 1,706,445 of NW_017100218.1, forward strand.
TTTTCGTGGGGAATCTCGCGATACCAGCAGAAGACCACTTTCTTGATTAGAGTGGCTGGTTTAAGCGGCGAAGCACGTTACACTCGTTAAACGCGGTTCAAACCTTGCGAACTTTTTACGGTGGCACGCGTTTTTCTCTCCCCCGAATTCGCGGATCGAAGTCTGCCTGTTTCACTGCCGCCACGGAAGTATCCCATTGAAGTTACGAGTATGTTTAATCTCGTTGCGAGGCTGGAGCGCGTAACCGGAAGTAATATAGGCGCGCAACGTTCGAGGAGCACTTAAACATTTTCTGACGATTGTCCCGTTGGAAAGTTTTGATTTTCGCCCTTTTCCTCGCGCACCAGTCTTTTTTTCCTCTCGTCCCAGTGTTTCCTGGGGATCCTGCTTTCTCGCGATAAGAGTTTTAACTCTCCGGTGAGCGTAGATTAAACGGTGATTAATTGGCAAAGTGCGCGTTAAAATGGATCTAATGGAGTTGCATTGTTGTTTCGTTAGGAATGGTTATGAACGGCGGCTGTAAATTATTATTATTATCCTTTGTTCAAAGGAGCGTCGCTTAACTTTATCAGCTTTAATGGGTGGCATCGATGCGCCATGAAATATCATTGCGCTGTGGAACAATGATTAAGAACCGGCGGCGTATGCTGAAATCAATAACTAATTTACGACCAATATTCCTGATTATACCAGCTCGTTAAGAGAGTCCCGGTTAAATATGTTTCAGCGTGCACTTGTTCCTAATTATTATCGAAAAGAAAAAATAGAATTTCCTAAATAAATTTCAACGAATTCACGAGTCCTGTAGAAATTCCGCAATTTTCTACTCTATACACGACGGAAAGTGTCGTCTTCGATTGGTCGATCGTTGAGAAACGAAGACAACGCGTTTATCCTTTCGCGATGGTATTCCTCGTTCCGCGATGCGGAAGGGAGATGAAATTTATCGAAGGCCGAGTTAATCGTACAAGCCTCGTTAGTCCCGTTATTGAGTTACACAAAATGCTGAGAGCAGCTGCACCCGTCACTTTCCACCGCGATCAGCTGGGTGAGAATGATAAGAAATATGATGAACGACCGGTTACCAGGGTTGCCCTCGCCGCGCGGAGGATTATTGTTCAACGAAATCCGAAACGGAGGAATTCACGAGACCGTAACAAATTGCACGCGAAAAATATCTTTTGCCCCGTTCCATCACGTCGGACAGACACTGGCTCTCGTTTTATGCCGCGCAACCGCGAATTATCGTTGTACGGATAAGTGTATTCAATTTGTCGCTGCTACGGTGAAACGATAATGGATGAGGTGTACGATAACAGCGTGACTTTTGCGAGAATTTTGTTCTAGTAGGTGCGCGTTGTAATTTCTTTTTTAAGAATTTGGTATCAATCTATCGGTAGATAGTGAAATCGAGATGAATTTTTGTCGGAATACCAAAGTGGGATTTCTTTTAATCGTTTCATCGATTAGCACTCTTCTCTCCAATATCCCTGACCTCCCAAACGCGCCGTTAAATTCTTCATTCTTCGCCACTCTCCTTAACATTCCCACTTTTTTTGTGTGCAAAAAAAGAATTCTTTCTTATTGCTTATTACGTGTGACAATTTTACTCTACGCGCTCTTGTTACGTGATAAAATATTCACGACATTCCGGCGACATCTCGAAGAAAATACATCAAATCTCTCAAGTTTAAACTTCGCAACTCGTACCCTCGTGACGTTCGATCCGAGCGAATTGGCGACACGCTTAAAATCACAGGAGAGCGTCCAAACAAACGTGTTCCACGTTCGAATTCCGGCTACTCAACTGGCGGATAACGTGCCGCGAACGAATCCAGGCAATTCCTTGGTCGCATTACGCCGTAGCAAAGGAGGGACAGAGGGCGGGAGAGAGTGACGAGATTGTCCAGGAAATTGGCCGGCGAATCTCGCTTGGCGACAGAAAAATCGTCGTCGATCCCTCGATCCGTAAAGCGCGCGCTCTTGAACCCGCGGCCGCGGTCGAGGTAATGACGGATGGCAACGTTCGATAAAACCCAGTTCTTCCTCGGCGTTTCGACGGCGTCGGCGTCGTCGTCGCTTGGGATATAAACGCCAGTTATCCCATTAAATATTCAATTATTTCTGCCTTCCACTCCTGACGTCCGGAATTCTGGCCTGCCGTGTGCATCGGTTCACGAGCACGACGAGGATGAGAAGAACCCGATCCGATGGAGAAGGGAAGGATGGTAGAAGAGAGCTTAATCCCTATTCATAGACTCAATCGAGTGATTTCGAATAAATCCTTCCAGCGTTCCGCGAAATCCGCTGCAATTAAAATACTTTAATATCCTTTGGAGCACGTACCCGCTCCGGGCGATGCCTCCTTCCAACCACATCCTTTCTCCTCCCCCCTATATATCCACCCCTCTTTTTCGACTCACCCTATGCCTCGACTCGTCTTGCCTCGCTTTTAGTCCCACGTTTCAACCCCTCGTCTCTCCTTCCATCTTCTCTCTCTTTCCTTCCACCGTCCTCACCCTCGTTCGGGGAATCCGAATTTCTTTTCGGAACGGGTGCTCTCTTATTAAACGGGTCCCAATCCAGATGCCCGGAGGTATCGGGAAAGCACGTTCGCTTTCCTTCAAAGAGCCCTTTATCACCGGAGCGGAGAGGAGAGAACTGCGGCAGATATTTTGACCATTCGTCTTCGAAGCGGTATATATCATAGCGCGAGGAACAGGCTGGCGTAACTGCAGTTTTTCCTCGCGCCGGACCGTGTAATATTACGCCGCTCGCCACCGGTTCAACTACCCTTTTTGATAGTTCTTCGAGAACCGGTTTCTTCCTCGCCGTGTTTTTCTGCCCCTACTGCTCTCTTTTTCCTTGTTTCTTCTATTCGTTTTTTCTTTTCTTCCTCTAAGGAGAGTATAAATCTGGCTGAAGTCGGCCGCCTGATAAGCTGGAAATAATTGACGGGCGCAGAGAGGTTGGAAAGAAGTTGTGGACGAAATGTTTGATAAGATTTAGAGATTCATAGGCGGCGTAGTGTGCTCTTTATGTGACGATTTTCTCTGTACGATGACGGAAATGTAAAATTAATACTAAATATATATTTTCCTGCGAATTACACCGCGAAGAAGTTAGACACAATCCTTTCGCGTTCCGTTCACAACGTACAACCAATTTTCCAGCCACTTACCATCCACTCTGCCTCCTATATATACTTCGACGCGAATTCAATTTATTGATAAATATCTATAACCTGCATTATCCTTGAATAGACCGGAGGCATTCGCGAAATTTCGAGCAAAACGATCAAATCGCCTACCTACGTTCGTGCCTGGAATAATCAGAGGGAGAGCTATATCCTGACGTTGAACGTTGTCGACGTGAAGACTTATCGGAAGAAGAGAAAAAAAAAAGAGAGAGCAGCAGCTCTCTCGTTCATCGACGATACGATCAGTATGTAATGATCGCTATAAAGCGGGGCCAGTTAAGGGCGAGGATATTTTAAATGAAAAGAAGGATAAATTTATCACGGCCCCGTCGAACGATTTATCACGACGATACATTCGAGCTACGGACGTTCCGGAGAACGTACGAGGGCGTCAGCTGCGGGAAACCGCTCCGGGGGAAGTAGATCCCCATCCGATCATTGTTCATACGAACCTAGCATATAATGCGATGCCAGCCAGAGTCAAATATATATATATGTCTATTATACGTAACCCCATTTCGGTTTTTCTCACGACTACGCCGTGAACGCTCTCGTTGACGGACTCTATGTCTTCGTGGCTCTTTTTGCGAGGGAGAAAGCGACGTCTTTGATACACAGCGGTGTCTAGAAGAACTTATGCGAGCGAAAGAGTTCGATTTTTTCTTTTTTTGCGCGGTGGATTGAAGAGAGAGTTGATTTAAACTTTACACGTAGAAATTATTTACCGTTATTTGCTCGAGTAAATAGGTTGTGCATTTATGCAGATTTTGGATAATTAACGTTAATCTGTAGAATTCATGAATTTGGGGATATTAATGCAATTTGTACGAACGCTTTTCGTGTAACTGGAAAAATCTGAGATGTATTTGAAGTGAAATTTTTTAACGTGAAAGTGACTACTCTTTTTATCTCGCAAGGCCGTGTGATGTTGATAACGAGTGGTCAGGATGATACTTAAAATCGAAATTGGTAAATTTTTCTACGCGGCGTTTTTTTATTGTTAGGGTCACCGGACACTTTTGCTTATTTCTATTTAATTTCAACGGTTGCACCTTTTGTTCGACTGTGCAAATTTTTCGAGCTCGTCTCAAAGGAACGGGGGACACTGTAAAGAGACGGCGTTTACGTTCTTCAAGTGTTTCGGCCTGCTAATTAACGTGCTCGAGACAGTAAAGTCGAGAAATGCTCTTTTTTAGGAACAATTATGCTCGCTGAAGGAACGAGTAAACCTCGCGTAAACTTCTCGCCGCTGGAGAAACGCTCCCCTCCGCGATTGCTCTCTTCTGCTCGTTTTTTATTCGAAAAGCGCGCGCGAAAAAATGCAGTCTGCGCTGCCGCTCTCCGCGCAACTAATAGTTCAACCTTAGGCGAAAATGTCTCGTTTCATAAAGCAAGTAAAGCGAAATTACTCACCGGCGCTCGTTCCAGTCGTGAAAAATCCTACTCCCCCTTTTTTATTTCACTTAACTCCGTTACACTCGAATCTTACTTCCACTTCGTTCTGCTCGAACAAACGCGAGAATCCTAATTTGTGTTCCTTCAAAAAAATCACCGGAAACTCGATCTTTCTTGCCTCTTCGAAAGGGAAGTTACTAAGAATATTGAAGTTTATCTGTGCGAATCTTATGTTCGAAACGTGGAATTTTTACTGCATCGAATAAACCATGTTTGTAAATCATCGTATAACATCCTGGCCACCAATCGCATCGCCTCATGAAACCAATTATAACTAACCCAACACCCCGTTCTATCTCCCTCTCTCTGAAAATTACCAACCGACACACGCACAAATCGTCCCACACTGTATATAAAACTCATCAACCCCTCTGCTACGAGAATTCCACCCCTATTCCTGGTATGGAACTACTGGGTCTACAGTGTGGTTCGTTTGTTTCCCGGCCAAATAGCCGGAATCTCGCATGACCTTACCGGAAATATCGTGCTTTTCGGGCCAAGTCACGGGTCGCTCTTATTTCATAGAGAATAGCACGACATCTTGCCGGCCTTTTCCCTGCCTATAGATCCCGTTAACACAATCGAGCGTGTTTTGGCACGGCCACCGGCCCGCTGTTTAGCGGGATAGCCGACCAACCCCTTAACCAACCCCGGTTTTATTCCTCCACGAGGCTGTTATAACGGGAGACGTAAAAGTTTCGCCGTAGAACTATGTCGGCGGAGGATACACGCGAGGACGGTTTTTCCTCGAGCTTCTTCTCCTCTCTGTTGGACACGTTACGTATATCCTCTCGCTCTCTTTTTCTGTGACACACGCGCTCCCTCGGTCTCTCCCTTGTGCCCGCTCTCTTTCTCTCTGGCACACACATATTCTCTCACTCTTTTTGTCTGTGACATACACTCTCTCTCGGTCTCTCTTATTCTCTCTCTGTTTTTCTCTGCTCATTCTCACTCTTTTTCTCTCTAACGCACACACTCACTTCTCTGTGACACACACTCTCTCTTATTCCCTCTCAGTCTCTCCCTTACTCTCACTCTCTTTCTCTCTGACACTCGGCTCTCTCAGACTCTCCTTCAGCCTTTCTCCCTCTCGCATTCGTACTCTCACTCTTTTTCTCTCTATCACACACAGTCACTCTCACTTTTTTTTTCTCTAACACACACTCTCTCTCTCTCACTCCCACTTCTTCTGTCTGATACACACACACTCTCTCCCTCTAATTTTCTTTCCCTCTCATAAACTCCCTTACTCTCCCTCTGTTTCTCTCTTATAAACTCTCTCTCTAATTTTCTTTCCCTCATAAACTCTCTTCCTCCCCCTCTGTCTCTCTCTTTGATTCGTTTTCCTTCGCCACCACAGTTGCACAGCGAAGCCTCGTACTCCTTCTTCCTTCGTAGCCCTACTCCCGTCGGTCGACATTGTTCCACATTCGAGACGCTGCCTGGAGAACCGCCGGTAAATCCGACAGCTGCGTCGAATCCTGCTTCTCGTCAAATCGCGTCGGTGGTACGGGAGGGAGGCTAAAAACAACGAGCCAGCGAAATGCCTATGGCCGGATGAAAGTTTCGCGAACGACTTCGCCGAAACGGATACCAGAGGGGATCATTCCCGTTTCTTTTACTCCCTTTTTCTTTCCGGCTACTTTCTTACGCTCGCCTTGCTCGTTCCTTGAAATAAGCTAGGATACGATGGATCCTTTCGTTTCGTTCTTTTGTTTGCTTCTTATGTTCCCCGGCAGAGAAGAAGACCGGGGGAGTGGAAATAGCCGGATCGCGTGCTCTAATTTGATTAACGAAAATACGATTGATACGATCGCGCCAGGGTTTTAAGTTTCGACTACGCGAACAGATGAAGAGGTTTACCGAAATGGTTCGATTTAATTCGATATTATCGATAGATGGTAGCGTTGAGATATTTCATTTGTGTCCTTACTTAATTGACGTTTGCTAGATGTTCTTAGAAATATAACCGCGTTACGTATCACTTACAATTAGACAGATAATGTTATCGCGTTCTCCTTATGGGGAGTAATATAGTTTAGGTATAATAGCATCCGCAGCTGAGCCTTTACACCTGCGAGATGTGTATCGAAGATGGTATTATTGTAGTGTTAATTATGTATTTTAAATAATTTCAAGATATTATCGTAGTATTATGGAGAATATTCGATATGCTCACAGGTACTCCAAACAACGAATTTATAATTATTCAATTTATACACAAAAATTATTTAATCAACATTCTTCCCATTTCCTCGCGTAAAATTATCTTTTTTAAATTTTCCCGCTACTTCAGTATCTCGCCATTTTCCTCGTAAATGTATAGTCGATGGAAGCGATGCAACGAAGTCGCATATTAAAACACTGAATTTCCTGAAAATTAAATCAAACTAACTATTCAATTTATACACAATCTTCTCTCATTTCCCCACGCAAAATCATCTTTTTTAAATTTTCCCGCTACTTCAGTATCTCGCCATTTTCCTCGAAAATGTATAGTCGATGGAAGCGATGCAACGAAGTCGCAAATTAAAACACTGAATTTCCTGAAAATTAAATCAAACGTAATTATTCAATTTACACAGACTATTCTCTTTTTAAATTTTCCCGCTACTTCAATATCTCGCCATTTTCTTCCCAAATGTATAGTCGATGGAAGCGATGCAACGAAGTCGCATATTAAAACACTGAATTTCCTGAAAATTAAATCAAACGTAATTATTCAATTTACACAGACTATTCTCTCATTTCCTCGCGCAAAATCATTTCGTCTTAAACTGCACCGCTACATCAACATCCATTTTCCTCCCAAACGTACAGTCAATGGAAGCGATACATTTTATTCCCAAATTAAAGCATCAAACTATACTCCAACTTTCCTCGTTTACATACCCAATGAACATCCCCCGTTAAAACCCTAATTGAAAAAAAAAAGGAACCGTCTCATCTAGCCGAAAATGCTCGAAAATCAGGCCTTATGTGCACAGGAAGTTTCGTTGCCGGAGCTTATCCGTTTACTATTACTTGCAACCTCCCCCGGTCCGACGATTCGAGTCGTTGGCGCGTAATTCTGTGCGCAGGGAAATTTTTCGAAGGACAATAACGCGGCCGGTGGCTGGCGTCGCGCCAGCGTCGACCACGTAATTCCAGCGACGCCGGCGAGCCGCGCCGCGCCGGTTAATCGGTATCCTGCGTGATTCCGCGCGAAGAGCGCGCGCGTAGAATCGCCAGGCGACTCCGGTCGGACGACGTGATGTTTCCACCGAGTTAATTCCTGTACCGTGCAGCCTCTGCGTTTGTGTTTCAGACAATGGACCGTTGCCCGTCGAGCAGAGCGACGACGGATGGCTGAACATCACAAAAATCAGCCGCGCTGAGAGCGGCTGGTACAAATGTTACACCAGGCACATGCTCGGCATATTCAACAGCATCGGTTATTTTCTCAACGTACGCTGTGAGTATTTTCCTCTCTCCAATCGTACAACGATCGAATCTCCACTCTACGGAGATTTTACATGTCCGTTTCGCGGACGTACGATGGGAATCGAAGACTTTGTTTCGTGGAGAAGGCAGCTCCGTGATTTGTCGAATTTTAGTTACGTTTTCTTCCCTAATTTTTTTTTTCTCATGTTTTCGTGCACTTGTGTATTGCAGAACAATAACAGTGCTTATCTGGATCTTTTTTAGAGAAAAGATATTTTTATGAAATCTTACGTTTAAACATATTTCTTTATTAATTTTCCCAAGATTGGTACGTTTAACAGTACTTTTAATCAGGCTACATTTTCGCAGTGCGAGAAAATTCGAACGACTGATAAAATCGAGGTAACAAATCGATCGATCTCTGTAATGAAGAAGTTGAAGGTTTGGAAAGAGTTTTAAGATCAGTTAAGAGGTTTTATCGAGGTTCCCAAGGTGCTGGTTTCTTTTGTACATTTATTAAGTGTTTGAATCGGAAGTAGAATGGAGAAACGTAGAGCTCTGAAAGAATTGTGAAATCGATTCAGAAATTAACTCTCGTTAATTAGTTTCGTAATTCTAAAACATTTCTCGCGAATGAAATTAATCTGCACCGTTGGAGAGAATTTGAAAAAAATATGAAAGATCGATTACGACGATGCGAAGAAAAATTTCTTCCATTTTCTTCCCTTGCGAAATCATTAACCTAAATACATAGATTCCATTGTACGGCAAAAGAGAAGAAGAAAAAGAAGGAACACGAACAGCTTTCGATTATTCGTTTAATCCTTTCATTGGTACGATATTGGACGAAATAAAAACGCGAGAAAGTCGCGCTAAACACACGTCGGAAATCTATCGGCGCTCATGGCCGACGAAATGGATTTATTGAACGGCTATAGCACGGTCATTTCGTTCTATAACAATGAAAGGGTTAAAAATAGAATAAGTAGAACAGCTGTAGGAGCCGATAAAGGGTACAGTAATATTAGAAATTAATGGAAATCGCGAGCCGGGTTGCACGGCTGTTTGAGTTATGAGGGCGATTTAACCCAGGAGTTTCGTTCATCGAAACGATCCACCGAGTCTTCGAAATGCGATATGTTTGCGTCGTCGGTGAAGATTTATGTTATTAAATGCCGATGGAAAGCGTGTTTCAAATTTGCGTTAAAATTTGACGGACAATCCATTTTCCGGTTCGCACATATCGCTGTTCTTCGAGAAGATAATTCAACGTTTTATAATATCGCGCAGTTCCGTGTTCCCTTCTCGAACGTTCTGCAAGATACACCGTTCCTATTCCCAGTTTCATCGTTCGTAAGAATCCTGTACTACGGAATAAATTTTTTACTGCAATCAATAGAGCACCTCTTCAATTTTTTATCTCGTCGATATACTTGTTATTCTTAAACTTGCTTTGCAACCTAGCAGAGGCAATTACTTATTCGTTTACATTGTTACAATTGGAAATAGGAAATAATAGCGAAGTAGCAGAAATAATGGTGTATCAATTGGAACATCGTTTTACGAAAGTTCTTTATCGTATCTCGTATATCCTTCTATTCTCATAACGTCTCATTTGTATGTACGGCAAACGTTCTCTCGAACAAATCTGAATCCGGTCTGAGCGGAGGAAAAAAAATCAGGTCGCTAATCGCGTGTGGAGAATCGGGAAGAGAAGAGTATTGTCTATCCAAGAGGGCAACAGACATTCGGGCTAATTCGGAATGCAAGGGGGATCGTCGTCGTCGTAGCCGATAACCGGAAACCACAGTCATTTGTCAAGTGCGGAAACCGCCGAGCCAACCGGAAATTATCCGTGCCCTGTCGTGAAAATTTGCAAATTTCCTATCCTGTCCTGGCCCCCAAGGTCCTTCCATCTTGCCATTATAACCGGTGGCAGGGAATCCCTCCTCTTGAACCCTAGTTTCCTCCTTCTCTCTCTCTTTCACTATTTCTCTCAGGATCTCTCTCTCTCACTCTCAATCTCTCACGCTTTCTCTCAAGATCTCTCTCATTCTTTCTCTCAGGTTCTCTTTCTCTCCCTCTCAATCTCTCACGCTTTCTCTCAGGATCTCTCTCACACTTTCTCTCAAGTTCTCTCTCTCTCTCTCCCTCTCAAGTTCTCTCTCTCTCTCTCCCTCTCAATCTCTCACTCTCTCTCTCAGGCTCTCTCAGGATCTCCCTCTCTCTCTCTGCATCTCTCCCTGTCTCTCCCTCTCTCGATCTCTCGCTCTCTAGCTCTGGCAGCCTCCCTTCCTCCGCTTCAGCTTCCGTTTGCACCCTAGACCGACGGGATCCTGGATACGGGTTTCCGAGCACCTAATCTCTACGCAATTTAGATGGCTCGAGAGCACCTATAAACCAACCAGCCTTCGTAAGGAATTATCGATTACAGCGCTACCGCGTCCTGTTCGAATCTCCTGGCCGGATTACTTATCCGCGGATAACGTCTAGGCGGGTTTTAAACGGTGCACACCAATTTCGTGCAATCGGAGATAGCCTGGGTTTTCGGCCAGATAGAGAGAGGGAAAGTGGTTCCTGTAAAGGAATCCTACCAAGGGAGGTCCGCGAGAATCGCCGTTGTTTCGGAAATTGATTTTCTAACCTAACTTATTGGCAGATTACTTTAAGCGGTTTTCACGCTGATGGTTCTTTGGAAAAAGTAATAATTGTAGATCAATTTTGTTTGCAAACTATTCGAAAATCATCGCTCACAAGTTATGCTTCTCTTTTTAATACGGAAAAATGTCTATTTTTTATTCTTTTTAAATTCATTTATTTCAATGTAAAGGTGAAATAATTCGTAATTTTTTTGTTTTAATTTTGCTCTGAAAAGTGTAGCATCAGAGTTATTAGAATTCCTCGGAATTTCCGTTTGTATTCTGATTCGTGGTTACAGAACCAGAATACTCGCGTACCGTTTGATATTTTGAAGATTCCGAATTGTCAAAGTTCCATACACCACCGCAAGCGATACACGAAAAGGGACAAGGGAGCAGAGAGACGGCGAAGGTATCTTCTAAAGTCAGTGGTTAGTTAGTAGTTGGTTAGCCAATCAACTGGTAATCAATCGTCAAACGGTATTACGCGGAGTCAAAAGCAATCAGGCCTGGAACAATCGGCATCTGAAGTACTTAGGCTTCCGTCAGATTAATGAACTATCAAGTTGAAGTTATAGCTTCAAAGGCGCGGACAATTTCCAATCGATTGTTAAATAGAGATATCGCTGGTCAATTAACTCCCAAATAAACCTTCAATTAACGCGAATAATTACAATTCCACCTAAATAAAAAAAAAAACAGAAGCCATCTCTCACAATCTCTCCCTTCGGAAAGGTAATCTTCCACTAAGAATTTTCAACAAACTATAATAATTTCCGTACTTAACTACAACACCGACACGCAGTCATATTGTTCCACACGCGTGTTTGCATATTTTTATATCTTTCCACGAGGTACGACGGGTGGGTTGAACGCGTACGTGATCATGACGCATGGATCCCATCGATACGGTGAAACGCGACAGAATTGCCCGCATCGAGGATCAAAGCACGCGTCAGTTGGGATTTCCGGCGATAGATCAAATTCATGGGTAACGAGACGACGAAAATAAAGCAAAAAAAAAAAAAAGAAAGAAAAAAGAATAGAAGAAAGAGAGACGATCTGTACTGGCGCGCGCAGGGCTAACGAAGAAAAAGTGGAAACTCTTCCCTTCTCCCATCTCCCTGTCCCCGCTTCTCCCATCGGTGCACCCTGTTGTTTGTTATAGCGTCACGACTGTGTTTGCTGTAAAATTCCGAACAAACTACAAGACAAACGAGGTATAGCCAGCGAGCCGACGGCCTGGGCTTGAGGGAGGGTGTAAAAGCCTGCGATCGTCGCATCCACCACTTTGATCCCTTTGTTTTGTTATAGGATGAGCCGGAGGATCAGCTTGCTAACTCAAAGGACTGCTCTCTTTCTCTATCCCTTCAACCACCTCCCTCCACCGTCATCACTACCACCACACTTTCGTTGCTCTCCTCTTTTCCCTTCTTTCCTCTTTTGTTCCTTTCCAGTTTGCATTTCACTCTCCCTCTCTCTCTCTCGTTCACGAACGAATTCCACCCTATCTACCGACGCTCTAATTCTCCTCTTCGAGAAGAGATAGCCCAGCCACGACATCACCAACCCCTCCTCGACACCCTTCACCCCTCGTAATTGTGGACATAGCGTTAGCTCGAGAGCAAACGATCGCGGACGTATAATTCGTAAGGTGGAATTGGAAAGGGTTGCTCGAGACGCCACCGTGTCCGTGTTCTTTTCTCCTCTCCTACGTGTCCTCCTTCTACTCTTCTTCTTGTCGTCGTCGTTGGTGGTGGGTGAAAAGGTTTCGCTCAAGTCCAGAACCGCGGCACGTGGAAAACGCGCCGGTTCCATCGCGTTCCTTCAACTTTATCCCTGGTACGTGCGTGCGATTCCTGATGCGCGTGGCCGCCGCCACCACCACCACCTCGTTGATATCGATGACAACGCCCGATCGGATTTCAGGATCGCTTTAAGATACCTCTGCTGGATACGGATACGCGCCGCGTGACTGAGAACCGTAAGCGCGGGGGATCGCGTGCGTTATCGTTCGAAAAATTGAAATTTCAAGTTTCTTTGGTGAAATGTGCGATGGGAGGATTGGAATCGGTTCGATGGAAAGCGTGGGATTTTTTGACAGTTATCCCGAGAGGGTTTTCTTTTACAGTTAGCGGCGGAGATAGCGATGTTTCTCGGGAAGTAAAGATCGAGGGATAAAAATATAGGAAGGTTTTAACCGATCGTTTAGAATGGTAATTTAAAAGACTCGGTGGATCGAACAGTTAATTTCTGATGGAAAAATCAGTTTGTTGTATTCGTGAAATTTCTATTTTATTTTTCCTGTATTTCTGTTACCTTTATTCAACTCTCGTGGCCAACATTCGCCGTTTAAATCAACGTTCAGATGATCCAGATATGGAAACGGAAGCGGAAGCGTTGAACGGCGAGTCTACCGATTCCCGGAAGATGGAAGTGCAGATTGGGGGAGCGGTGACTCTCGAGTGCGACGGCGGTTGCTGGGGACACGGTCCTGGAATGGATCCGGTTGGTGGACCTGGTCGACTGGCTCTGAGTCGAGTCGTTTACCAGGAAGCTGGCGAGTATCGATGCGTCGCACCTGACAGGAAAATGCAGGACACTTGGCGTGCACAGCTGCCCTACCACATCAAGATCACCGGTGAGTCGAAATTTACAATAATACAAGCTCCTTTCGTCTGTAAGAATGTTCGAGATGAAACAGGTGTACGATTAAAGCTGATCGTATCGCTTGCCTGACAAACGGCTGACTTATACTACTTAGCCGAATAAAGATAGGTTTGTTTCACTGGTTTATGAACACGTAGCTTGCCAATAAAAATTTTTAAACAACGTAAATGATTGAGTTGTTAGGCGATTAATAGTTCTAATTTTTGACAGCGCAAATAATATTACAAACTTGCAATTTAAGCTCGTTAAGGAAGATCGTCCTTTTGCATACGAAAATTCTGCTCTTTAACGAATAACGTTCTTACTTTTTTCACTACTACTTCGTCGGTGCAATTCTAAATAGGAGATCGTTAGAATCAATGGATCCTAAACTGGGAAAATTGCCTCTTTACGCGGAACCGTCTAATCGGTCAAACGACTGTGATTTTTGAAACTCTGTGTGAACGAGATACGTATCAGGTCAAGCCTGAATAACATCAGACCTTCGATAATCAATACCAAGAGGGGGTTAATTTACCGGGTGGACGGCTAATTCAAAGCTTATCATCATCAGTCACTATCATGAGGCTGGCCCCTCTCTACGTACCGCCTCAAAGGAATTATCCAATTTTCTCCAATAATTGCTCGCGTGCGCCCTTCGACGACCACCTAATTGCAAGACTTATGAACGCACTTTAGACAAATTACATTTGATCCCCGGACCCGCGTTCGCTAATTTGAACGATCACTTTCTTACAGAACACTTTCGCCGTGTAGTACCATCCTCTTCCACCCTCTTTTCCACCTAATCGTTCCACCTATTCTCCGAAAACTTCCATCGAATAAACACGCGTTCTCTTCTCCTCCCGTCGGAATTTTCTCGCCGTCCCTGTAAAAACAAGTCAAATGTCCCCGCTTTTGTTTCCATTCCAACGTGTAAATAGCCATTAGCCAGTGTCCTCCTCTAAATTGTCCATATTCATTAAGCTTTTTTTCGTACACACACGCGATCGTTACATATCTCTCGCGTATTTTAGAGCCGTTGTACACGTAACCCGAGTGGAAAAAGCAGCAACGGAGAATTAGAATTTTCCACCGCGCGTTCCTCCGACCAACCAACTCCTCCTCCCTTCCTTTTTCTCTATTTCCCTTGTAACGTTATTATCGTCTTTCACGATGCTGCAACGAGCATTCTCTCTCTCTCTCTCTCTCTTTTCCACTCTTTCTCCGGCGATGTATCACGTGTAACAGTAGAAAAAACGTATCCTTCCTCCGGCGCACAATGTGCGGCGAGTTTGTTGTTCCGTGAACGCATCATTACGTCCGGGCATTCAGGTGAATTTCCAGGCGAGAGAGAACCGGAACAGCTTTTTCGTGAAATCTATCGACTCTCGCGTGTCGTTAAATACCTTCCCCTCTCTCCCTCTCGCGCTCCCTCTCTGACCATGGAAGCTGTTCGCGGGAGAGAAAAATTAATTAAAGCGTGCTAAACGCGCGCATTCGTGCGCCAAAATGGTCTCAGAAACGAGCGGCGAACGAAATTGAACGGGGCCAACACCGGGATCGTCAACGTTGATGGTCGCCGAATGGGATTACCTTGTTTCTATCCTTGTTATTCCATCGCTAATTCCCATTCACCGTACCTTGACAGCTTCTTCCGAATAATCCCGCGATATTCTCGCTCCAGATATCGCGTAATTGCCGGGCGAAATATGTAACTCGAAAGTGTAACTGGGAGTTCGTTCTTCTGGAATTCTGCGAGAATGTGTACAACGGGAGAAATTTTTACATGGGAGATCAGATTGCCGAGAATTTTGAATGTAATTTGAAAAATACGCGTTGGAGTGTGTAACGAGATTCCGTGGACTCTGAGTTTGATAATTTATTACGGTGAAACGAAGGACGGTGAAAATTATGATAGTTTCGTGGGTTGACAAGTGAGCTGAGTGACGACGAATTTCTAAAATCTTTCAAATTAAAAAGAAAATGTTAGGTTTTTGCAATCTGAGATGTAAATTTTTATTACACTCTATCTCTAAATTGAAATATCTCAAAAATTTCTGATATAAACGCGCAAAGTTGGGAACTGAAATAATTCCAAGGATAATGTAACTAAAGATACAAATTATTCTACAAAGTTCTGCGTTGGAGTTAAATTCTTCAAATTTAATAAAAATTTCAGCGAGATATTACACTTTTCTTACACTCTATCTCGAAATTTTAATAACTCCAAAATTAAAAAGTGAAATAATTCCAAGAATACTATGACCGAAGATACGAATAATTCTACAAAGTTCTGCGTTGGAGTTAAATCTTTCGAATTAAAGAAAACTTGAGACATTAAACATTCTTACGCTCTATCTCGAAAATTTCCACTCTAAACATCGAAAACTGGAAGCCGAAATAATTCCAAGAATAATATGCCCAAAGATACAAACAATTCTGCAAAGTTCCACGCGGGAGTTGTAAAAATTCAAAAGAGCTCTGTTCCATAAAGGACGTGACTAAGAATTTCAATGATATCGAATGCCTGCTATCGGAGAAACACGCAACTAGGAATTTGAATAAATCCAAAGATCAATGTCCAGACCCTTTTCACGTGGATGGTCACGTTTCCCCGCAAGTATCTTCACCGGCGGGCGGAGAGGGTTCGGTTCGACTTCTCGAAGGATCGACACAAGGGGGAGAAAAGGAAAAGTCGGCAGAAGGGTAACGGCGGATTCTTCGTCGCCGTGGGACTTCTGTTTGATCTTCGAAATACGCGTGTTTGTGCGTACGGATGTGCACGTGTACACATGCAGAGACGTTTTCCCCCGACGAGGGCGCGGAAAACAAGTTTATGACGCGGAATGGGAATTGGTGTGCCGTAAAGGCTGCCACCATGCCTCCATGTACGCACCACGATCTATCGGAATGATCCTGGCCCGTTCTGACGGCGGGAAGCCAGATCCTCTCGTCAAGTTTCATATTGAGAGACACGTGACAGTTTCATGGTTTTAAGTTCGTCAAACGCTTCGTAGCTGGTCGCGTGTTACGCTCCTGGTTTATATTTTTCGAGAGATAGCCGCGTTTTGGGCTTTATTATTCGCTGCAGGAAGAATGGGTTTGGTTAGTGACTTCTGTGGTTTTTTAAGTGTTTTATTCATTGATTTTTGCAGTTAGCAGAATTTACGAGGAACGAGATTTTGCAAAGGAAATCTTTAGTGAAAGAGATCTACGTACAGTTTTAAAAATTTTCTTAATTTATTTTGTGAAACCGTAAAAGGAAACGTAGAATAAAAGTGGAACAGTCGTGAGCAGTTATGAATTCATGAATGATATGCCACGCAACGGTAATACGTGAACGCAGAAATTACGATTGAAGCATGGTGCATTGAAAGAGGACGATAATCTGGCCTTAACAAGAGTGTTTCTCGCGACTGGTCTCGCGAGCTGAAAAGCCACGAGTGAAAACGACGTGGGGATTATAAGAGCGGATATCGGGGCAGAGGAGGAGAAAAGACAGGAAACTTTGCTAGCGTTTAACTTCTCCGCTCTTCTGCCCGTGTTCTTCCCCGTGGTCGAAGTAGTTTCAAACGGAAACCGATCGTTTGTCGTTTCTGACAGATTACAGAGGGTCATCGTCCAGTTTAGAAGGGAAGATGAGAAAACAGGCGTGCACCGTCGGTGGTATTAGAATCTGATTCAAAACTAAATCGCACGCTAATGGAATTGACTGTTATAAGTTTGTATGCAGAGGCTTTGAGCAGCGGCCCGCTAAGAGAGTTGAAACCAGCAGCTTTTACTAATGGATATCTCCCTCTAACCAAATATCCTCCGTCGATGCTTCTGATTGCTCTGCCCTTGTGCTAGTTAATTAGCGGGATGCTTTAGAGGGTAACCGATGATTTCGGTGCCCAGGAAATCCCATTGTGGATGCACCTTATTTGATCATGCGATGGAAAGTGTTTTGGATCGTGAAACAGTCTGATGGAGATATAATTTGCGATACATCGATAATATCAGTTTTATGTATCAACGAGGGGGTTAATTAAATTTGAAAATTCCTCTACCTTAGTTTCCCATTTTCTGGAAAATTTGACATATTGAATTTTGGGAGATACAACTTTGGAATCATCAATGATATAAATTTTAAATATTAACGAGTGATTTATTTAAATTTGAGAAAGAGGAAAAATGATGATACAAATTTCAAATATTAAAAAACAATGTCCCGAAAAATAGGACACCCCAAGCTTCAAAGCCGGAATTCAAATCTTCAAATTCCCGAAGTTCCCGATTCAAAGCAAAACAGTCCAAAAAACCTTATCAAGCCTGAGAATTGTGAAACCGTAGAATGCAGAATTGTCCAATTTCGAAATTTCAATTTCCCAAGTACATATTTGTCAGTGAAAATGCACGACCATCTTTTCCAACCCTTTGCCTCGAGACTCTTCCTTTGAATACTCGTCAGAGAGCAGCGTTCCGCGCGCTATTTCCGTCCACGTTGCTTACACGCCGATGATAAATGCAGATTCTTCTTTCAAGTCGCAATAGCTGGCCTCTTCTCACTCCACGGACCCTGAAAGCGCCCTTGCTTGCTATCCGGCCCGAGGCAATCGTTGAAGCAATCTCGACTTCTTATTGATTGCAGCTCAGGCAACTCGTGCGTGTAAGGGGCTCAGCCATTCGAACGGTATCCTCTGGATTTTAAAATCGTTTCCCTGAATTGAACAAGGGCACGCCGCGGAAATCATACTATCGCCAATTGTCTCCATTTCTACGCCCCTTTTCTCTCCTCTCTCGTTCTCGTTGTCGAGCCATCGAAACGAAGCAGCTGAATCAACCATTTTTTAATCGATACTCGACGAGGAAACGGTGAAATTTCACGACTGCACCACGCACTCGATGTCACGAAAGTACGGACAAAAGTATTTCGTGGTTCTTACTTACGTGGTAGTTTCGTAAAATGTTGCATTTCGATTTCTAAGCAGAGCGCAAATGCTGACTCGCGACACGGTTTTTCACTTATTCCACGGTCCTTTCATTTTCAAGTCAAAGTGTTCGCGTTGGAAAGTTTCAGGGTGAAAATAGCATGGATTTTTCGAGATTGGGTAGGGAATAAATGAAGATCGGAAGGTAGAAGATATCGTGTCCACGGTGTTAAGATTGATATACCAAGAGGTAAATTATCGCGAGCAATGAAACACTCTTTTCTACGCTTTTTTTTCCCACCATTTCGTCAAATCCACGTGCGTGGAACGAAGCGTGCCACGAATATGCCTCGGATAGCATGCACTCAGATCCCGAGATTCGCTTCTATAAATATCGAAGTCAATATTTCTCCTCGGTGTTCGACATATTTCACGAAAGCTCGCGGTTCTCGACTTTTCCCGGATTATTCGTGCGTCGAACATCCCGCCTCCCTTTCGTCTATCTCCTTGAAAAACCTGACGAACCTGTTTCTTCTTTTTCAAAATTCGTTACGATGTGTCAAAAATTTCGATCCAATCACAGTGACGATTTTTCTAGTTTATCTGTTACGTTCAACGTTTGCCAGAGGAAACTTGCAAAGTATACGAAGTAGAGAAGAAGAAGAAAGTTTCCTAAAAAAAAGTTCGACCTACATTTTCTGTCTTCCAAAATTTTTCTGTCAAAAAATTCGATCGAATTAAAGCGACAGCTGTTTCCCATCTTCAGTTTGCTCGTTTCGTTAAACGTTCGCCGAAGGGAACACTTGCAGAGTGTACGAAGTAGGGAATAAGAAAACGAAGAAGAAGTCGGATGAACGGGGGAAAGTTTCGTGCTCGACCGAATTGTGGCCACAATAAAGCTGCATTATGCTCGTAGTTCTTGCGCTAGTTGACCCCGCGGAACCGTGTGACACACTCGTGATAATTTCACCGGGGGAAAATTGCGAACCCGCGCGCGAGACACACTTTTCGCAGTTTTGCGCGCGGTTGCGGTCGTTTATCATTAGCCGGGGCCAAGAGTTTCGGAATGAAAATCTTTCTAAAACGAAGAAAAACGAACGGGAAGAGGGACGGAGGAAAGGACGAAGAAAAAGAGGAACGCGGAGAGGAAGTGGAATTGTAGCGGAACGTTTTCGCGACCAGCGCGACGAAAGATTAAACAACCTGTTGTTAATTAAGCTTCTCGGAAAATTTGCAGCTGAACGCTTGTCGCGTGTAATTCAAGGGAAAATGAGTAACTCGTCGTTGATTAAATCAAGTTAGACACTTGCTGATTTACGGACGCTCGTTTTCTCGCCGTGAAATGAACCGTGAACCGTGCGAAAGGTGTGGGGCCGTTTTCAAAAACAGCCGGAAGAGATAGAGAGAGATCGTGGAAACAAAGTTAGAAATATATTTTATCGCGACGTTCAGCCGTGCAATTTGTTGCTCCGGGGTTTGTATGATTTTCAATTAAATGCCCGCGACGTTTAAGTAATACTTGGCGAAGAAGCGAGGGCGAAATTTGTCTTCTTAATTTCGAGTATATCTCCGAGCTGAAGCCTTGATAAATGTGCGTATTTTATCTCGCGTTTTGCGTAAATATTTATGCCTTCCATTAGGTTGTCGCGGATTAAACGACTGAATGTATCAATGAAACTTTCCACGTTTCATACGTTTCAGTGGAAACGATGCTTATTCATCGGTGTACGATCCGCCGGTTTTAATGCGCTTTAATCATCGGAACATAAGGTTCTTTATGCGTTTCTTAAGAGAAAACTCAGAGTTTCTTTGGTGCAACGAGGTCTTCGAAAACCTTCTCTGCTTCAGTTTCGTTGCTAAATCTTGACTGTGATGTAGATAGTGAATGGAGTTTGATCCTGAACTCGCCGATCGCGGTGGTCCTTCAATTATTTCGCAATTAAATAGCAGATGGTTTTAATTAACTTCTAGATTTAAATCGACGCGTGATAATGATTGTCTGCTAGCAAATTAAAGAACGCAATTCTGGAAACTTGACGCAGTTGTGAAATTGGCAATTTGGTATGCAAAAATCTAACAGTGCGCTGAATATTATATATTTTATTTTAGTTCATTAGAGGGAGAGAGTAATTCAGAATTACAGTGACATCGTGACAAGTTTCCGTTTATTTTCGCTGGTCGAAATTACTCGGTCCTGCTGTTGTAACGTTTTCGTATAAAATTATCAATGTTTACGTTAACTCTACACGGACACTTGAATTAGTTGAGTGAAACGACATCTCTCTGCTGCTTTACGCGAAACGCCACATTGCTCCGCGTGAGATATTTTCGAGGTAATTTACTTAAAATTGGTCCCCCCTCAGCTAGCATGTGTTTTCGCTAATAAAGTGCCTCCGCGGAGGTGATCCTGAGCTTAGAAACTTTAACGCTCGCGTTAAGATACCATTCATTAATAACCATTGTTACTGAAAAGTTGAAGAGGTTTAGATTTAGTTGAAGATTAATTCGCGCTGGTTGATTTAGGTGTACGTTCAGCTGAAGTTCCTGAAATTCCTGTTTGCCTTTCGACTTCGTTTCCGCGTGTGTACTTTAGATGAGCGGGGCGAAATTGATGGACTATATTTAATTGATATTATTCTCTTCTCTTCTCGTTCGAAGCGCTGGACGAAACGACGAAGAATAGTGGAACAATGAACGAATAAATGTTTGTAAAACCATTTCTAATTTTTACATTTCAAAGATAAATGTTGGAATAACCAATCGGCGTCAACTTTTCACATGGAAAAATTGCCACCGTTTCTTCTTCTTCTTCAAAGAAAGAGAGAAATAAACATTTCTAAAGCTACTTCTAATTTTGACATTTCAAAAATAAATATTCAGTTTTCTTCTTCTTCTTCCTGAAAGGAGAAAGAGAAAAATTTGTCATAAATAAGAGACGTCGAGGCGATCTTTCACAGGAATAAAGAAAAAAGGTGAAAAGTGAAGGCAAAGATCGACGTTCTTTCAGTGACAGATTCATTATGACGATTCCTCGTGGGAAGCAGAAATGATAACTAGATTGCTTAACTCGACGACCGAGGTTATTTCTTCGGTTACGTACGGCTCGTTAAGCGTTCGTTAAATGTTCACGCTGCGCCGAGCTAAGGCGTGTCCCGTTTTTCGTCTCCTTTTCACCGGGCCGCAAGCTTATTTAACCGCCACCGCGAGAACTTGTATAATAACAAGTTAAAGTACCATACACCGTTTCGTAAGTGGCTTTTACCCCTGGATTATCTTGCTTCACCTGGATCCCGCCAGGTCGTCGTTGCTGAAACGCAAACACGAACCGCGAACAGCGTGCCTCGCGACTTCGATTTCACGTATACGCGTTATAATTTCTTTCGTATTCCATACAGAGTGAATCGCGTAACGTGACCACCTTTATTAACTTCGTTGATCATTTTTTCTGTCTTAGGAGATACGATTTTGAAAAATTTTCAGTGATCGTTCCATTAGAATGCTTATTAGCTAAGATGCAAGAAAAAGAAAAATGATATTATTTAGATCTTTAGAGTTGTATCATCTGTGATAAGAATAATTTTGATAGAACCACTAACAAAGAAAATAATAGAAGTGATCACGTCATATGGATCATTCTGTATAATTCGATTAATTTACTCCAAATACTTTGATATTTCTTTAAAAAACAAAGTATGTGTGTACTCTGAATGCTTTGAAGTTTCAGAAAAAATTTGTGACTTAAAACTTTCGACCTTTTTCTTAAAATTTTCAAACAAACTTCTTTTCCGTTCGATAATTAAAGATTCTTCTGGAAACTTTCTCGTCAAATTCTATCGTTAATTCGATCTCCTTCGGAAAGATAGAAAGCTATCTCGAAGTTACACCCTTACAATGAAACTACCATCGCAAACACACTCCACTCGTCCAAACTAAATTAACACGCTACCAATTTTCTTCTCCTTTCCTGTGTAACAAACCCGGAGCAAGAATACAGATCAAAGCCAGGCGAGGAGACCATTCGCTAAGCTTTCCTGCTCGGTGTCCTCCGCGTAATAATTTCCCCCGGTATCTCGTGGTTCGAATCTAAATTTAAATTGCTCAAACACTTTCCACCGGGGCTCAGATTCCTATCTAAAATTGTTGCTCTTTAATATCACCTCTCTCTCTCTTTCTCCCTCCTGGATTACTCCACCGGTGCGAATTATCGGACAACCTAACCTCAATTTTCCAGACATCCAAACGAATTATTTACCAAACATTTGCAACCAAATTTCCACCTCGTAATAAGATCGAAGACGCCTCTTTTCAACGTCTCAGCGACACTAACACGTTGAATGCCGTGTGATTACCAAGATTAGTGCCAAGATTAGCGAAAGCAGTTAATTCGAATAAATGGCAATATTTGTAAAATTTTCATTTAAAGCATCACATTTCGCCGCCGTGGACAAGTTACGCAGAATCGGTTCCAACGCGTTAATCCTCAGACCCCGCGCTAAATCTTACAAACTTAACTACCGCGGCAAACAGCCACAACTCATCGAGAATTAAACCTGACACTTAGACAAGCCCAAATTCATCACGCAACAAAAATTTCCCCTAGAACCATCAATAATCGTAATAAGATTAAACTTCAGTCACGAAGAGGCACCCTCTCATCCAGCAGTCTCTCCGCTGATAAAACGAAACAGGGAGGAGTACTGATACCGCGATTTCATATTTGCATGCTTAATAAAAGGAACGGTCGAATCAGCGAGTCATTTACAAGGGAAACGTATCATAGTGGGCTTGGGAACAAAGGGCTGATTATGGGATCAAAGCGTAGGAAGGAAGGAGGGAATGGAAAGGAAGCGGTTCTCTCGTGAAAAGGCAACCCTCGCTACTTCGCAGGCTCGTCTCGTCTCGTCTCGTCTCGTCCACGCCAATAGCTCACGGCGTGTTGTAAATTTTTCAACGAGTCGAAGTTTCAGTTGCGCGCTATCCCGTTTTTCCTCCGAACTCGCCGCGCCGCGCGGAAATTAACCAGCCTCTCCCCTTTGTGGCCTGTTTCGCGGCTGGCGCGCGCGCACCATGTGATTAAAGGAAGCTGAATCTCGCGGCTCCTTCGTCTCGACGAGTTCTTCTGTTACTCTTTATTCCGTCGATCCCGGAGTTATGGTCCGTTGAATGGAAATCAGAGGCACGGCCGTTGCTCGTTTCCGTTGGAAAATTCGCTGATGAAGAGGGAGCAGCCCGGGAGGTCTCGGAGATATCTCTCTCGGCTCGGTGAAATAAAATGAACGACGAGAGGGAATGGGGTGAGTTCCAGGCGTGGAGACTAATAAAATTTTGAGTCTTTCTTTTCTTTTTCTTTTCTCTATTTTATTCCGGGGGTATTTAATTGCGCGGAAGATTGGTTATAGGATAATAGGACGATTGTGCGCGGTTTTAGCGGTGGGAATTAAAGTTGGGGGATATGACTTTTTGACGAGCTGCTTCAGAGACAGATCTTTTAGTGTTCTTTTTAAAAGCTGATGGATACTTCTGGAGTTGTAAGATTCTATGGAAATTAAAAAGTAGTTTTAAATGTATAGGTAGAAGTGTTTCGTAAATTTTACCGTTTTACTGAATTGCAATTTTAATTTATACGGAGATAGTAATTTCTTAAACGTCTTGACACTTTCGCGCCTTTCACACGTGAATTCCTTTAAACGCGTCAATATAAATATTTCAGAAATTTTGCAACTTTAAAGTCTGCAAAATTAATAATTACACAAACATTAAAAAAATTCCATTTGAAATTCTAAGTTCGAAAATAATTGACACACTGTTATACGATATTCCAAAATATTTTCATAATGAACGATAACTGCGCGCTACCGCCGAAATTCCCGAATACTCGTCGCAGAAGAACAAAACTGAACGCGTACAATACACACCGCACGAATAACGCGGGACCGCATTAGAGAATATTAATTCGTGCATCTGCTAATTGTCAGCGGCTAGAACGGTTCTTACCGCGTCATAATTGAACGCGTAAAGGTGGCATGCTCGAAGTGTCGCGATTCCAGCGGTTGCCGACGGAATTCCCCTTTCACGTACACACCCGCCACATATTCCGTGGAAACCGTCACGAAGCCTCTCAACAATTTTCCCCGTGGCAATCTCGGGCTTCTCATCGATTGTTGCAGCAAGTTTCCTTACGGTGTTCCGCGCGAACGATTGCACTTGGCGACAACGCCGAATGCATGCCACGGATTGAGAAAATGTCACGCAATTGTCGCCGTGACGATTCCCAGGGAAGAACCGATAACTCACCGAACGATAAGTGAAAACGATGTCTCGTCCGAGGAGATATTTCTACGAATATTTCAAGAATATTAGGAAGAGACACGGGAAAAAATTAGAAATTAGAGAAGAATTTTCTTTGGAATTTTTGAACGTTTCGTTTAAAAGAGTATAACATGATTGTATCGCGAAGAAGATATTTTTCATTTTTATCCTGTTACGTTGAACAATAGATACAAAGGAAGAGGAAGTTTAATTCCTCGCCATAAATTAGCGAACGTCTCTCTTTCTACAGAAGGCTTTGTATTCGGTATGGGGTATACAACAAATTTCTCTGTTTTACTGTGACAGTATTTAACAGTAAGACGTATACGTGTGAAAAAGAATGTACAACTTGAGTCCAGTTTTAATGCTCTTAGATTAAAACAGAAGGTGTTTAGTTTGGATTAGACTCGTCATTTTCTAAATTAACTACAAAGAGGTGACTGTCAAAGGGAATCTTGTCTAAGTTCTAAGCCCATCTATCTATTTTATTAGTTTCTATAATCAAGCCGTTGCCAATCAGAATACTAAATTCTGCCTTCACTTTGCCATTTAGCCTTTGTAAGCTAGTCTCCGATATCTACTACACAGTATCAAATATGCTACTCTTACATCGCTAGACTGGTCGATCGATAATCCCACTTCCAATAATTTCCAATTTTTTCGTAACACGTTGGACAACTCTATTCTATTCCTGTTTTTTTCCCTGCTAATACTTTCGGATTATTTCGTGCAATAAATAACTCTTAGTTCGCCTCCGGTGGAGTTCTATTTCCCAGTTAAAAATCACATTGGCCAATGGTTCTCCGTGGAGAATGGCCGGCGTCTGCGTTAAAACGAGATGGAAGCTACGTTTCGGCCACTACTGTAAAATTCCCTCGTTCTCAATAAAAATTGCCTTCTAACGATTCTGGTTCTGAAAAACACGAGCACACGCTCCGGTACCTGGGGACACGATTTTTCCTCTCGCATCCCAGCCTAGCGTTCCCTCGCCATCGCCGCCAACTAGACTATCATCCCGTGTACCAGCTACCTGTCGATATGTATATTTTATTATTTTACCGTTCTGCAAATATCACCTTCTTTTCCGTGCTCCTGCCGATTTCGCTTTACCCACGTTTCCCATGTTTATTCATACTACCTACCGTTGTTTTCTTTCTTCTTTATTCCCTCTTCGTTGCCATTTTTCTGTAACAATTTCGTTAATCTCAATTTTCACGTGTTACACTTTTAGTGTCCTTTAAGTATTCTTACGAAATTGTCGGTGTTTTCTTTCTTCTTTATTCCCTCTTCGTTGCCATTTTTCTGCGACAATTTCGTTAATCTCAATTTTCACGTATTTTACACTTTCAGTATTCTTCCAGTATACTTAAGAAATTCGTCGGATTGCCCGGCATATCTCACTCTCTACCACTGAAAGGGTTAACATCTCCATCCGCTTCTTCTCCTAATACAAACACACTTGTCATCCCTCGCTCCGGCAGATCTGTCGGTTTTTTATCGTTTCGAAGTTTTCGATTAGGCGACGAAAGAACGCCACTCGGTGCCAGGCAGTGTCGCATAGGGAAAAAACAAGATTGAGTGGCCGTTGAAGGAACTTTTCTTCTGGCCAACGTTACACGTATGCGGTCGCGTATCTTTGCGCCGCGATTCGATGATGAACGACTCGGCTCTGTCACCGTCGCGTTAGACAATGCAAAAACCGTCGATCCAACCAGGATCAATTGCCCTGTCGTAATGGCAATAGGCGGTCCATCCCCGCCGCGAAGACTCTGGTGAATTACACGAGGTCTGTCGACCGACAAAGTAAAACGCTCGAAAGGTGACGTCGATTCGATCTCGATTAAAAACTAGATTAGACATGAAAAATGTTACGTAGCTTCAATTTTTTCACAAGTTAGACATTTTATTGTAACTTTTTCCTAACAAGAATTGCAATATTTCGGTAGAATTACTACTTGGACATTCGGAATGAAGTTACATAGAATACGTTTTCGTAGTAGCTTTTACTTGAACCAAAAATTACGCATTCCGCTTGCACAATGTAATATCAGTATGTTTTATGTATGTCCTGGTATAAATATATCAGCGTGATAGATGTATGACTAGAATACGAAATGCGGTAAAATACAGAAATAGTTCATAACCGATACAGTGCGAGCTACACTCGCCGCAGGATCTTTCCAAGAGAAATTCGAACTTGAAAATTGCTCGTTTGTTCCAAAAAATGAAAGATCGTATCTGTTGTTCTGTGTAGTCGAATTACTAAGTTAAACTTCGTCCGATCTGTTCAAACAATATTCCGCATTCTACACGGTTTAACTAACGAAATATTCCGCCATAAATCAAGCTGCTCTCCAGGCCGTAAAACAAAATAACCATTGAACGGAACTCCAAACAACTATACGCCGCGGAAACTTCCGACTTCTATAATACACCTGGCCTAACGCGAACTATTTTAATCCGTCGGGTTCATTAATCGAAAGTTAACAACGGTTCCGATCGAGCTCGAGAAAGTCAATCGAACGGCGGTAAGCTTCCGGGATCTTCGTGGACGCGAAAAAACACGGTGAACGTTGGAGCAGCAGCACGAAAGAACAAACAGCTAACCTTTTTAACAAGCCCGGCAATAATAAATTGCGGCTGCTCGAACGGGAACGCAAATACAGCCGGAAAATTGAAGACAAATATATTTTTAACTCGGCTTGCAACTTTCGTTACGGACCACAGCGTGGTTTGGTGCGCAACGTGCGCTTCGTTTCTTTTTCACGATTGCACCCTGGTGTGCCGTGAGGGGCTTCGCCATCTTCTTCCTCCAACTACACGAAAAACCCGAAAAACGGAAATAAGCAAAATGAAAAAAGAGGATAGGAAATTGGGAGAACACAAATTACTGTTAACCATTTATGGACGATGGACTCGTGTATGCTTTGGTAAGAAATTATGGACGCAATTTTTGAGCAGTAAAAATATTTGGCAAGATCGTCGACTCATTTGGTATTAGGACCCTCGTTATGTTCGTACAGAAAGTATTGAAATTACACTTTTTTTGCAGAATTTAGTGTTACATACACTACCGGCCAAAAGTTTGGAATCACCTCCCACTTTTCATCAATATTAAATCTGCTGCTAATTTTTTATCAGTTTATCTCATGTCAACTGATTCGAACGATAAAAAATTCTCAAAGTCGCTGACTTTTTTCTGGAAATTTTTATGTAAATTGCAATGCTCGGTGATTCCAAACTTTTGGCCGGTAGTGTATCTGGCTCGTTGTCAGTTTAGGCTGAATAAATTCTTTTTACCTTAATTTTTTAACCCTTTGCACTCCGATGTGGAGACACGCGTAATGACTTTGGAGAAGTTTGAAAAGTGATATTCAGGTTTTTCTATGTTATTGAAACGATGGAAATTAAAATGAGAAATAGAAATTAATAGATTCATAAACAATAAGCATACATTTTTCCAAAATGAAACATGGGCTTTTCGAAAGTTTCACCGCAAAAGTATACCGGAGTTCTATCGACAAATGCTTGGAGTGCAAACGGTTAATTACTCTTTAGGTTCGCTTCACATTCGATAAGTGTCCTAATATTTGTGAACGAGAGTGTAGATATTTTTGAGGAAAATATAATTTCGACTTAGTTTGAGAAAAGAATTGAAATACAACTTCGACGTGATTTAGTTTAGAAGAGAATTGAAATATAATTTCGACATGGTTCAGTTTAAGAAAAGAAATATAATTTATAGAAGAAAAGAGGTATAATTTAGTTTAAAAACAGAACTGAAATGTTGACCCAGTTGTATGTGGAACAAATAATCAGTGTTACAACACGGTACGTAGTTCTGCGTTATCAAAGCGTCAAGGGGAACAATAGTGGTTGACTGGTGGTCCACTGATATTTACCAACGGAGAAGCCATGGAAAATACGCATGGAAGGGCAAATCTAATCATCCAGCAGCCTGAAGGGTCGAAGGGAGTTCTCGGAGTCAATGACTCTCCGTCGCGTCTTCAATCTCCCTTGTGACTGGATTTCTGTCAGTCGGGATTACCTTTTTTTATCATTCCCGTCACGTGTGTCTCTCTTTCAGCCTCGTTCTCCTCACCCTATCTACCCTTCGTTCTTTCCCGCCTTTTTCCCTACCAAAGGATACTTAAAAAACGGAGGAAAAGGTGATGGGAAAGTTCTACCGTGTCGATCCTGTGATTCGCTCGATTGATTTCCAGTCACTAACCTACTAGTTTCATACGTGAACATCGTAAAAACAGATAATTACGTTCCTTCGCGTATTCACTTATCCCAAATTATAAATAACGAGGTAAACGTTACAGCAAGCGAACGTTCGTAATTCCCTCAAAAATTCTTTTTCTTCCCCCCAAAAAAAATGAAAAGCGCGTTGAAATCCATTTTCGTCCGTAAACTCCACTGGTTTATTTAACAGTGCATAATACGCGCGCATAGTATGCACATAAGCAGCGGTAATTATTGGAGAGGATGAACGTGAAAGTTGAGAAAACGTGTGAAATAATTCGCAATCGCGGAAAAGTGAGTTGACTTTATAAAACCGTACCTGGTATTCACGGTGGAACATACCAGAATTTTCACTCGACGATTATTCTTTCAGCGGTTTCGTTTGAAAAGGGGAATTTCACCTTCGTTCTCACGCGGTCCTAAGAAACACCTACCATTTATCAATTTGTCCACGGTTTTAAGCGCACTCTGCCATCTGGTTCGCCGGATGGAAGATAGAGAGGAAGAAGAAGGAGGAGAAAAAAGAAGGGAAGAACAAGTATTATCAGCTAAACAGATTTCAATTTCGCGTTAGTCCCCGGTGAACAGGTACATTTGCACGGTACACCGAGTCGCGTGACGTCTATAGGAGCAGCGATACGGTCTCGAGGGCTGACAGATGTAGCGGGCATTAACTGTCTTTTACTCGTGTTGCAATCCACCCCATCCTTCGCCTTCCTTTTTCGCCCCCGTTCCGTTTTCCACTTAGCTCCTTTCCGTTCCGCCGCTTGGTCTGCGACGAAAAAGTCTCCTTTCAGACGCGTCTCACACGGACCATCTGACTGATCAATTTCGTCTTCGACCACGTGAAAGTCGTTTTCCACCGCGCGACCAGCTTTCGAGGTTTCGTCGTAATGCTCGGCTGACTGTCGTTCTATTTAGAAGCTAGCGGGGAAATGGTAATTATCGCAGGGATTGTTTAACACGAACCGTGTGGACACTTTATGAAATAAAGGTCATATTTCTTTTGGAAGGAGTACAGGTGATTGTCAAAGCAATATAGGAAACAACGTGGAGAATTAGGTAATTTTTTCGTATTTTCAAATTTGCCAATTACATTATCAAAAGAAATCCAAATGAAAGGGTTCACAGGAAAAGGGAAATCACTCGACAATATTAGGTCATCCCGTAAGTTCGTGTCGAATTTTATAATTTGGATCAATATTTCCAAGAAACCTTTGCAGCAAATTCTTGTGCCACAAATTTTTGCTATTTTTTTTAGAAGACCGTTATGTCGTCGTCATAGAATTTCCTTGGATTTTTATTCAAATATTTTGCGCTTTCGGTACGAACTTATGGGACGACCTAATATTTATTGCAAAAATTAATAAAATCATATTCTTCCATATCTCTCTTTTGTTCTATTATTCCACTTTCCACATGCCTCGGTCACGCTTGAAACTCCAGCATACTCTGACTTGTTACAAACATTTACACGAAACTTCCATTCTCCCGTACTATTATTATTTTCAAAAAATAATTCTAATTACCGTAATAAACTCCGTCACGAAGTTTATAGAGCGGAAAATGCAATTGTGTGTCGCGAGTGCTCTGCGTCAGCGAGCATATTTTGTGTCGCAAATTCGCCGGAGCGAAAGAGTTAAATAAATGATAAAATATTGAGAAGTTGAGAATTGAATTTTGGTTCTTCCGTTAAAAAAAAAAAACAAGAGAAAAAGACACCGTGCATCGCGGGACGTTGCGTGAGGGACGAATTAATTTTTCCAGTTAAAATATGCAACGAAAGCCATTAACCGATGGGCACAGTAGGCGGAAACGACTGTATTGGCAGGCCTGGTCCCGACCAACACTGGTAGTGATCACGGCGGCAATTTAATAGGCGTGTAATTAACATGCAGATCGCATCCGGAATGCGTTCCACCATTAATGAACGGAATTGAGCAAGATTAAACAAAATTCGGTCGAGTTATCGCGTAATGTGGTGGCGCCGATCGAACGTGAATGCCTTCGATCCTCGAAGCAGTTGGAAGTTTCGACTAGACGTCGTCGTCGAGGCGTGAAATCGATCGAGAGAAATCTGCTACGTAGCGTGAATTTTCCTATCGGTGTTTCATGTTCAAACGCTTGAATTTTGCCAGTGTGTAAGCGTGTATCGATCGATTCTACTGGAATTGCGAGATATTGCGGGAATTGCTTATTTAGCTCGTAGAGTAAAAATTCGGACGATGAGAATCTTCTATAAAATTCAATGTTTATTCTCTTTCGCGTTGCACACTTCGCACCGGGGACAAATATAGAATATCTCTGATAGTATTTTGATCGTAATCGCAGAAAATCGTCGTCCAGTGTATTTTTCCCACGGAACGCAATCGCTTTTAAAGCGAATGGAAAAGAACAAATACTCGTTCCCGGTGTCGTCACACAGCGGCGTAGAATCGTTTTTTGCCTTTCTGTGATAAAGAGAGAGAGAGAGAGAGAGAGACGAGGTGGAAAAAAAAGGAAGCCTCGAAAAAGCTGGCGCACAATATTTACGAAGACACTCCGGATCCTCGATCGCGTGAATCTCGCATTCACGATCGTCCCGTTCAGAAATATAACGATTTTCGGGGCAACAGCACGAGAAAGGAATTCGCTTTCGGCGTTACGTCGATTGGCCGCATTTTTTCCACTTTTTACGAGAGACAGAGAAAGCCGACGCAACCGTATATTTACGGGAATATTTTTGTTCCTGCCACGCGGAGTTTCAGCCGCCTTTCTGAAGTATGACAATTTTTGTACCGATAGTGAACGGACAGAAAAAAAAAAAAAAAATTCATTTTCCGCGTCATGACAACAGTTCCACCAGTTTCTGCTATTTCTTTTTCTTTCTATTTTTTTTTCCAAAATGTTACGAAGCTTCAGATAAAATGCTCGTTCCGAACACGAATGCTTTTTTTCATAGAGAAATGTGTATTTTACTCGCGATAATTGAAATTCAATTTTTCCCATCTTTTCGTAAAGGAATTTAAGATTGCTTATCGGTGTATCGCGATAAACGATGTTTTGACGAGAAAGTTCAGGCGAACTTTTTTCCCCCCGTTCCCTCGTTACGCTCATCAGAATGCAACTCCCGGTCCGAGCAAATCTCCACCTCGAGACAATTTTTAAATGTTCGCCCAGAAGGACAGGGAAATCCATCGTGGAAGTCGTTCGCGGAGCCTCAGGATCAACCTTTCTCCTTCCATTCTTCGCTCTTCTTTTCCACGGTTCTTGTCAAGATGCCAGAGACAGTAGAGCTCGGGACGGAATATCATAAAAGCGCTATTAGCGAATCTGACGCGATCTGCTATGCAGATTAATCGTATTCCCTGACCCGCCTTGCACCACGGCTGAAGAATATCGCCGGGGGATATTAGGTATGCACGGCGCGACGCCGTGACCATAAATCAATTTGTATCCCGGCCGTAATGTGTTCATAATTCATGCTTAGCCTAACACGGCTATACGTGAGCGGTGAAAAATTAACGCGTCGAAAGTAACCGCCGCTATTTCGTCTTATTATCGACGGGCTACCGACCAATTGCAACCTCGAACTCCTCTTTTCCCCTTCGATCCGTTCGATATTGTTCTCGTTTAGACGTGAAAAAGTTTGTGATTCCGTCTGTGTGTTAACCGGTGTGAAATTAAAATTTAGGGAATTAATTGAGAAATCCTATTGGGGAAAGGAATTATTTTGAGATATTTAGAAGTGTGCTCGGTGG